>NC_133725.1:4050381-4319395 GCF_048934315.1 Petromyzon marinus | reverse complement strand
TAATCACTCACCCAATCAATTATCCACTCACCCACCCATTCACCAACTCATCCATCCACTCAACAACTCATCCACTCAACTACTGCATAACCCAATCGGTCTACCACTCACCCTCTAATGCAGTCATTCTCTCACTCATTCACAAAACCACTCACCAATTCAGCAAATCACTCGTAAACTCATTCAGTGAGTCACTCATCCGTGAACTCATTCATTCCACCGGTCATTCATTCTTCTTCTATTTTGTTCGGACGCATGTTCGTTAAAGCGTTCATTTGTCTGGTCAGCCACTCCGTAATGGAGTCATCGGTCCCCTAAATTAAATCAATCGGCCATTCATTCGGACACTTTGGCCATTCACTAATGCATTCGCTCATTAAGTGCATTCACCCGTGGAGATTACCAAAAGCGCGCATAGCGACTGAGAAGCCTGGGTTCACGTCCCCGGCCCCGGCTGTGGTTATAAACCGGCTCCGCCGTGCGGTGAGTTTGCCGGCCTCGGCCTCAGCCTCGGTCACCGGGTGAGCCGCCGCCACCGGTGACAAATCCGGCTGTCGCCTGACGAAGCCGGTCGCAGTTACCGTCGAAACGTCGTGCTCGGATGTGTGAACGTTGTGGCTTGCCTCTCCGACGCGACCGTTGTGCTGCTGCCCTAGCGACGAATCGGCCGCGTTCTGTTGCCGCGACAAACCTTGCTAATTGGCCGCGTGGGGTGATTGTGGCGGGGTTTTAACGACACGTTTGTACATTTACACGAACTAACCCCTACCCCCCCCCCCCCCCCACCAAAAAACAAACAGACGTTGGTCGCGAAAGCCCTACTACTGCGTTGTTAAACCGACGGTTTGAGTTCCTTCGCGGGACCAACGGCGTCGTGAAGGTCATCGTAAAGGTCACGGCTTTGGGAGGAAAACGCGGAACCCCGGGGTGGCGACCCACGCGGAACAGTGGCGGGAGGGAGAAGAATACCGACTCGGGTGTTTTAAAAATAAAATAAAAAATGTTAACACTGAAGTGGGACCATCGTTTTTAATGGGGGGAAAAATAACTGATTATAATACACTGTGCCAAATGTAAATGTTAATAGCTTCAAAAAGTCGAGGAGTGTCTCTCCCGCTTTGTTGGCCATCGATGTCAACGCTGCGCCTGGAATCTTCTCCCGGTGCCCTCCAGAGGCCCGGAGGCAGCAGGGCATTTCTCGTGGCGCTGTTGAAAATTCTCCGAAGTGTTCACATTTTTTTGAAGCGTACCCTGTATTATCCATAATATAGTTTTTTCTTTGTTTGGGGAGTAAGATGGCGTAAATAAAAAACGTGTTGGCGTTAAAACCCCCACCCCACCACCGCCCGACACGGCCAAATCACGAAACCTTGTGTGTCACGTGAAACAATACGTGCCAATTCGTTAACTTAGTCCGGCACTCACCCGGTTGTGTGCCGGAGCGTTAAACCCACAGCGACTTGTACAATTGCAGTAGCCGCTGACGTTCCGCTGGGTGATGAGAACAGCAACAACAACCAACCAGCAGCCTCGTTGGGCGGTTTAGCCACGTGTGTGAAGAAGTCTCCCTCCTGTTTGGTCTTGAATTTAGTCAAGGTGATGCCCTCGGTGGTAAGCCCTATCAGGTGCGAAGAGCAGACGGATTGGCGGGGGTCGGCGGGGGGGTTAATGCACACCGTGTCAACCCCTTACGTTTTACCACGTATTCTTGTACAGGTGAAATTGAGTGTTTCAGGTCCATACGGGCGTACAACCGTTTCAAAATAAAATGTGTTTGTTTGTTTTGTGTTTCTCCCTTGTGATGGGAATTTGTAGGGTGAATGTTGAGATTTATAAGGCTACAGGGGGTGACCAAATAAGGTCTGGATTGTTCTGTAATAGGGTAGGGCACGGATCAGGAGTTGACAGGTGTGTTTTAATGTATGGTCATTAATTACAGTGGACCGTGTTGCTTGGAGAAATATGCCGATTACAATCGGTTCGGGTTAGTCTCGGCGAAACATTTTAATTTCGCGCGATTCCTACCCAAACAATCCAAACGATCAAATCACCTCGATCCGAAGCAATTCCAACCGACCGCTCAAAAAGCACCATTCAATCACATATATTTTTTTTAAATCTCCGGCAGTACGAGCAGGAGATCGGGCGGCTCAAGGAGCGGCTGGCCGGCTCGTCGCACAAGCTTGAGGAGTACGAGCGGCGCCTCCGGGCGCAGGAGGAGCACATGCAGCGTCTGGTGCAGGAGTACCAGACGCGGCTCCACGACAGCCAGGAGAACCTGCGGCGACAGCAGGAGCACAAGGACGCGCAGATGAAGGGCATCATCAACCGGTGAGCCACGGGCGGTAGGGGTTTGGGGGGCGGCGGGGGGGGGCGGGGGGGGGAAGCGACGAGGCGACGCTCGCTTGGGACCGCACACCGTGTCTGCCGACGGGGTTTACCCCGTGTTCCTGTACAGGGAAATTGAGTGTTTCAGCCGTTTCGATACGGGCAAAAAAAAAACAATAATGCGTTTGTGTGTTCTCCCTTGCGATGGGACTTTGTAGGATGAGCTTTGAGATTTTTAAGGGGCCACGGGGTGACCAATAAGGTCTGAATTGGCCTGTGATAAGGTAGGGCACTGCTAAGGGCTTGACAGCTATGGAGAGCAACAGGGATACACAGATACACACACAGACACGCACAGACCCACAGAGAAGGATACCTGTCAACCGACGCGGTTTACCACGTATTTTTTGTACGGGGAAATTGATTGTTTCAGGTGCACACGGTGTACAGACGTTTCAATACGGGCAAAAAAAAATATTATTTTGTTCGTGTTTCTCCCTTGTGATCATGGCACTTAGTAGGATGAACGTTGACATTTATAAGGGGCACGGTGTGACCAATACGGCCTGAATTGGTCTGTAATATGGTAGGCACTGATAAGGGGTTAACAGGAATGCAACCACGATGCTATAAACTCGGGCCGACAAAGAGCAGCTTATCTTCCACGCCTGACAGCACCACGGTCTCAACGAGCGATTAAGCGGGCATTCGTTTCAACGGGGGAGGTGTGTCCGAGCCATCGACGCTTACTTTTCCGTATTTAAATCAATACGACATTATCGCGTGCGATGTCCACCGCATTGAGTGTGTTGCGATGCATTCTTCTTCATGGTTGAGAGGGGCATGATGTGTTGCTTGCGCTGCACTGCCAACGCAGCAACATCACCAAAACAAAGGGGTTGTTCATGTTAAACACCAACACAATTTGAGGCCTAGTGCCACCCAGGCCAGGCCTACCTCGCCTGGTTTCCCTACCAGGTTCGTCAAGCCTCCCCCGGGCATTGGAATCTAGGCGAGACCGTGGTCGGGCGTGGTCTGTCTACTGTTGGATGATGAGGAGACCAATAAAATATCTCTTGCTGGAAAGTGTTACAGAAGCCATGCGTTTGCACGGCGTTTCCACACCGTTGATGGAGTATTTGAACCGGTCCCCGGGCCTCCCTGAGGATGTCTTCTCGAAGTCGAATGGGCGGTGAACTTCGCGAACGGGGGAAACAAAGGCTGCCGGGCGTGGTGCTGGCCAACCCCCCACCCCCTCGCGTGCCACCGCGCCGGCCTTCCGTAGGTGCCCGCCGCCGTTCGCTTGCGGCACTCGGCCCCAGCAGCCCGTTAAGGCCGCGGGGGGGGGAGGCGGGGATCTGCGGCTGTTCGAGCGTAACGACGGTTCCCCCCGTCGCCCTCCCGTCACCTCCGGCGTCTGTCCCAGGTTGATGATCGTCGAGGAGGAGCTGAAGAAGGACCATGCCGACATGCAGGCCATTGTGGACGACAAGCAGAAGATCATTGAGGCGCAGGTAACCCTGTCCTCCTGTGGCGTGTGATGGAGTTTTCCATCATCATCATCATCTTATTATTCTTCTTATTTTTGTTATTCCTCTTGGTATCTTCTTCCGTACGGGCTGATGTAAAATTGCTGAACTATTTTATTGTACCAGGTAAGGCCCCGCTGAGCTATGTGGAATTATTTTCAGAAGAGACCCGAGTATCGACAAAGTGGCTAATCAGAATCATCATCGTCATCATCATCACGTGGAAATTTATAGCAGCAGCCAGATAGATTAGGTGCCCCCCCCCCCCCTCTTAACGACGGTGATTGGTTTTCCACGAAATCGGTCTTGAAGCGATTTTGGTCGTTAATCGAGGATGAGGAAATACAGTGAAACCTTGGATTGCGAGCATAATTCGTTCCGGAAACGTGCTCGTTGTCCAAAGCACTCGTGTATCAAAGCGAATTTCCCCATGAGAAATAATGGGAACTCAAGATGATTCGTTCCGCAACCCAAAAATTGCTGTATTCATATAAAAATGATTAATACAAAATACCTTTTTATATTTGTATTATTTAAATGTAAAATAAAGTAATCAAATGTATTAATTACATTTAATCGTGGCTGGTGTGAGGGAGACGAGATAGAGGAGGAGGGTTATTGTGTAGGACGACTTTCACTTGCAGTACAGATACTAAAGAACAGTCACTACACTTGGACACAAAATAAAAGAAAATAGCTTTTCGCACACACACGTGGTTATAACACTGTAGTAAACAGTATACACGTGGTCACAACACTATAGTAATGTAGTAAACAGTATACACGTGGTTATAACACTATACTGTAGTAAACAGTAAACACGTGGTCACAACACTATAGTACTATAGTAAACAGTACACACGTGGTCACAACACTATAGTACTGTAGTAAACAGTTTCCACCTGGTCACAACACTATAGTACTATAGTAAACAGTATACACGTGGTCACAACACTATAGTAATATGGTAAACAGTATACACGTGGTCACAACACTGTAGTACTGTAGTAAATAGTATACACGTGGTCACAACACTATAGTACTGTAGTAAACAGTATACACGTGGTCACAATACTATAGTACTGTAGTAAACAGTATACACGTGGTCACAACACTGTAGTACTGTAGTAAACAGTATACACGTGGTCACAACACTATAGTACTGTAGTAAACAGTATACACCTGGTCACAACACTATAGTACTGTAGTAAACAGTATACACGTGGTCACAACACTATACTGTAGTAATCAGTATACACGTGGTCACAACACTATAGTACTGTAGTAAACAGTATACACGTGGTCACAATACTATAGTACTGTAGTAAACAGTATACACGTGGTCACAACATTATAGTACTGTAGTAAACAGTATACACGTGGTCACAACACTGTAGTAAACAGTATACACGTGGTCACAACACTATAGTACTGTAGTAAACAGTATACACGTGGTCACAACACTAGTACTATAGTAAACAGTATACACGTGGTCACAACACTATAGTACTATAGTAAACAGTATACACGTGGTCACAACACTATAGTACTATAGTAAACAGTATACGCTCGCACGGATGTTGACTATACGAGTGAGGCACGCCGACTGAGACCGAGCATGGGAGACGATTACCCACAATCCCGCAGCGAGAGAGAGAACCATTGGCACAGTTGTGATCACGTGACGCCCGGCAGACAAAGCGTCTATACGTACACTGCTCGTATTGCAAGACATCGTTCGTTTATCAAATTAATATTTATTTAAATGTTTTGCTCGTCTTGCAAAACACTCGCAGACCAAGTTACTCGCAATCCAAGGTTTCACAGTACACGGGTAAAGGGCTTAATTCGTTCCAATAGCATCGAAAGTGACACTTTTTCACCCCAAAAATGTACTTTATACTATTTAAACAATGTATGTCAATTCATAAATATACCAACAGCATTATGAACGCATAATATTGAAAGAAACTCGGTTAATGCATACATTTATATTAACTGTACCTACAACAGCCCGTGGATAGCAGGGGAATGGTTGCTAAGCGAATCACATTGGGCTCTATGGAGCCACTACACAGCACTACTTTGCACTACACTACATTATACACTACACTACATTATACACTACATAATACACTACACTACATTATACACTACATTATACACTACACTACATTATACACTACACTACTATGCGCCACACTCATTATACACTACACTACAAAACACCACTACTATACACTACTATGCACTACACTGCTATGCACTACACTACATTATACACTGCTATACACTGCTACATTATACACTGCTATGCACTACACTACATTATACACTGCTATACACTACATTACACACTACACTACTATACACCATACATTGGTCAAGCCAGATAACCCTGTCAGGAGCAGTGGAGTCGTTCTATCATTGGCCCCTCTACTCCATCTCACTCTCTCCCTACCTCCCTCCACTCCATCTCCTCCCCTCCCTCCATCTCACTCTCTCCCTACCTCCCTCCCTCTACTCCCCTCCCTACCTCCCTCCACTCCATCTCCTCCCCTCCCTACCTCCCTCCCTCCCTCTACTCCATCTCACTCTCTCCCTACCTCCCTCCACTCCATCTCCTCCCCTCCCTCTCTCCCTACCTCCCTCCACTCCACCTCTCTTCTCTCCCTCCCACTCTCCCTACCTCCCTCCTTCCCCTCCCCTCCCCACCTCCCTCCCCCCCCCCCACCAACCCCGCCGGCTCGCTCTTCCCGACGGCGGACCGCTCACGTCGCCCCATCCCTTCCTCGCCTCCCCGCCCCGTGACTCGGGTCGAGCGGTCACGTGACCGTTCCACCGGGGCCTGGCTTGGGACGCGTGGCCGACCGTCAAACCCTCCTCCTCGTCGTGCCCCCCCCCCATCCCCCATCTCCGGCCCCCCCCCCCCGCCCCACGCAGGAGCAGAAGATCGCGACGCTGGGGGAGGCGAACTCGCGCCTCATCAACGCCCTGGCCCAGCTCAAGGAGCGCTACAACGGCCAGGGGCGTAACGGCCTCTCGCCCACCGCCAACCCACCGCCGCCCCCGCCGAAGCTCTCCATCACCGAGAACGGAGAGTTCAAGAACAGCGGCTGCTGATGGGCCGCGGTCGGGGAGTTGGTGGGGGGGGAGTGGTGGGGGAGTGGTGGGGGCGGGGGAGGGGGGGGGCCGGTCGTGCCACCGCCGACCGAGTTTGAAGACGGTCGGGGGCGGGGAGCGGCTCGGATCGGACTGACGCGCGGCCCCCGTTGCCGGGGGGGGGGGGGCGACGGGGGCCGGGGTGACGGGCGCTCGGCGCGTGCGGGGAGGAGAAGGAATCCCCGTCGCTGGGGAGGAGCCCCTACCGAGTCAGGGATCCACGCCGGGGTGGGCGTGGATCCCCCCCCCACGGCGGACTCGACCGCCGGTGGCGGAGCGACGGAACGGCCGGCCGGCGATGGAGAGAGACGCTGGCCGCTTACGGACGGGGAAAGGGGAGAGGGGGGGGGGGGGGGCGATGATGATGCCCTCGAGGCACCCGCGGCCGCGGCCGCACGTCGCTAAGCCCCGACGGCGTCATCGTCGTCGGCCGTGGTCTATCCACTGTTGGATGAAGGTCCCACACCACCAGACGGCGTCGTCGCCTGTCCGGTCACGCTCCCCGCCCGCGTGCGCGAGGGCGCGAAAGACAATCCCGCCCGCTCCATCTCCGCGGAGGCCTCTTGCAAGCTGCCCGCTCTCGGCCCGAGACTTTTACTGGCTCGGGACGCTTTGAAGGAGATTTTGACGTTGGCGGCGGCCGTGGATTGTTGACATCTTCCGAGCTCCCCCCACCCCCCCCCTTCCACCTCGACGCCCGTGAATGATTGCGCCATGGGGGTGCGCTGATCGATTCCGAATATTCCAAACTTCTAACTCCCTTCCCCCCACACCCCCCACCCCACCCCCCACCCGCGCGCGGGATCGTTTTTGACCTGTCGATAAAAATCTCTGGGCCATCTCCTACCTCCCTCCGACGAAACAAGTTTATGTTAATATATTATTTTTCGCGTGGGCCGCCCGAATGCAAGCAGCAGCGACCGTGGGAGAGCCACGTGGTGAGTAGGGATCAGACTCACCACGTGGTGAGTAGGGATCAGACTCACCACCTGCTGAGTAGGGATCACACCACGTGGTGAGTAGGGATCACACCACGTGGTGAGTAAGGATCAGACTCACCACGTGGTGAGTAGGGATCAGACTCACCACGTGGTGAGTAGGGATCTCAGACTCACCACGTGGTGAGTAGGGATCACACACTCATCACGTGGTGAGTAGGGATCAGACTCACCACGTGGTGAGTAGGGATCAGACTCACCACGTGGTGAGTAGGGATCTCAGACTCACCACGTGGTGAGTAGGGATCACACACTCACCACGTGGTGAGTAGGGATCACACACTCACCACGTGGTGAATAGGGATCAGATTCACCACGTGGTGAGTAGGGATCACACTCACCACGTGCTGAGTAGGGATCACACTCACCACGTGTTCAGTAGGGATCACACTCAACAGCGTGAGCGTTCCCCCGAGTGACTTTGGTTGAGGTGCAGCCCCGCAACTGCCTGGTCATGGCACCGCAGCCGCCGCTGCTGCTGCTGGAGGAGGAGCAGTCTCATCCCGAGGGAGCTCCTGAGAGCTCCCCCCCCCCCGTGCAGGGTTCTTTGGCCTACTCTTCCACGCCTAGGATGTTGGGCGAAGAGAAGTTAGATGCGGCCGTGATGTCCCTTTTTGTTGAATGCGCCAGCAATGGTTGTGGCGATGGCGGCGGTGGTGGTGATGATGATTGTGGTGGGTGGTGGTGGTGATGATTGTGGGTGGCGGTGGTGATGATTGTGGTGGGTGGTGGTGGTGATGATTGTGGGTGGCGGTGGTGATGATTGTGGTGGGTGGCGGTGGTGATGATTGTGGGTGGCGGTGGTGATGATTGTGGTGGGTGGCGGTGGTGATGATTGTGGTGGGTGGCGGTGGTGATGATTGTGGTGGGTGGCGGTGGTGATGATTGTGGGTGGCGGTGGTGATGATTGTGGGTGGCGGTGGTGATGATGATTATGGGTGGCGGTGGTGGTGATGATTGTGGGTGGCGGTGGTGATGATTGTGGTGGGTGGCGGTGGTGATGATTGTGGTGGGTGGCGGTGGTGATGATTATTGTGGGTGGCGGTGGTGATGATTATTGTGGGTGGCGGTGGTGGTTATGATTGTGGGTGGCGGTGGTGATGATGATTGTGGGTGGCGGTGGTGATGATGATTGTGGGTGGCGGTGGTGGTGATGATTGTGGGTGGCGGTGGTGATGATGATTGTGGGTGGCGGTGGTGATGATGATTGTGGGTGGCGATGATTGTGGGTGGCGATGATTGTGGGTGGCGATGATTGTGGGTGGCCGATGATTGTGGGTGGCGGTCACGAAACACCGCGCTACGAGCCCGAGTTCGATTCCCGCGCACGGTCGACCAACACCACCAGGTGACGATTATCCGAACCCGGCACCTGGGCCCCTTCCCTAGGTCGACTCGGCCTCAAATAAGTTACCCGGTGCGTTGTGTGGTGAACACCGCCACCGGGGACACAGAGGCGGCCGGGCGTGGTTCCGGCCTAACCCGCGGCCTTCGTGCGCCGTGCCGGCCTTCGTAGGTGACGCTCGCTGACAGCACTCGCCCCAGCAGTCTGTCGAGGCCACACGGGGAATCTCCTTTCTGGGCCGCTGGGAGACTGTGAGTACGGTGGCCCGTAACGGGTAAGCGGCCGCAGTGGCCGTGTAACTCGATGTGCTTAGCGCAACCGTGTACTGGGTGGGCAGCAGTGCGCTGGATGGGCAGCAGTGCACTGGATGGGCAGCAGTTTACTAGACGGGCAGCAGTGTACTGGATGTGGTGTGCAGCTGTGTGCTGGGTGTGGCCTGCAGCGGTGTGCTGGATGTGGTGTGCCGAGCGTGTAAAAAATGTTTGCGGGTCACTGGGCCCAGCCTTGCCCCATGGCTGAAATGAAGCCCCCGAAGTTTGACCGTCTGAACGCGGTCGCGTCGCACGACTGCGTTCCCATAATCGCCGTTTGTTGTTGTTGTTGTTTTTGGTGTTTTTGTTATTTTACTGCCATTGTAAATGCGGGGCGGGGTGGCAGATTGCTGCTGGTCAAACTTAGAATTCCCTTAATTCGCCAGAGAGAGAGAGAGGGAGAGAGGGAGGGAGGGATGTTGCATTTCCTTCGCGATTGCCTCTCCGGATTGAGATGGCATGCAATTGCAGCGCTGCGCCTTTGACTTCCGTGCTGGAACGTTTGGCCAAGGGGAGTGTTCCTTTGACCAAGGGGAGTGTTCCTTTGGGCCAAGGGGAGTGTTCCTTTGGGCCAAGGGGAGTGTTCCTTTGGGCCAAGGGGAGCGTTCCTTTGGGCCAAGGGAAGTGTTCCTTTGGGCCAAGGGGAGCGTTCCTTTGGGCCAAGGGGAGCGTTCCTTTGGGCCAAGGGGAGTGTTCCTTTGGGCCAAGGGAAGTGTTCCTTTGGGCCAAGGGGAGTGTTCCTTTGACCAAGGGGAGTGTTCCTTTGACCAAGGGGAGTGTTCCTTTGGGCCAAGGGGAGTGTTCCTTTGGGCCAAGGGGAGCGTTCCTTTGGGCCAAGGGGAGCGTTCCTTTGGGCCAAGGGGAGTGTTCCTTTGACCAAGGGGAGTGTTCCTTTGGGCCAAGGGGAGTGTTCCTTTGACCAAGGGGAGTGTTCCTTTGACCAAGGGGAGTGTTCCTTTGGGCCAAGGGGAGTGTTCCTTTGGGCCAAGGGGAGTGTTCCTTTGGGCCAAGGGGAGTGTTCCTTTGGGCCAAGGGGAGTGTTCCTTTGGGCCAAGAGGAGTGTTCCTTTGACCAAGTGGAGTGTTCCTTTGGGCCAAGTGGAGCGTTCCTTTGACCAAGTGGAGTGTTCCTTTGACCAAGTGGAGTGTTCCTTTGGGCCAAGGGGAGTGTTCCTTTGACCAAGGGGAGTGTTCCTTTGGGCCAAGGGGAGTGTTCCTTTGGGCCAAGGGGAGTGTTCCTTTGGGCCAAGGGGAGTGTTCCTTTGACCAAGGGGAGTGTTCCTTTGGGCCAAGGGGAACGTTCCTACGGGCCAAGTGGAGTGTTCCTTTGACCAAGGGGAGTGTTCCTTTGGGCCAAGGGGAGTGTTCCTTTGGGCCAAGGGGAGTGTTCCTTTGGGCCAAGGGGAGTGTTCCTTTGGGCCAAGGGGAGTGTTCCTTTGGGCCAAGGGGAGTGTTCCTTTGGGCCAAGGGGAGTGTTCCTTTGGGCCAAGGGGAGTGTTCCTTTGGGCCAAGGGGAGTGTTCCTTTGGGCCAAGGGGAGTGTTCCTTTGGGCCAAGGGAAGTGTTCCTTTGGGCCAAGGGGAGCGTTCCTTTGACCAAGAGGAGTGTTCCTTTGGGCCAAGGGGAGCGTTCCTTTGGGCCAAGGGGAGTGTTCCTTTGGGCCAAGGGGAGCGTTCCTTTGGGCCAAGGGGAGTGTTCCTTTGGGCCAAGGGAAGCGGTGGTGTCAGTGTCGAGAGCTTCGGCCTCCACCAGACCCGGAGGCCTGAGGTTCGTATCCCTGCTCACTCGCCAGCCACCGCCACCACCAACACCGCCACCACCAACACCACCACCACCACCACGATCCGATGACTCTCCGGACCGGCACCGGGCCACCTCTAAGGTCGACTCGGTCTCAAATGAGTGACCTGGTGCGGTGGCACGTGTGTGTGTGTGTGGTAGCGAAACGTCGCCACTCGGGGCGTGGTTCCGCTGACCACCCACCCACCCAACCCTCGGTGTGCCACAGAGTAGTAGTTACTACTACACGTGTAGTAGCTACTACTACTACACGTGTAGCAGTAGCTACTACTACTACACGTGTAGCAGTAGCTACTACTACACGTGTAGTAGTAGTAGCTACTACTACTACTACACGTGTAGTAACTACTACTACACGTGTAGTAGTAGTAGCTACTACTACACGTGTAGTAGTAGTAGCTACTACTACTACTACACGTGTAGCACGCGATATCTTAACTTACGGGGGGGGGGCCTCTATGTTAATCCACTGCTGGACTAAGACCTCACCGAGTCGTCTGCTCGCCGTCGATGTTGAACCGTGGTGGGGGGGGAGGGGGCGGACACTGAATTATCTCCCGCTCGCTCGCTCGCTCTCTCTCGCCGAACTGGCTTTTGAAGTCCAGACGACGATTTAAAAGTCGACAATTGTGGTGGTGGTGGTGGTGTGGCACTGCGGTGGGGGGGGTCACGAGAAAATCACTCCACACGCCGTGCCGCTGTCACCGAGGGACGGAGGGTAACGTGGAGGGGGGGGGGGGGGGCTCTCAGCGGCATGTCACGAGCACGCGGTGGGGGGGGGGGGGGGCGGGGGTGTTTGTTTGCCAAAGGCGGACAGAGCAAAACAAACCAACAACAACAACATGGTGACGTCATCTTTAGAGGTTTACACAACGCGGCGAGATTGTCTCGGTTGCTTCAAGGCGAGGGCGCCTCCCGCTCCTCCATCACCACCTCCTCCATCACCACCACCACGACCACCACCTCCTCCACCACCACCACCTCCTCCTCCATCACCACCACGACCACCACCTCCTCCACCACCTCCTCCTCCACCATCAAGACCACCTCCTCCACCACCACCTCCTCCATCACCACCTCCTCCACCACCTCCACCACCACCTCCACCACCACCTCCTCCACCACCACCACCTCCTCCACCACCTCCACCACCTCCATCACCACCTCCATCACCACCACCACCTCCACCACCTCCTCCATCACCACCACCTCCTCCATCACCACCACGACCACCACCTCCACCACCACTTCCACCACCTCCTCCATCACCACCACGACCACCACCTCCTCCACCACCTCCACCACCACCTCCTCCTCCATCACCACCTCCACCACCACCTCCACCACCACCACCTCCTCCATCACCACCACGACCACCATCTCCACCACCACCTCCATCACCACCACGACCACCACTTCCTCCTCCACCACCTCCACCACCTCCTCCATCACCACAACCACCACTTCCTCCACCACCTCCACCTCCTCCACCACCACCTCCTCCATCACCACCTCCACCGCGAGAGTGGAATCCGTGCTCATCCTGTTCACTTTTTTACGCATTTTCACTTTAGCCGCTCTAACGCCAGCGACCCTTCCCCCACCCAAGCCCGGTCACCTCGCGCTATTCGCTCAATGTGCTCGTCGCGTTCGTGATTCGAAGCTTTCGCGACTCCAGGAATCCACACTTCGTTTGGTTCTTTCGGTAAACTCGTCACGAAGGCGGCGGCCGGACATCGTCCTGTCCAAGGCAGCAGGACATCCCGGCTATCGCGATGTCCACCTGGAAGACGTGGCGCTTGCTTTGTGTTGCGTTCGAAACGTCGAGATTCATTTCATTTTCATTTTTCTTCCTCCGTGACTTTACCGAAAGAAGCACCGAGCGGTGGTACGATTTGTTTCGTTCGCTTTGGTGGGGAGTTTGTGTGTGTGTGTGTGTGTGGGGGTGGTGGTGGTGGTGGGGGTGTGTGTGTTGTTGTTTACGAAAGAATAGATCCTCTGTTCGATTTGTACGACAGCAACATGGACAGGAAAATTGTGCGTGTGGTTTTTGTTTTTGTTTTTTTTCACGGAGACAAAGATATACTGTATGAATCGTCCCAGCTGGGAAATAAAGCATGTTTTATTTTTTGGTTGTTTAAATGTAAATAATGTTGCCGATCGACGGAGCGTTTCGTTTGCTATCGAGTGTGGATTTGTATGTGTATGTGTGTGTATGTTGAACTTCTTTAGCGCCGTACGTAACCAACCATGCTAATCAGAGGTGCGGTGTTGAGTCTATGGGTAGTGTTGAGTCTATGGGTAGTGTTGAGTGTATGGGTAGTGTTGAGTCTATGGGTAGTGTTGAGTCTATGGGCAGGGTTGAGTCTATGGGTAGTGTTGAGTCTATGGGTAGTGTTGAGTGTCTGGGTAGTGTTGAGTGTATGGGTAGTGTTGAGTGTATGGGTAGTGTTGAGTCTATGGGCAGTGTTAGTCTATGGGCAGTGTTGAGTCTATGGGCAGGGTTGAGTCTATGGGTAGTGTTGAGTCTATGGGCAGTGTTGAGTCTATGGGCAGGGTTGAGTCTATGGGTAGTGTTGAGTCTATGGGCAGTGTTGAGTCTATGGGCAGTGTTGAGTCTATGGGCAGTGTTGAGTCTATGGGTAGTGGTGAGTCTATGGGCAGTGTTGAGTCTATGGGCAGGGTTGAGTCTATGGGTAGTGTTGAGTCTATGGGTATAGCGTTGAGTCTATGGGTAGTATATATATTCTTGGTTCTTTCGGTAAAGTCACGTAGAAGGGAAACAATAAAATAAGAAAAATATAAAACAATAAAATTCTCACGACGTTTCAACTGCAACACAAGCAATCATCATCAGGTGTGAAAACCACAACAATAAATTTTGAAAAAAGTGGTGGTTATTTCAAATTTTCTTGTTGTGGTTTTCACACCTGATGATGATTGCTTGTGTTGCAATCGAAACGTCGTGAGAATTGTATTGTTTTATATTTTATTATTTTATTGTTTCCCTTCTATGTGACTTTACCGAAAGAACCAAGAATATGAATCCCTGCAGTCACAAAAGCTTTAAATCAAAATCTATGGGCAGTGTTGAGTCTATGGGTAGTATTGAGTCTATGGGTAGTATTGAGTCTATGGGTAGTATTGAGTCTATGGGTAGTGTTGAGTCTATGGGTAGTGTTGAGTCTATGGGTAGTGTTGAGTCTATGGGTAGTGTTGAGTCTATGGGTAGTGTTGAGTCTATGGGCAGTGTTGAGTCTATGGGTAGTATTGAGTCTATGGGTAGTGTTGAGTCTATGGGTAGTGTTGAGTCTATGGGCAGTGTTGAGTCTATGGGTAGTGTTGAGTCTATGGGCAGTGTTGAGTCTATGGGCAGTGTTGAGTCTGTGGGCAGTGTTGAGTCTGTGGGCAGGGTTGAGTCTATGGGTGGTGTTGAGTCTATGGGCAGTGTTGAGTCTATGGGCAGTGCTGAGTCTATGGGCAGTGTTGGGTCTATGGGCAGTGTTGAGTCTATGGGCAGTGTTGAGTTTAGGTCTAGGAGGCAACCTTCCCACGGGGGGGGGGGTCCTTCGGCTCACAAATGATCCGGACGGGTGGAATAATAATAATAACAACGTGTGAGTGTGTACGCTGGCAGGCCACGTGATGTGTGTGATGTGTACGTACGATGAAAATTATTTTGCGGCGAGGGGAAGGACAAGGAACTTTAACACAAAAATCAGTTGTAAAGAAATGAGTTTGGTCAATCTCGATGACGATTTAAAAGCGCGCAGCTCCCGGTGGCTTCCTACTATCGGACGGTGAAGAGAGCGTTCCAGACGGCCGCAGAAGCAGCGCAGTCTGAAAGTGCCGCTTGGTGAACTCCGTCTCTTCTCGATGGCCTGCCAATCGCTGCAGCTACTGCTGCAACTACTGCTGATGCTTCTGCAACTGCTACTGCTACAGCTGATGCTACTTCTGCAGCTACTACTACTGCTGCTACTCCTACAGCTGATGCTGCTGCTACTTCTGCAGCTGCTACTACGACTACTGCTGCTACTCCTACAGCTGATGCTTCTGTAGCTGCTACTACTACTACTGCTGCTACTCCTACAGCTGATGCTACTTCTGCAGCTGCTACTACTGCTGCTACTGCTACAGCTGATGCTACTTCTGCAGCTACTACTACTGCTGCTACTCCTACAGCTGATGCTGCTGCTACTTCTGCAGCTGCTACTACGACTACTGCTGCTACTCCTACAGCTGATGCTTCTGCAGCTGCTACTACTACTGCTGCTACTCCTACAGCTGATGCTTCTGCAGCTGCTACTACTACTGCTGCTACTCCTACAGCTGATGCTTCTGCTACTTCTGCAGCAGCTGCTGCTACTACTACTGCTGCTACTCCTACAGCTGATGCTCATGCTACTTCTGCAGCTGCTGCTACTACTACTACTGCTGCTACTCCTACAGCTGATGCTTCTGCTACCTTTCTGCAGCTGCTGCTGCTACTTCTGCTGCTACTCCTACAGCTGATGCTCATGCTACTTCTGCAGCAGCTGCTGCTGCTACTTCTGCTGCTACTCCTACAGCTGATGCTTTTGCTACTTCTGCAGCAGCTGCTGCTACTACTACTGCTGCTACTCCTACAGCTGATGCTCATGCTACTTCTGCAGCAGCTGCTGCTGCTACTTCTGCTGCTACTCCTAAAGCTGATGCTTCTACCTTTCTGCAGCTGCTGCTACTACTACTACTGCTGCTACTCCTACAGCTGATGCTTCTGCTACCTTTCTGCAGCTGCTGCTACTACTACTACTGCTGCTACTCCTACAGCTGCTGCTTCTGCTACCTTTCTGCAGCTGCTGCTGCTACTACTGCTGCTACTACACCTGCAGCTGCAGCAGCAGCAGCAGCTGCTGCTGCCTATGCTGCTACTCCTGCGGCTGCGAGGATGATGAACCGGAGTTCACGCGTGCGGCGACCACATGCCGCCGCAGTTGGCGCCGTAGCGCTTGGCCGTGGGCCTGGACAGACGGGGGCGTCTCCTCTCGCGTCTCGCCCGCCTGGCACTCGGGACGCTTAGCCCCATGGCGCTCTCGGCATCGCTTTTCGCGGTGTTCACACGCGTCGGCCTGTCCAAAAAGGTGTTCACGCGGCGGGCGGTCTCGAAAGGGGTCCATGCGTCGGTTCCCCAAAAGTGTTCACGTGTTCTAAACATGTCCACGCGTCGGTCAGTTCTAAAGGTGTTCACGTGTTCTAAACATGTCCACGCGTCGGTCAGTTCTAAAGGTGTTCACATCTCAGTTATAAAGGTGTTCACGTGTTCTAAACATGTCCACGCGTCGGTCAGTTCTAAAGGTGTTCACGTCTCAGCTCCGAAAGTGTTCACGTCTCAGTTCTAAAGGTGTTCACTTCTCAGTTCTAAAGGTGTTCACTTCTCAGTTCTAAAGGTGTTCACGTCTCAGTTCCAAAAGTGTTCACGTGCCAGTTCTAAAGGTGTTCACGTCTCAGCTCCAAAAGTGTTCACGTCTCAGTTCTAAAGGTGTTCGTCTCAGTTCTAAAGGTGTTCACGCGTCCATTCCAAAAGTGTCCACGTCTCAGTTCTCAAGGTGTTCAAATCTAAGTTCTAAAGGTGTTCATGCGTCGGTTCCAAAAGTGTTCACGTCTCAGTTCCAAAAGTGTTCACGTCTAAGTTCTAAAGGTGTTCACGTGTTCGTTCCAAAAGTGTTCCCGTGTCCGTTCCAAACGTGCCCACGTCTCCGTTCTAAAGGTGTTCACGTGTCAGTTCTAAAGGTGTTCACGTGTCAGTTCTAAAGGTGTTCATGCATCAGTTCCAAAAGTGTTCACGTGTCAGTTCTAAAGGTGTTCACGTGTCAGTTCTAAATGTGTTCACGTCTCAGTTCTAAAGGTGTTCACGTGCCGGTTCTAAAGGTGTTCACGTCTCGGTTCCAAAGGTGTTCACGTCTAAGTTCTAAATGTGTTCACGTGTCGGTTCTAAAGGTGTTCACGTGTCACTTCTAAATGTGTTCACGTGTCAGTTCCAAAGGTGTTCACGTGCCAGTTCGAAAACTGCCTAAACCCTCCGGCCCACGTGGTCCTGGTGCAGTTGCACCGCCTGCAAACTCAACAGCGATACTGACGACGACGACGACGATGATGATGATGTAACAACCCTCTGTAGTTAGGCCTACGGGGTCCTCTATGTAAGTCTATTGGGGGGGCCTCCGACCCGGTGAGTCTCTGCGTGTAAAGTCTTCGGGTCTCTCTCTCTCTTTCTCTCTGTGCAGTTGCACCGCCTGCACACTTGATAGCTACGCTTACCGATGCAAGCGTCGGCGGGTGTCATCCGCATTGATCGCACGGGTTACGCTTGGCCCAATCCGCAGACCACCACATTTAATTGCGCAACGCAGAATCGTGTCCAAGCGAAGATGTGACGTTGGGCCAACGTTGCGTTAACGTCGGGCCAACGTTGGGCCAACGTTGGATTAACGTTGGGCCAGCGTTGGGCCAACGTTGGATTAACGTCGGGCCAACGTCGGGCGAACGTTGGGCTAACGTTGGGCCAACGTTGGGCTAACGTTGGGCCAACGTTGGATTAACGTCGGGCGAACGTTGGGCTAACATTGGATTAACGTTGGGCTAACGTTGGGCCAACGTTGGCCTAACATTGGAGCCAACAACTGTTCCTCGTTTACTTGGTCGCAACCCAGCCGCGGTCACCCACTGCCACCGACATAAACACTGTAGCATATTGTATCGTATTGTATGATAAAGGCCTATAAGTAACATAGTAATAATAATAACAACAACAATGTACAAACCTTTATCCATCTTCGCTGCTGGATTGAGATCTTCCCCCGTGGCTCTGTCGGTCCTTTTGGGGGGGTAGGTAGGTAGGTGGGGGGGGGGGGTGTTTAACCATACTTCACCACCTATGGCTGCTCATCATCGGGCATCCCCTTGGTTTTAACGGTTCGTTTACCGCTCGCCACCGTTGTTGGCCCTGGTCGCGAATTGTCGGACCAAACGTCGGGTCTCTTGCGCAGTGCGCTACATCATCCCCCCCCCCCCCCAGTCCCGTCCCCTACATTGTTATTGTGTACTTGGTGTAAAATAATCGCGTCGTGAACGTTGATAATTAACCAATCGCTGCTTCCAAGCTAGAGTCGAACTTCCCCCGGGGGTGGTGGTGGTGGTGGGGACGTTTTATAACCTTTGGATGACCAACGCGAGAGGTCAAGCGGCGGTGTGGAGCGATGCTGTCTGTACATTTAACTTTGGCATTCGTGGTGGCACAAATGCTGCTGCTATATACGATGGCTGTGAGTTTTTTTGTTTGGGGGGGGGGGGGGTGGAACCATATATGTAAAGTTACACGCTAATTTAAAGAAAAAATAAATTAAGACTCACGGTTTGTTTTTTTTTTGCTAAAGGTGGGGGGGGGGAAATATATATATAAAAGTTGTGTGCAGACGAATGTATATGGATAGGTTATAAGATATGAGCATCGTCTTTCGCAAATGGATCTTTTGCAGATATTTGGTTCTTTGAACATCGCTAAAATAAATAAACAGACGGACAAAAAGAAAAGTTCCTGTCGCGTTTACAATTCGCGTCCGTCTTGTCTGGCTGTCTGTCCATCCGTAACGTCGTCTGTCCGACGGTTCGGGCAGACGCCAACGCACCAACCAAGTGAAAATCTCACGAAACTGATTAAGCGTAGGAAATAAAATGAATTTGGTGATTTATTTTATTTTCATACCTACGTGCCTTTAACCGAAAGAACCAAAAGAGTATGGGTTCCGCAGAGTCACGAAAGCTTCAAATCGGTATTGATACTTATAGTGCATCATGCGACCCTTTTTGCAAGTACCAAAATATGAAAAGAGGTTTTCGTTTTACAAGAAATCGTGTCTTGCATTCTTACCACGATGTCCCGTGGTAAGAATGCAAACAAAAAACATGCTCTGATAATATATGCACTTTGATTGGTCCGGACCATGCACATGTCTCTAAAGAAAGCCGTCTCTGGTGTGGGTACCAATCATTTTCGAGGACAATGCCACATATATGATCAGAGCGCGTTTTTTTGTTTGCGTTCTGACCGCAAGTATTGTGGTTAATGTGTAGAGTAGGAGTTAGTGACGACATGTCACGCTCGCCCTCTGGTAGGATGACGTCACGGATGGCGACGTCACGGACAGGGGGGCAGGCAGTGTCGTCATGTCCCCCCCCCTGGGGGATTAAAGCTGGAACCCGTCACGGGTTCAGGGTCGTTGCGGGGAGCCAGGAACGGGTGAAGTTGGAAGTTGGGACCCAGGGTAGGGGGAAATTAGCACCAGGCTAGGGTAGCCTGGGGGTGTGCTAGGGACTTCCCCAGTACCCTTACCCTGGGGTGTGGAGCGTAGGCAGTGAGGGGGCAGTACACGGAGTCGTGTCCGAACAGAAGTCTTTAATAAAACAGCTGGCGCAAGCCCCTACATGAAGACCTGCCTCCGATGCGTCATTTACGCCTCAACTGGCGTCAGAAGTGGCCTTTTTTTCAAGGCGATGCTCTTGAAAAGACGGAACCCACCTGTTGCGTCTTCCAACGACGCAGAGGCGGCGACCCGGGCTCCGTGGCCCCCGGTTATTGCGGCCACGGCTGGTGTGTCTACCGCACCAGTGGAGGACATCGAGCGCGCTGGGGAGACGGCCTCCATTACAGGCCCTCCAGCGACCACGTGGCAGGCCGCCGCCGCCATCTTGACCATCGCGGCGGAGCAGTGGTCGGGAGCGGCCATTTTGGAGGTGGCACGTGGTGCGCAGCCTGCTGCTGAAAGCGGCTGTGGCGCGGCGCGGGACGGAGCCGCGAGGAGAGGACGCCGTCGTCGCTGCGGGGGGGGGGGCTGGCGGGGGGGGGGGCTGGCGGGGGGGGGGCTGGCGGGGGGGGGGGCTGGCGGGGGAGGCCCGGAGGGCGTGCGGGGGCCTCGGTGGAGCCGCCATTTTTGGCGGCTGGCCGGGACGCCGTTCCCGCCAAAACGCCGTTCCCGCCATTTTGGCGGGGGGCGTTGTTCCCGCCAAAACGCAGTTCCCGCCATTCCCGCCAAAACGCCGTTCCCGCCATTTTGGCGGGGCGCGCCGTTCCCGCCAAAACGCCGTTCCCGCCGACGTCACCACGTGTGGAGGCTGAGCCTCACACTTAGCCAAGTGGCGGCCCCGACTTGTGCTCGAGCGCGGGCGGCGGCTGCAGCCGCAAGACGACGGCGGCGGGGGGGGGGGAGGGAGGAGGTCCGTGGTCGGCGTGCAAAGATTCTTCGGGGCATCTCAGCCCTCCACCCTGCCGTCGTCTTCCCGCTCGTCTCGCAGCTTGTCAGGCGAGGCGTGACGCGACACACAGACACACACACACAGCGGCCCCTGTTGTGACACCTCGTTCATCTTGCGTGCGCCGTGTTGTGAGTTAATGTTATATATATATATTTTTTTATTGTTTTCTCCCCACCGGTATGCGGGTCGTCCAATTGATTGTTGATAACTTGCGTCTGTCACGTGGCGTTCGTTCGTGCCGGGTGTTTTTGCGCGTGTACATTATTGGTTCATGACAGCGTCGTGGAGTTATCTTAAGATCCAGTGGATTGCCATTGTTAATGATTTGTTGACGCTGTTGGTAGCCGTTTGCGGAGTCGCGATTGTTTTAGGTATACGGTATGGAGCTTCGCTTGTGAGTTGTTGTCAACGTGTGCCTGTGGACAACTGTTTATCATTGTTAATGTGTAGCTGTGCTGCGTTTGTTAACAGTGTGTGGACTTTGATTTAAAGCTTTCGTGACTGCGGTAATTCATATTCTTAGCTCTTTCGGTAAAGTCGTTACCTAAAGAGCTAAGAATATAGTGTATGGACTGTATGGAGCATTGCTTGAGATAGGTTGGCTTTGTTCATCATTGTTAATGTGTAGCTGTGCTGTGTTTGTTAACAGTGTATGGACTGTATGGAACATTGCTTGAGATGGTTGGCTCTATGCAGACTGCATGGACTGCATATACTGTACTGTATTACCTACCATTCGACGATTATTGGAGCGTTTTGTGTATTAATTTTTTTCTGCTCAAATTGGAATGCCCGAGTCCCATGGTAAATGTTGAGGGGGATTTTGAAATGCAAATGTCAAATTGTATGTGGTGTGAGGGTGTGAGATTGCAATTGTGCGGGGGATGGATTGCCTTGGTTCGTGGCTCTGCCGTCATTGGTACGGAGCATTTAAATCGAGATGGTGACATGCTGCTAGTGTTGGAATTGTGGTGCTGGCTGTCAAATTTCTTGGGGCGCAGATCCTGACCAGGATGGTCCAGGGGGTGTTGCGTGCCTGACATGTCAGTTGTGGTCCCGTCATGCTACGGCTGACGGCTTGACCTGGCCGCCCGGAGGTTGAGATCCTCCCGTGGTGTGGATAGCCTAGTGGGGGGCTGGGCGCTCGCATGGCTCGGAGAATGTGGTCCCGTCATGCTATGGCTGACGGCTTGACCTGGCCGCCCGGAGGTTGAGACCCTCCGTGGTGCGCCTGGAGATCGAGACACTCCCGAGGCGCGTTGCAACAGAGGGCTGGCGATTCGTGTTGTTCGGGCGTTGTTGTCCGGTTGCGTTGAGACTCTGTCCTTCCGTTGTTAGGGTGCATGTTGTGCAGTAAGTGAGCGCTAGGCGGTTCTTCCGTCTTCGCTTCATCACCGTCTAGTGGATGAAACGGTGGCTGGGGGTCGGGGAACCCTGCCACACCCGTGTTGTGTGGGTGAAGGTGAACATACCAGGGGTGCCCCGGAGATCAAACTTAATTCGTTCCAGACGGCCATTCCAACACCAATTGGTTCGGGTTCTGGTGCATTCCATCTCCGAGGTTCTACCGTATTTGGGTTCATCGCGGCGTTGGTTTGTGCATCCAACGCGTCTGAGTTTGTGGTTATTTTTTTCTTCTCTTCTCTCGCGCTGGCCGGAATCCCCTCGTCTCCACTACTCAGGGGCCAGGTGTCTGTCGTGTCCGCCGAGCCGGGCCGCACGAGTGGTGATGGCGCGAGCGATGCCTTGCGTTTGTGTTCGCCTGCAGAAGCCCCGCCAGTAATTCCACCAGCGGCGCCTCACCTGGCGGATTGGCCGGCGGACTGGAAACCTGCCAGCACACCGCCGATTCTGACGCCGGCACGGAAGAGCGGGCCGGCGTCACGCACACGCTCGCGGGGCGTGCGGATACGGTGACGGCCAGTGAGGCCGTTTCTTTGTCCCCTGCCTTCGTCGGACACGTTCCGGTGTCCCGTGTGGGGACCGTCTCCCAAGTTGCCCTGTACCGTGCTGCCCTAGTGTTGGGTTATGTTCTAGCAGCCGGTCCAGTTCTCTTCACACACATGTCACTTACACTCTTTTGATGTAGTTGTCTTCCCATTCGGGTGGCCGGGCTCTGCTCTCGTAATGGTTGCAGCCGGGTCGGCTGATTTTTTTTTTTCCATGGGGGGGGGGGGGTGATGTAGAGTAGGAGTTCGTGACATCCTGTCACGCTCGCCCTCTGGTACGATGACGTCACGGATGGTGACGTCATGGACAGGGGGCAGGACAGTGACGTCATGCCCCCCTGGGGGATTTAAGCTGGAACCCGTCACGGGTTCAGGGTCGTTGCGGGGAGCCAGAAACGGGTGAAGTTGGAAGTTGGGACCCAGGGTAGGGGGAAATTAGCACCAGGCTAGGGTAGCCTGCGGGTGTGCTAGGGACTTCCCCAGTACCCTTACCCTGGGGTGTGGAGCGTAGGCAGTGAGGGGGCAGTACACGGAGTCGTGTCCGAAGAGAAGTCTTTAATAAAACAGCTGGCGCAAGCCCCTACACGAAGATCTGGCTCCGAGTCGTCATTTACGCCTCAACAAATGCAAGACACGATTCCTTGTAAAAGGTTTCAGTTTTGTGTTTTAACATCTCAACAAAGCTGCTTTGTTGCCAGACAAAAAGGGGGAAAAAACCTCTTATTATACTTATAGTGCTTAATTCTTGCATGAACTGCAAGACGAAGTGCTCTACAAGACCAATTAAAAGCGACTCGTGCAAGTTAAACAATAAGATGAATACGTAAAATACGTAACAATGCACAAAGTATAATTTAAAAAACGCATGAAAACATCCCTGTCCAATCCACACGGTTTACCCCGTATTCTTGTACAGGAAGACTGAGTTTTCAGGTCCATACGGCGTACAGCCGTTTCAATAGGGGCGACACAAATCTTCGTCTGTAATTCTCACCTTGTGAGATGGGACTTTTCAGGATGAACGTTGAGATTTATAAGGGGCACGGGCGTGACCAATACGTTCTGAATTGGTCTGTAAATAAGGTAGGGCACCGATATGGGATTGACATGCATGTATATAAACACACAATCAGGGCATCCTAATTAGAACCCCCGTTCACCGTTGATAATGCTTTGAAATCCTCCCGGAAAGCCATTCCAAAGTCGAGGACAGGAGGAACTAAAGGCTGCGGCCTCCCATTAAGTTTAAGTCCTTGAACCTTTGGCACAACCAAGAGACAACGTCATCATTAGACCTCACTTTGCCAGTACCAAAATGTAATAATAGGGTTTTTTTCTCTTTTTTTCTGGCAACAAAACTGAAACCTTTTTACAAGGATTAATGTCTGCATTAAAACCACAATACCTGCAGTCAAAATGCAAACAAAAAACATACTATGATAATATATACATTGTCCTTGAAACTGATTGGTCCACACCAAGGGACGGCTTTCTTTTGAGCCTCGACCCAATTGGTGCTCGACCAGATGACACCAAAAGGCGTGCAGCTCATCTGGTCGAGCACCAATTGGGTCGAGGCTCAAAAGAAAGCCGTCGCTTGGTGTGGACCAATCAGTTTCAAGGACCAATGCCACATATATTATCATAGTATGTTTTTTGTTTGCATTTTGACTGCAGGTATTGTGGTTTTAATGCAGTAACATGAATCCTTGTAAAAAAGGTTTTAGTTTTGTTGCCAGAAAAAAGAGGAAGAAACCCTATTATTTAGATACAACTTGCCGGAGGAGCGGAGGGACTCGACTGGCCTCCGTACCTTTTAAAGAGCACGTCGAGCATACGTGCATTCAAATGTTGGCCAATCCCATTTCGGGACTAAACTTATTCATCATAAAGGTTTGTTGGGTCCGATCGCGTTAAGTATAAATGTGTCGTGACCCTCCACCACCCGACACAGCTAGTTAGGTTTGTAACCTTACTAGTATAGTGTATAGTGTGTAGTGGTGTATGGTGTATAGTGTGTGGTGTGTAGTGTATAGTGTGTGGAGTATAGTGTGGTGTAGTGTATAGTGCAGTATACTACTTCAGCCCACCGGTGTGTTGGAGAGTAAAGCCACAACATTTACAATTTGAGGACCGTGACATTTCGCTTGTGATTACATAAACCAGCATCATCAGGCAAGATAAGGTCATCACCGTGACCCGAAAATAATCTAGAAATGATTCTACAGCTGAGAGGCAGCCAGCGTTGAGGCAGCTAACATTAGATTAACTTTGGGCCAACATTGGGTCAACGTTGCCGTTTACTCGGTCGCAACCCAGCTGTGGTTACAACTGCCGTTTAAATAAAACAACGGCAGCATATTTTATCGTATTGTAGAATAATGGTTATAAGTAACAGTGATATTAATTTACAAACCTCTATCCATCTTCACTGCTGGATTCAGGCCTTCCCCGTGGTTCTCTCTCTCCTTTTGTGGGGTGAGGTCGTTTAACCACACTTGTTTACTGACAATGGAGCCTACATGCGGTGTGAGTGGACTAGTGGCCACGGGAGGTAATGACGGGAGTCGGCCTGCAGTGCGAAGGGACTAGTGGCCTCGGGAGGTAATGACGGGAGTCAACCTGCAGTGCGAAGGGACTAGTGGCCACGGGAGGTAATGACAGGGGAGTCAGCCTGCAGTGCGAAGGGACTAGTGGTCTCGGGAGGTATGACAGGGTAGTCAGCCTGCAGTGTAAATGGACTAGTGGCCATGGGAGGTAATGACGGGAGTCGGTTGTGAGTGCGAAGGGACTGGTGGCCATGGGAGGTAATGACAGGGGTATCAGTTGTGAGTGCGAAGGGACTGGTGGCCATGGGAGGTAATGACGGGAGTCAGTTGTGAGTGCGAAGGGACTGGTGGCTATGGGAGGTAATGACAGGGGAGTCAGTTGTGAGTGCGAAGGGACTGGTGGCTATGGGAGGTATTGACAGGGGAGTCAGTTGTGAGTGCGAAGGGACTGGTGGCTATGGGAGGTAATGACAGGGAAGTCAGCTGTGAGTGCGAAGGGACTGGTGGCTATGGGAGGTAATGACAGGGGAGTCAGTTGTGAGTGCGAAGGGACTGGTGGC
The DNA here is from genome assembly GCF_048934315.1 of Petromyzon marinus. Taxonomy (NCBI): domain Eukaryota; kingdom Metazoa; phylum Chordata; class Hyperoartia; order Petromyzontiformes; family Petromyzontidae; genus Petromyzon; species Petromyzon marinus. The sequence continues at coordinate 4,293,575 of NC_133725.1, read as the reverse complement.
TATGGGAGGTAATGACAAGGAAGTCAGCTGTGAGTGCGAAGGGACTGGTGGCTACGGGACTGCTCGAGAAGGGAGCGTGGTCAGGTGACGGAAGAGGCCAGTGGAGTCTGCCAGTGGAGCGAGCGTCCAGAGTCAGCGAAAATGATCGAGAAGGGGGGGGGGGCGTGGCCTCGTGTCGGTACAAAAGGGAGATGCGTGGGAGACTCGGGGCTGTTGTAGGGGGAGTCTCCACCTGGTGTCAAGTGGAACGTGTCTTCAATGAAGTGCCATCTCAAGAGCAGTGTGTCAAGTCGTCGTTACACGTCAAAAAGAATCTAGAAATCAAATTCGACAGCCGAGAGAGGCAGCCGGCGTGGAGACCTCTCAAGTCGTCGTAATGTTGCCCTTGGGAGGTTCTCCCCTTCTGCTCTTGGTCGGCGACCGCGTGCTGCGGATTTCTGAATTGAGCCGCAGTTTTACCCATCCGGAAGACCGGACAGTAGGGCATTTTGCAGCGGTCGAGCCCGCGAGTGATGAGGGAGCGTGGCATCAATGTCTCCCTCTCGCTCGCTTTCGGTAATGGCATCAATGTCTCGCTCTCGGTAATGGCCTGAGAGAGAAACAGGCTGTGTGGCACCTTTTTTTTTGCAATTAAGGGTGCTTCAAATTTTTTTTCTTTTTTTGACACTTATACGGGACTATCGTTTTTAACGGACAAAAAAAGTGATGATAACAAGACACTGCACCAAATGTAAATGGTAATACCTTCAAGAAGTCAAAGAGTGTCTCCCGCTTGTTCGCAGTCGATGTCAACGATGGGCCAGGAATCTCCTCCAGGTGGTCTCCAGAGGCCCGGAGGGCGGCAGCGCATTTCTCGCGGCGTCGTTGCAAATTCTCTTAAAGCGTTCACGTTCACTTGAAGCACCCTGTACTTATGAGGGAGTAAAAAAAAAACAGCCATTTTGGTGACATTTCCGCGGCGTTTTTAATGCGGGCTTCGAGACTGGCTGTCCGGTCGGTTGGTCGACCCAAGTCAGACAGACGACGAATCAGCAACAACAACAACAGACCACTTTCATCATTAGGCCTCACTTTGCCAGTACCAAAATGTAATAATAGGGTTTTTCCCCTTTTTTCTGGCAACAAAACTGAAACCTTTTTTTACAAGGATTCATGTTACTGCATTAAAACCACAATACCTGCAGTCAAAATGCAAACAAATAACACACTATGATAATATATGCATTGTCCTTGAAACTGATTGGTCCACGCCAAGGGACGGCTTTCTTTTGAGCCTCGACCCAATTGGTGCTTGACCAGATGACGCCAAAAGGTGTACCAATTAGGTCGAGGCTCAAAAGAAAGCCTTCCCTTGGTGTGGACCAATCAGTTTCAAGGACAATGCCACATATTATCATAGTGTGTTTTTTGTTTGCATTTTGACTGCAGGTATTGTGGTTTTAATGCAGTAACATAAATCCTTGTAAAAAAAAAGGTTTCAGTTTTGTTGCCAGAAAAAAATTGGGGAAAACCCTATTATTATAATAACAGACCACCTTGATGTGTTCGGAACCAGAACACCGCATGCCCCGAGCCAATGCTGCCGAAACAATGCACTCCCAGAATGTCCGCGCTGTGGTCAAGCGAGCCGATAACGATTAGTTTACGTCTCACGGGAAGGTCCCTGCCTCTCGGCTGTGGCTCCCCCCCCCCCCACGTCTGTAATTTCTCCGCTCGAGTCGAGGGCTGACAGAGACCCGTTGGATTCCACGCGCACGTTGCTCAAAACGCTTTTCTCTTTTTCTTTTTTTGAAACGATGTTTTATCGTCTTAATTTTCTTTCGTTGCCACGGCCACAACGTCTCTTTCATCGCTTCCAGCTTCCCGTGTCTGGGGGGGGGCGGGATTGCAGGCTGGCGATTAGACGCTCGAGTTCACGTCAGCCGGATCGCGCCGTGCGGCTTGCGACGGGGGACCCGCGCGCGTGCGACCGACGGTGAAGCTCTCCCGCGGGGGGGGGGGAGCTGAAAAAGCTCCAGGCGCCGTGGAGGCCGAAACGTCGGACATCGTGAAGCGCCAGGACAAACGCGGAGGCACAGCCCGAAAAGCTTCGGTCGGATGGCCAAGTCGCTGTCGCGTCGGTGTCTTTGCGTTGTGTTCCATCGGGGTGACGGGTTGGGTATGAGATGTTGACTACCTCGCCTGGTGTGCAGGAGGTCGTGGGTTCGATCCCGACCCTGACACCTGCTGCTGCTGTATATTTGGAGTTTGCGTCTCTCTCTTTCATCATCATCACGGTAGCTGTGAGATGTTAACTACCTCGTCTGGTGTACAGGAGGTCGTGGGTTCGATCCTGACCCTGACGCCTGCTGCTGTATATGTGGAGTTTGCGGTGTCTCTCTCTTTCATCATCATCATCACGGTGGCTATGAGATGTTGACTGCCTCGCCTGGTGTGCAGGAGGTCGTGGGTTAGATCCCGACCCTTACACCTGCTGCTGCTGTATATTTGGAGTTTGCGTGTCTCTCTCTCCCTCACCCCGTGGTCGCGTGGATTTCTCTCCGGCTCCCCCGGGTTTTTCCCCCTTCACCTTTTAGAATTGACATCACCACACGGCTGGAGTTGAATCGACAGCTCCAGATGTCTGGAGTTGAATCGACAGCTCCAGATGTCTGGAGTTGGATCGACGGCTACAGATGTCTGGAGTTGGACCGACAGCTACATATGTCTGGAGTTGGATCGACAGCTACGGATGTCTGGAGTTGGATCGACAGCTACGGATGTCTGGAGTTGGATCGACAGCTACAGATGACTGGAGTTGGATCGACAGCTACAGATGTCTGGAGTTGGATCGACAGCTACAGATGTCTGGAGTTGGATCGATAGCTGCAGATGTCTGGAGTTGGATCGACAGCTGCAGATGTCTGGAGTCGGATCGACAGCTGCATATGTCTGGAGTCGGATCGACAGCTACAGATGTCTGGAGTTGGATCGACAGCTACAGATGTCTGGAGTTGGATCGACAGCTACAGATGTCTGGAGTTGGTTCGTTGAGCTACCGTTTGTGGCCAGGTCGCGTCAACTGGACACCTGTGATCAAAAAGCGTTTCATAGCTCATCGGATTCCTCCAGTCTAAATGAAGATTATGTCAACGTGTAACAATAAAAAATGTGTTCCTGGGTAGTGTTATTTCCTAATTACTTATGCCTCAAAAAGTATAGAAAATGGCTATTATTATTATTATTCCTCACAAACTTTGCTTTTGTGACCAGGACTCTACGTGAAGGAATGACACAAACGCACACCACGTGTTCTCATGGACACCACGTGTTCTCATGGACACCACGTGTTCTCATGGACACCACGTGTACTCATGCACACCACGTGTTCTCATGGACACCACGTGTTCCCATGGACAATAGGTGGATTTCTAAATGTCACTGTCCTGGTCACAAAAGCAAAGTTTGTGGGGAACAATAAGAGCCATTTTTCTTAAATACTTTATAGGCATAAGCAATTCGGAAATAACACTTACTACCCAGGAACAAAAATCGTGTTGGTGTTATGATTCTGCAAACTGAAATAGCTATGCAACTCAACGGTGGGTCTGAACCTGTTTTTTTTTAAAATAAATAAAAAACACACAACCCCCCATAGTTTATAAATTCAAAGAAATTATTTCACCCACGCGTGATTCCCTCTTCATTGCCCATCGGCGCAATTCCTCCGCTTGCGTCTCATCCACACTCCTTTGGGCATCGCTACCCCCTCCAACATCATCGACATCGATTGGAACGAGTTCCATTGGTGCCCGTGTGTCAAGTGCCTATTACTGGCAAAGACTAATTAGAGAATCCATTGAAATTGAGAGGAACAAGAATAACTTTAATCGCTCTGACAGCTACCGGCTTAGTGCGGCCTGGAAGCGTATTATTAAATAATACACATTCCATTTAAAGAATTACTAATCTACAACTCATTACTAATCATAACCAATGACTGATTACTAATCGATTATATAATTACAATACCCCCCCTCCGCCTCTAATCACTGCAGCTGATATGGGTTAAATGATGACGTCACCCTGCTGCTCTATATAAAAACCGGGAGCAAGCGAGGGCTTTACCATTCTGGCGAATTGCCCGATGATGCTGGATGTATTTACCAGCGAAACGTCGTTCTACTCAAACTGTAAATGTGGATTAACTCTTCAACACACCGGTGGGCTGAAGTAGTGAATTATTTGTCTTTTGTCAACGTGACACTTTTTTTGCTGATTGGCCGTGTCGGGTGGTGGAGGGTTACGACACATTTATAAATAAACGCGATCCAACCCAAAAACCTTTATTATGAATGTCAAGTGCCTAATGAAGGCAATTTCTGCCACCCCCCCCCCACCCCCGCCCGCCTCTCTGGGTTAGATTGCGTAAAATATATAAATGTTGTGTCGTTAAACCAGCCACCACCCGACACGGCCAACTTAGTAAGGGTTGTCACGTGAACAGAACGTGGCCAATTCGTCACTAGCGCAGCAACACACACCGGCTGTGTGTTGGAGAGCAAATCCACGACAATTACAATCCGCGCAACGACGTTTTTTGCCCGGCGATGACAACTTTCGCTTCATCGGGGTGGACGGCCAGGTTCGTGGAGAAATCCTCCTGGCGAGAGAGATCTCATAGTTGCAGGGGAATTGAATCGATGCGTTCAGGACGACTCCCTCCCCACCCCCCGCCACCCAATGCGTCGTTTCCTTTCCTCCCTCGTGCGAAAATCCCGAAGAAAGCTCCTTTAGGGGGCCATCCATTGAGAACGTCCGCATGAAGGGTGGAGCTGGGGGTGGGGGGGTTAACCCAAATGCTTACCGCTTGTGTATGGGGGGGTCTACTGACAATGTGCGTACGCATAGGAAACGGGGGAGTGGGGAGGGTGGTGGTGGTGAAGCCTCGATAATAATTTGTCTGCATCGGCCTTCTAATGAGCCACGGTTCAACGTCTTCAGCTGTCAGGCGAGGAGCGGTGGAACCTGTGGGAGAGGCGTCCACTCGCGTGCCACCGTGCCAGTGACCTGCTCGCTGTCACGTGGCTCGGAAAACATCAGCGGCCAAGCCACGCGACTTAATTCTTTAATGCAGCCGGCGGTGGACTATATCTGTTTGCTTTGACGCATTAATATTATTAATCCTTGATCGTTTCTGCGTGGATTAAATATCGACCGGGAGGGGGGGGGGGGGGTGGGAGGGGGGTGTAAAGAGTCCGCGTGCGTACAGGGATTGGGGGGGGGGTGTCAAGTTTTGACAGATTTTTTGCGAACCTTACGCAATGGATGGCCCCTTACGGCGTCATGGAGAGAGACGCGTGGCCGGCCTGATGGGACCACGGCAGGCAAGAGAAACGGAATCTCGACTTTCAGCTTTCGCGACTGCAGCAATTCATATTCCTTGGGTCTTTCGGTGAATTCACGTCGATAGCTTCAAAGAAAATAACAAAAAAATAACAAACATAAAAAAAACGACGACGTTTCGATCGCAACGCAAGCGATCATCATCGGGAAGAAAAACAAAGATGACGATCGCTTTTTTTCGATTTGAAGCTTTCGTGACCGCAAGGATTCATCTTTCTTTGGTTCTTTCGGTAAAGTCACCACGTAGAATGAGAATAAAGTAATAAAATTAACACAATAAAATTCTCACGACGTTTCGGTCGTCTTCGCGAGAATTTAATTGTTTTATTTTATTATTTTATTCTCATTCTACGTGATATTCTTAGCTCTTTCGGTAAAGTCACGTTGAAGGGAAACAGTAAAATAATAAAATATATATAAAACAATAAAATTCTCACGACCGTTGGTTTTCATACCGGATTTTATATATATATTTTATTGTTTCCCTTCAACGTGACTTTACCGAAAGACCCAAAGAACATTAAACGCAATCGTCCATTCATCGTCATCGCGATCCATCCGGCGCAGAGCGCTCGCAGGTGTCCACTGCACACTGAAGTCACTTGTCCTCTTGGTACGATCGTGCCACAACTCTACGCACCAGGTCGTGGTGGCCAAATCTACCTGGCACCAACCTCTTCCGTGCTGCGGCGCTGATTTTGGGCTCGAGTCTCTTTCAAGGCTCACGTTTATTGCCGCCGTGATTATTGTTTATTTTAATTTAACGCGCTTTCTTTTAACACGCTCAGTCTGTCGTCGTTGTTGTAGTATCCTCAAATGTTGTAACTCAATTTGAACCCACTTCCCAACGTGGTATCGACTGTAAACTTGGTATACTTACGTCATACTGATGACAATACTATATTCTATCATAAAAATATATATAAATATTTTAAAACATTATTTTTTATTTGTTATGTTTCGGCTTGGGTCTTATTGTCCACGCTCAACTGACGTTGGCTGTAATTGACCAGGGTCCCCCTTACTTTGTGGCGAGCTTCGAGGCCACTTTCCGGAGTCGTGGAGTTCTTCCATTACCAGTACGGTACATTTCATCAAAGCGTGCTTTTGAACATTTAAAAAAAAAGATATATTACTTATTGATTATTTGGCCAGCCAAGTCACGGTCGTGTGTCGAGTCGAGCGAGTGATGGGCATCAAAACGGGTTGGTTCATCTTGAACATTTAAGACAAGCACACCTCCTACTACGACGACCTGCTTTCACACCATAGCGTGAAAGCTTCACCACGCGGTGCGCTTCGGGGCCATCCATAAATGACGTCACGCACCTAGGGAGTGGGGGGGGGGTCAGACATTTGTGACGATGTGTGACGAGGGGGGGGGCGGTTGAGAAATGTGACGTCACATCAAAATGCGCAACTTTAAATAAATCTAGAATTTTTGTTATAACAATTATTGTTGTTATAACAACACTCCTACAACATCAGAGTGCAGCGCCACATTAAATACGCACTACAATGACAATAGTTTAAAGCGATTTGAAGCATGTTTTATTTTCAAAATGGAAATATGGTTTGGATGGGGAGGGGGGGGCAGAGCTTTGTGACGTCATATTTTAGGGGGGGTCTGACTTTTTGTGACGTCGTGTGACGAGGGGGGGGGGGATCAAAATCGTCCAAAATCGCGTGACGTCATTTATGGACGGCCCTTTACACGTGTCGAACGCCCGCTGGCAGGAGGTCACGGGGCAGACCCAAGTGCCACGGGTCGACTGACTGATATGACTGAGATGACTGGCTGATGCACCACCTGTGCCCCCTACTGTGCCAACCTGCTGTGCTTTAGCCACCCGGCGCTCCGCTCGTTCTTGTGAGCGTCGCCCCTCCGCCCTCCTATGTTGTTGGAGGGCGACTACCTCCAACTGCCCAGTAGCGTCCTTCACGAGCCTGCTCCAGAGGCCGATCTTGACACCGCTGGTACCAGTCATCGGCAAGTCCACTCAGCTCCACATCCTCCTGTACCACATCACTCCATCTCTTCTCTAGCCTGTGCCGCGCCCGTTTAACCCCCTCGATCCAGCCGAACAAAAGCTGTTTCGGCATGCGGTGGCTGGGTATGCGGGCTACATGACCCAGCCAACGCAGCCATGCCTGCCGGAGGAGCTCACCGATGGGACCTTGCCCAGATCTTTCAAGGATTTTTGAGCTCCTCACACAATCCAGCCTGGTTAAACCCAGGATAGATCGTAGGCAGGCCAGCCTAAATGTTTCTAACCGCCGAAGATGCTCCATTAAGGGGGTCCACGTTTCGCAAGCGTAGAGAAGGGAGGGAATGACCGTGGCCGAAAAGACCTGAAGTTTATTGCGGAGTGACAGACCAGGTAGCTTCCACACAGCGTTACGCAACCGATGAAAAGATATTGCCGCTCGACTAATTCGGAGTGAGACCTCTGCTGTTAAACTGGAGCCGGTCATAAGCACACTTCCCAGGTATGGGAAACTCTCCACTCTCTCCACAACTGCCCCATCACCGATTGGGAGTTGTGGGGGTGGAGTGTCCGATGGTACAAAATACCCAGGCAGGTGCTTAGTTTTGGTGGGGCTGATCGTCAGATAAATAAAATCTCCTGATGACGATCGCTTGTGTTGTGATCGAAACGTTATTTTTTTATTTAATAATTTGCTTTTATTTTTTCAATCGACGTGACTTCACCGTAAGAAACCAAAGCATGTGATCGAAACGTCGTAACAAATTTTGTTTGATTTAATTTCATTTTTTTCTATCTACGTGACTTTACCAACAGAACCGAAGCATATCAATATTTACCTTACCATGTGTAAGGCCCCCATTGAGCTGCTACGTAGCTGCGGGTTATTTATTTATTTATTTCAGAAGCGACCCTGGCGATCACAAATGATCGCCCAACGGAGTGGGATTATCGTCAACACATGGGAATATACAGCAGCAGCCAAAAACCCTGAACGCACGTCGATTCTAAAATGTGGAGAGATATAAACCGGAGGACCCGGAGATATTAAAAAAACTCACGTGACCATGGGGAGAGAACCCACGACCTCCTGCACACCAGGCGAGGTAGTGAACATCTCCTAGCCACCGTGATGATGAGAGAGAGAGAAACACGCAGACTCCAAATATACAGCAGCAGCAGGCGTCAGGGTCGGGATCGAACCCACGACCTCCTGTACACCAGGCGAGGTAGTTAACATCTCCAACCACAGTGATGATGATGAGAGAGACACGCAAACTCCAAATATACAGCAGCAGGTGTCAGGGTCGGGATCGAACCCACGACCTCCTGTACACCAGGCGAGGTAGTCAACATCTAGCCACCGTGATGATGATGAGAGAGAGAGAGACACGCAGACTCCAAATATACAGCAGCAGGCGTCAGGGTCGGGATCGAACCTACGACCTCCTGTAGACCAGGCGAAGTAATGAGATGCACCAGAGAGCGTGCAGTGCGGTTAAGTGTGGGTACTTCCACCTCTTTCAGGTCGAGAAATCCCCCCCCCCCATCAAGAGACCAGCCTGGATGGAGCATTTCCCCCCAGAGACCATCAATTAGACACTGATCTGCCAGTCCATTACTGTTGTTGTCTCGAGAGCCAGACTCGTCCAAAAGAAATCACAATTGAAACAAAGAACGTCTTTGTCTCATCGCTTTGCATATTTTATTTTGGAAGGTAAACATTATGTTACGTTACATACATACGTTAACATAGAGATGGGTGAATCAAAAGTTTTTTGAGAAACATGATAACATTACTTTAAGCAACAACAACAACGTAAATTAAAGCCCAACTTTTGAGCTAGGACTTTGAACAGTCGTAATGATGATGATGTCAAATGTATAACTGTACCGGGCGCGCACAGAGATGGAGGATTGACTCGGGGTTGCGCGGAGGAAACACGAGGCAACCGGCTCGGCCGTGAGCTGGCACCAAATCCCACCCCTAAGTTCTAAGGTCCTCTAGATATAAAGCTATTTTTGTTTTACCAGGCAAGGCCCACTGAGCGATAAAGCACTTCGTTGAGCTATCATTACATTTTGAGACCTTTGCCAGTAACAAGATATAGTAATAGGTTTTACCCTTTTAACTGGCACAAAAAACTGACACCTTTATTCAAGGCATCATGTCTGCAATAACCACAACACAAGCAGTCAAAATGCAAACAAAAAGACAACTCTGATAATAATATTGGCACTGTCCTTGAATTTGATTGGTCCACACCCGAGATGGCTTTTCTTAGAGCCTAGTCTCCATTGGTGTTGGACCAAAAGGCGTCTTCTGGTTCAACACTAGGCTCTAAAGAAAGCCGTCTCGGGTGTGGACCAATCAAATTCAAGGACAGTGCATATTATTATCAGAGTTGTCTTTTTGTTTGCATTTTGACTGCTTGGTGTTGTGGTTATTGCAGACATGATGCCTTGAATAACGGTGTCAGTTTTTTTGTGCCAGTTAAAAGGGTAAAACCTATTCCTATATCATTACATCGCCATCATTGCATGGCCATCATGTAATGATAGCTCAGCGAAGTGTGGCCTTATCGTGATCGCCATCGCGTGGAAATGTGTACAGCAGCAACCAAATGCTCGAAACGAGTGACGTTCATTCTAAATGTGGATGGGTGGAAACAAAAATAAACCCCGAGGACCCGGAGAATAATTCACGCGGCCACGGAGAGAGAGACACACACACACCGCAGACTCCAAATATACAGCAGCAGGCACCTTCAGGGTGGGGATCGAACCCACGACCTCCTGTATACCCGGCGAGGTAGTTAACATCTCCTAGCCACCATGGCGCAAGCATTCCCCACCATGCGCACATCGAATCCAGCAACACGTGGAGGCAACGCTTAAAGCATAGCATTCGAATATTGGTGATAGACGTGTTAATAGTGCTCTAACAATATAGGGTATTATAGACAGACGTACATTATACTCTAGTGGTAGTGCCTTACACCAACAATGTCTTCTCCAAGCCAGTCAGTCTAGCATTGCACTTGAAAAGTGAGAAGGTAAACATTCGGATAAAAAAAAGTAATGATCAGATTCGAATTTTTCAGATAAAAAAAACTAATTTCGGATCGTTTTTCAGATCGTTTTAACTCCTACGTTCATTTGACCGACAGCTATTAAACGTTTTTTTGTTTTCTTGATTATTTCGGTAAAGTCACGTAGAAGTGAAACAATAAAATAATAAAAAAAATATCAAACAATTTTGCTCGTTTGTAACTTAATTTGTAAGTGTGCTATCATAAATCTTAAAAAAAATATATAGGAAAACTTACGCTACACAGATAACTTACTATCGATTTACGTTCATCGCATGTATTTTTTGGGGGGGGGGGGAGGCGGGAGGGGCGGGGGATTTCGCACCAGGCGACACGATAATTTCTTCTAGATTTGAAGCTTTCGTGACTGCAAGGATTCACAATCTTTGGTTTTTCGGTAAAGTCACGTAGGCAACATAAAATGAAAACAACTAGATTAAATCACGACCATTGGAAAGATGTTATAAACCAAGTCAAACTTTAGCTGCCTTATAATTGTACAGACTTTTTCCATTGCTTTCGGTGGGTTGTACGTACTGGTGCATCTCTTCCCCCGAACCCCCTGCAGCGTAACAAAAGACGGCTTAACTTAGCCCTCCCCCCCCCCTTAACCTGTCTATAATCACGGGTGTCTCAGAGCTCCTCACTTGATACAGCTATTCTGCTGTGACTGTTCCACCTGAAGACGGAAGCTTGTGTTGCCTCCGAAACGTCGTGATTTAATTGAGTTGTTTTCATTTTATTTTATGTTACCGACGTGACTTTACCGAAAAAACCAACGAGGTTATGGACACGATTGTTGTTTATCGTAAGATGTTTTGTTTTGCTCACTCTTGCCAATGACGCTTTGAATAGCCTCTCGAGTTTCCCACAAAGAAAACTCGACACAACTCAAACTTGTCGTTACCTCCTCGCACACCCACAGCGAGCCCTTTTCCCTCTTTTATGCCATTCCACCCTGCCCCGAAAACAAGCAAAAAAGGTGCACCTAGCCTGGCACAAAAGCACCGCCACCTCGTTTGTCTTGGTGTGGACAATTGCGGGGGGGGGAGCGGTGGCGCAGTGGTTAGCTTGCAACCAAACCCGATTCCCGGCTCACGACCAATACAATCGGTGGCGATTATTCTCTCCCCTAGGTTGACTCGGCCTCAAATGAGTGGCTGGTGCGGTGTGTATAAACACATCGGCGACTGGGGAGACAAAGGCGGCCGGGGCGTGGATCTGGCTACCCTAGCCTATCTTGTTCCATGCCGGCCTGTTTACGTTATGGTTTGTGGTCGTTGTAACGTTCTGACCCCCGACTGGACATGTGACAAAGAGCTTTACAGCGCATCGGATTCCTCCTGCAGTTATAAATAGACATTCTGATCATGATCCACAATCACTTGCCCCAATGGTATGTTGAAGGCTATCATGTAGGCACACCTTATTACAGACCAATGCAGACCTTATTGGTCACCCCGTGCCCCTTATAAATCTCAACGTTCATCCCACAAAGTCCCATCACAGGGTAAAAACACAAATAGATAAAATATCATGTGTGTTGCCCGTATTGAAACGGCCGTACGCCGTATGGACCTGCAAACTCTATACCTACGTGACTTTACCGAAATAACCAAAGAGTATGGATCCCTGCAGTCACGAAAACTTCAAATCTAGATTCAATTTGCCTGTACAAGAATACGGGGTAAACCGTATGGGTTTACAGGTACCCATCTCTGTGGGTCTGTAGGTCTATGTGTGTCTCTGTGGGTCTCTGTGCATCTCCGTGTGCATCTGTGGGTCTTTATGTATCTCTGTGTGTCTCTGTGGCTCTGTCTATATATCTGGGTCTCTGTGCATCTCTGTGTCTCTGTGTGCATCTGTGGGTCTCTGTGTATCTCTGTGTAACTCCGTGTGCATCTGTGCATCTCTGTGGGTCTCTGTGTATCTCTGTGGGTTTCTGTGTATCTCTGTGTATCTCTGTGGCGCTATGGGTCTCTGTGTATCTCTGTGGGTCTCTGTGTATCTCTGGCTCTGTCTATATCTGGGTCTCTGTGCATCTGTGGGTCTCTGTGCATCTCTGTCTCTGTGTATCTCTGTGCATCTCTGTGTGTCTCTGTATCTCTGTGGCTCTATGTCTATATATCTGGGTACTCTGTGCATCTGTGGGTCTCTGTGCGCATCTGTGGGTCTCTGTATATCTCTGCGTGTCACCCCCAGGTTAAGAAGAAGAACCACTGAATCTGTCCCGTGGTGTTCACTTCAAGCGCAAGTTACCCACGGTTTGGTGGGAGGGGGGGGGGGGGAAGTTGTCCTTGGTGTGGTTGTCATCAGTGAGCCATTCGTCACTGAAAAGTGCCCAGGTCGCTTGCTATACCGGACTAGAAGGTAGCAACAGGCATGGCTTTGAAAAAAATATAATAATAGGTTTTAACCCTCTCTGGCAATAACACAGGAGGTGTACAGATGTTCAAACACCAAACAGAAACCTTCTGCAAGGAGTCCTGTCGGCCTTAACCCCATACAGTACTTGTGGTGAACATGCAAACAACAACAAAAATGCGAGGATAATTATTCATGCATTGTGTTTGAAACTGATTGGTCCAGTGTCAGACCAGAGAACGCCAAAGGCGAACAGTACAAAGACAATGCAAATAATCTGGAGACATAGATACCACCGGTTCTTCACGTTCTGCAGATGTAGATGCCACTGGTTCTTCACGTTCTGCACATGTAGATACCACCGGTTCTACACGTTCTGCAGATGTAGATGCCACTGGTTCTACACGTTATGCAGATGTAAATACCATTGGTTCTTCACGTTCTGCAGATGTAGATACCACCGGTTCTACACGTTCTGCAGATGTAGATGCCACTGGTGCTACACGTTCTGCAGATGTAGATGCTACTGGTTCTTCACGTTCTGCAGATGTAGATGCCACTGGGCCACTGGTTCTTCACGTTCTGCAGATATAGATGCCACTGGTTCTTCACATTCTGCAGATGTAGATGCCACTGGTTCTTCACGTTCTGTAGATGCCACTGCTTCTTCACGTTCTGTAGATGTAGATACCACTGGTTCTTCACGTTCTGCAGATGTAGATGCCACTGGTTCTTCACGTTCTGCAGATGTAGATGCCACCACCGCCATCTATTGCGCGGCGGTTGAACTTACGACTCGTTCCGAACGGGCAACTGGACATACGGGGCAGGTTTGTTCGTATCACTGAAGTCGAATGTTCGTCAGTAGTTGAGTCCCCCGTACAGTAAATCCTTGTTAATTCGACACATATGGGGCTCGGGCCTTGCCGAATTATCCAATATTCCGAATAATGTTCAATGGTAACTCCCCAGTGCGTCCCGCCCCAACATAAATATTTTTGTTCAAAATTTGTTTTCCCAAACTACTTCGCTCACCATACGCATCGACACACACACACACACACACCCCGCCGCATCGATTCCATCCAAAACCATTCATTATGAATTGCACTTCGATCCCTTTCTGCAACTTCTCGATGTGGGTGTAGGCGACACTCCTGAGGCTATCCACATATACAAGCACAGAGACAATTTCAACCGAGAAGATGGATTCTATCTTAGCAATCATTGGAAAGATTTGATAAACCATTTCAGGTCTTAATTGATTGTTCACGCTTACAGTGGCTTTCAGACAGCATACATTATACAAAATTTCGTCTCCCCCCTCCTCTTTTCAGAATATAGATGGACTAGTCCTAAATAAACTGCCAAATCGTTGCGCGTGGCACTAAAGTTTTTTTATAAATAAATAAATGCGCCGTTTAAAAATAAATTTATGCAAACCAACACACCTGAAGACGACCGTTTGAGTTATGGTCGAAACGTCGTGAGAATTTTTTTTATTGTTTTATATATATTTTAATCATTTTGTTGTTTCCCTTCAACGTGACTTTACCGAAAAAAAAACTAAGAATACGAATTACTGCAGTCACGAAAGCTTTAAATCAAAACTCCTCCTGAGAGCGTTGGGCTTTTTGCGCAGGGTGCAACAAACGAGGTGAAGTCCCGAGCGACGGGTCCGGAGGTCGGCGCCCGACGCTCGCCACGCGCGCCGCCACGAGACCGGGTCGTCGTTTTGGGCGCGGGCCGTGCCGACATTGGACAGCCCGGCGCGGCGATCCGGCTCGTTGGCGAATTACCAACGCGCGCCGCACGCGTGCTTCGCGAATGATCAACTACCGGAAACGACGCGGTCTTACTCCCGTGTATAACGCGTTGGCCGTTGTAACTTTCTGACCCCATGGCCATACTGGACCATCTGTGAGAAAAAGAGCTTCGTAGCTCATCGGATTTGCCCCTCCGGCGGCGTAAATAAAGACGCTGATTCTGCGTGCCAGCGTGACCGTAGTCGCTGTTCAAGTCGCCGTTGATTTCCCGTTGCTCAGTGGCGCCTCCGTGCGTACGTCAACCATGCTCATTTCCGAGGTGCGGACCCGCAAAAGTCAGTGGTGAGAATTACACATTGCTATGGCGGGGCAGAGTCTATTCAGAAGAGGATAAGTGCTGTTGACTTTCTCACAAAGTGGTGCTTGTTTTTGTTTTTTATCGAGGGAGGGATGATGGTCCGAGTTGAACCCCCAACCAGGATTTGAACTTCGTGCAACCTTCCGGCCAGATGAACGGCGGAGTTGCACTGCACGCTCACGTTTATTTTGTTTAACCAGACTCAAAAGAGGTCAGTCAGGATGGAGCCTCAGTTGCGAGAGTGTGACCTGGTGCATTCGTCATCCGCACACAAATCGTGGCAGCAGCAGATGCGGGATGATACCTGATGCACAAGTGGAAAATTAAAAACTCTCCGGTAGTAGTGGTGGGTGGTGGTGGTGGTGTGCGACTGTGGTCATCCAGAACAGAGGCCGTAGTGCAACATGTAACAACGCAATGCCCTGCCAATCCACAAATACGAAGGAGACATCACAGCGACGATACCACTACTCTGCTCCTGACGCGGTTATCTGCTGGCTTGACCACCTGAATGTGACATTTTAAGTTGCTGGCACTGCATCTACATCAGCAGCCGTACGACAGAAGAATAATAGACTCATAGACACCCCTAGAGATCCAGACTCATAGAGATACGCAGAGACTCATAGATACCCATAGAGATCCAGACTAATAGAGACCCACAGAGACTCATAGATACCCATAGAGAACCAGACTAATAGAGACTCACAGAGACTCGGATACTCTTAGAGATCCAGACTCATAGAGACCCACAGAGACTCACAGATACCCATAGAGAACCAGACAAATAGAGACTCAAAATACTCATAGATACTCATAAAGATCCAGACTCAGAGACCCACAGAGACTCATAGATACCCATAGAGATCCAGACTCATAGAGACCCACAGAGACCCACAGAGACTCATAGATGCCCATAGAGATCCAGGCTAATTGAGACTCACAGAGACTCATAGATACCCATAGAGATCCAGGCTAATTGAGACTCAGAGACTCATAGATACCCATAGAGATCCAGGCTAATAGAGACAAACTGACACATAGAGATCCGTAGACTCACAGAGACCCATAGAAACGCATAGACTAATGGAGACATCACAGCGATGATGATGATGATGACACAACTCCGCTGTCTCTCGACGCGGTTGTCTGCTGGCTTGACCAGCTGAATGTGACATTGTAAGCTGTTGGCTCAGTGTCTACATTAGCAGCCGTATGACAACAAGAAGTAGCCTGCCCAGCAGGGAGGTAATGCTTTTTGTGTAAACTCCCAACTGAGTAGCCAGTTTTGCTATTAGCGGTAGAGGCCTTACATTATCACCCCCCCCCCCCCCCCGTGTCTCCCTCTGCTTTATCGTAGCAATTAAGAGTGGTGGGAGGGATGAATACTGGCACGGCTAATGTCTGCTACTTGGTACGTTCGAAAATCGCCGCATTGTGAGAACGAGAGGCTTCAAGAGATGAAAAGTTGCCGCTAAATCTCACAGATTATCCATCGCATCAGCTGTTGGCTCACCACTGCTGGATGAAGGCTGGTCTCGGTTCCGGAACTTACGGAACTACAGTATCCCGCTCCGGCGCACCCGACTGCTCCATCTCGTTCGCCACCACCACCACTACCACCGCCACCAAAACAACTGCCACCGTTACCTCCACCACCTCTATCGCCACCATCACCACCACCAGAAACACTCAAACCATCAACGCTGCCAATAACCGCCGCCAACACCCAAAAGCGCCGTGAATCAGCGGCGCTGAAGCAGGGGATAAAACAGGCAGCCGGGATCCGGCGCGGGCAATTTGCTCGAGCTCTGTGGTCCTCTACTTGGAGGTTTGGCCAACCCCAAGAAGCTCAACGGTGGTGAAGGAATGCGATCGGCTCGTGGCGACGGAGCGGCGTTGAGTGTTTCGTCCGCCGTTGTAAATTCCCACGCGATGACGATGATTATCGATTGAGGATGATGATGACGACGACGAGGATGACAACGATGACGAGCCGCCACCTTTGTCGAGCTGTCGCTTCTGAGAGCTACGTAGCGCCTCGGTGTGGGGTCCTTACACCTGGTAAAGTTATAACAAAAATGCTTGCCGAATAGTTTCCTGGCCGCTGATTGACTGAAGTGGGTTGCCCTTAAACTTGTAGTTGGCCACAGCTACAGAGTGAGATGGTGTACTGGATGTGGTGTGCCGGGTACATGAATATTGACTGATCTGGACAGACCCGACTGAAATTAAGCCCTGGTCTCACATAGAGAACCATAGACTCACAGAGACCAATAGACTCACATAAAGATCCGTAGACTCACAAGAGACACATAGACTTACATAGAGACCCAAATATTATATAGAGACCCACAGACTCACAGAGACCCATAGACTCGCATAGAGACCCAAATACTTATATAGACGCGTAGACTCATATCGGGGCCCGAAGATTTGCATAGACACATAGGCATGTCGACCATGGGTTATTCACAAACTAAACGTCAAAGTAATTTTTCTTTTGTCTAACCAGTTAAAAGTGTTTTCGCTCTCAAGTGGCTTAGGGGAGCCATAGAATCAGCATTGCCTTCGCCCCCCCTCCATTACCCAGGCGCCCCCCTCCCTTCTCTCTCCCCGCGGGAAAGCTCACGATGCAATCGGCGGCGAGCTCCGACTCTTAAACCATCCCGCTCTGATAAACGCTCGCACGCTCGCTCGCACGCTCGCTCGCACGCACGAGCCAAATAAAACAAGCGGTGTTTTCTTTTTTTTTTTGGGAGCGGCGGGAACGAGTGCTCGACGGGGAAACTCCGCGTGCCCGTCGATGGCTTCCAAGGCTGCGGCCGAGGTCAAGAGGTGAAGCGAAAGGCCGCCTGCCCCGCGCGGCTCCAGCGACGCCGGCAGCAAGGCGTCGGCGCGGGAGCCTGGCCTGGCATGAGCGTCACTTTGGGCTTGGCTGCTCGCGAGCGCCGGCGGTGTTGACCGCACCGCTGTAGGCTGTGGCGTGGGTGGCGGTGTCGCCGCCGCTGCGGGTGGTGGCGGCGGCGGCGGCGGTGGCGGTTTCGGCGACACCGCCGGCGGCCGACGGGCAGGTCGGCTGGCGGGCCGGCGAATGGGCGAGCCGACGGCGGTGAGGAGAGAGGTGACGGCGATGAGGCGGATGAGTGTGGGGCGGGCGGGGGTGAGGATGAGGAGGAGGATGAGGAGGAGGAGGAGGAGGCTGAGGCTGAGGCTGAGCAGGGCCCCTCCGTCGCGAGGCGTTCTCGATGCGTCCCTCACACAGCTCCACCAGCGCCTCCACCTGCAGGCTGAGCGGCAGCGAGGGGAAGCGCCGGCCGGCAACCTGGCGGAAGGCGTCCACAAACGCCTGGAAGCTCATGCCTGGGGGGCGGGGGGGGCAGGGGGGGGGGGGGTGTGAGGTGGGGGTTGGGGGGTGACACGGGGGGGGTGGGGGTTGTGGGGTCAACTCAGCCTTAAATGAATTCCCCTGTGCGGTGTGTAGTAAACATCGCCGCCGGGGAGACAAAGGCGGCCGGGCGTGGTGCCGGCCACCCGCCCCCCCCCCCCTCGCGTGCCAAAGTGCCGGCCTTCAAAGGTGCTCGCTAGCAAGCAGCACTTGCCCCAACAGTCAGGGGGGGGGATCTTTGTCTTTGCTTTGAACTCCTCCCGCACCGTACGTAGCAAACCGTGCTAACCGGAGGCGACGGGGGGGGGGGGGGGGGGGGAAGGACAATAAACTGAACACAACGAGAGCAGTTCTGAAGAAGTGAGTTTGTCAATCGAGATGACGCTTTCAAAGTTCGTAGCTCTCGGTGGCTTCCTGATTTCGGAGAGGAAGGGCGCTCCTTGTTCTTCGCGGTAAAGATCTTCGCAGCCGATTAGGATGGCACAAATTAACAGCTTTAATGGGGGGGGGGGGGACTCCACCTCTGATGAAATCAGTAATTTGTAGCAATTGCGATTTTTTTACGCACGGATCATTTACAATAATTCACGCTAGTTAAACGCTCAAATAGCACGTCGGGAGACCCTCAGATTCATTTTCACGCCAGCCCCCACCACCCTCCCCCCCCCCTATGCAGTTCGCTGCCGGTGAAAAAATCTCCCACAATGTGCCCAACCACATCCCATCTCACCTACTCACTCACCCACTCACCCACTTAACCATTCACTCACCCACTCACTCACTCACCCACTCACCTACTCACTCACTCACCCACTCACCTACTCACTCACTCACCTACTCACTCACCTACTCATTCACTCAGCCACTCACCCACTCACTCATCTAATCACTTACCCAATCACCTCGCTCACCTACTAAGCCACTCACCTACTCACCCACTCACCTACTCACTCACCTAATCACTTACCCAATCACCTACTCGCTCACCTATTAAGCCACTCACCTACTCACCCACTCACCTACTCACTCACCCACTCACCCAATCACCTACTCACTTACCTACTATGCCACTCACCTCATCCACTCACCTACTCACCCACCCACTCACCTACTCACTCACCCACTTACATACTCACTCACCCACTCACCTGCTCACACACTCACCCACTTAACTACTCACTCACTCACCCATTCAACCATTCACTCACCCACCCACTCAACCATCCACTCACCCACCCACTCACCCATTCACTCAATCACCCACTCACCTACTCACTCACCCACCCACCCACTCACGCATTCACTCACTCACCCACTCACATACTCACTCACCCACTCACCCAATCACCTACTCACTCACCTACTATGCCACTCACCTCATCCACTCACCTACTCACCCACCCACTCACCTACTCACTCACCCACTTACATACTCACTCACCCACTCACCTGCTCACACACTCACCCACTTAACTACTCACTCACACACTCACTCACCCACTCAACCATTCACTCACCCACCCACTCACCCACTCACCTACTCACTCACCCACCCACCCACTCACGCATTCACTCACTCACCCACTCACATACTCACCCAATCACCTACTCACTTACCTACTAAGCCACTCACCTACTCACCTACTCACTCACCCACCCACCCACCCACTCACGCATTCACTCACTCACCCACTCACATACTCACTCACCCACTCACCCAATCACCTACTCACTCACCTACTATGCCACTCACCTCATCCACTCACCTACTCACCCACCCACTCACCTACTCACTCACCCACTTACATACTCACTCACCCACTCACCTGCTCACACACTCACCCACTTAACTACTCACTCACACACTCACTCACCCACTCAACCATTCACTCACCCACCCACTCACCCACTCACCTACTCACTCACCCACCCACTCACGCATTCACTCACTCACCCACTCACATACTCACCCAATCACCTACTCACTTACCTACTAAGCCACTCACCTACTCACCTACTCACTCACCCACTCACCTACTCACTGACCCACTCACCTACTCACTCACCGACTCACCCACTCACCTCACTCACCCACTCACCTACTCACTCACCCACTCACCTACTCACTCACCCACTAAGCCAGTCACTCACCTACTCGCACACTAACCTACTCACCCACTAAGTCACTCACCCACTCACTTACTCACCCACTCACCCACTAAGCCACTCACCTACTCACTCATCCACTCACCTACTCACCCACTAAGCCACTCACTCACCTACTCGCACACTAACTTACTCACCCACTAAGTCACTCACCCACTCACTCACCCACTCACCTACTCACCCACTAAGCCACTCACCTACTCACTCATCCACTAAGCCACTCACCTACTCACCCACTAACCTACTCACCTACTCACCCACTAAGTCACTCACCCACTCACTTACTCACTCACCCACTCACCCACTAAGCCACTCACCCACTCACCCACCCACCTACTCAAAATACCAATATTCCTCGTATAGCCTGTAACAGACTGCCGGGGCAAGTGCTGTTAGCGAGTAGCACCTATGAAGGCTACCGGCATTGCACATGAGCGGGTGGGTGGCCAGCACCACGCTCGGCCGCCTCTCTGTTTACGCACCGCACCGTGTACTCGTTTGAGGCTGAGTCGACCTAGGGGAAGCACATGACCGGTTCAGATAATCGTCACTGGTGTTGGCCGTGAGCAGGAATCGAACTCGGGTCGCCGGGTTCGGGGCGCAGCGTAGCGCTGACCGCGACTACACTACCGCTCCCCACACTCCCCCACCCACTCAGCCACTTAACCACTCACTCACACACTCACCCACTCACCTGCTCACCCACACTCCCCCACCCACTCATCCACTCGCTCACTTAACCACTCACTCACCTGCTCACCCACCCACTCACCCACTCACACACTCACTCACCTGCTCACCCACACTCCCCCACCCACTCACCCACTCGCTCACTCGCACGCCCACTCACATACATACTCACCCACTCCCCCCCAATTAATCACCCATTCATTCACCCGCTGACCCACCGCAGCCGCCCGCCCATGCGCCCACCCACCCACCCGCTAGGCCTACCATCACAAGATAAAGGACACTGCTCATGATTATAATAATCATGATTACACTAATCTCGTGACTATAATAATCATGATGACGACGAGAAATGACGGTCGACGATCGCGGTGATGAGCGAGGACGGCACGGCAATAAAACGACGCGTCATGTTGGTGACGGTGACGATGACGATGATCGTTGGCGGTGACGACGATCGTTGGCGGTGACGATGATCGTTGGCGGTGACGATGATCGTTGGCCGTGACGATGATGTCGACGCCGGCGTGGTACCCGTCTCTTGGAGTGCCGTGCAGTTCCAGCGTCGCGTTACGTCGATGTAGAGGATGTCAATGTAGGCCATGCTGATGCTGGGAGTGCACAGCTTGCAGTTCCTGAGGGCCGACAAGAAGATCCAGGTGGCCACGAGCCATCATCATTGCTGCGTGCGTGTGCGTGTGTGTATGTTGAACTTCTTTGGCACCGTACCCAGTCCGAAAGGCGTGCGTTCACAATCTAGGTTTAACAGCGCGTAGGCTCCCATGGAGCTGTCCAATATCGCAAGGGGGAAGAGAGCGTTCCAGACGGACGCAGAAGCGGCGCACGCGAAAGCGCCGCGGGCGCGATGCCGCGCACCGTAATTTTGCCCGCCTCGAGACCGTCTGCGTTCGACGGGCAAAAATGGCGATGCGCGTCGCACGTCATCCTCCGCCTGCCACGGGGGCGTGACGTGATGGGCAGAGCGTGCCCGTTCGCCACGGCTTCGGCGCGCGGCACCACCGCTGCCGCTGGAGAACGGCGACGTCGCATCGCCGTGTTCAAGGCCCGAGACGAGAGGGAAGATATTCTTGGTTCTTTCGGTGAAGTCACGTAGAAGGGAAACAATAAAATAACAAAATATAAAACAAGATGTTCGCAGTGCCTGGCGACGTGCCTGGCGACGGCTGGTGGTAGCCGGACGCCACGGTGGCTATGAGATGTTAACTACCTCGCCCGGTGTATAGGAGGTCGTGGGTTCAATCCCGACCCTGACAGCTGCTGCTGTATATTTGGAGTTTGCGTGTCTCTCTCTGTCCCCGTGGCTTGCGTGGATTTTTCTCCGGGTACCTCCGATGATTTCTCTCCACATTTAGAAGCGGCATCACCACGCGTTTAGAGTATCTGGCAGCTGTAGGTTTCCACGCGACGATGATAAGCCACTTGGTTGAGCTATCTTTTGTGGTGAGGTCGCTTCTGAAAAAAAGCTACATACAGCTCAGGTGGGCGGGGGGGGTCTTACCTGGCAAAATAAAAAAAATGTTCAAATAGTTTTTGTTTTTCGATTTAAAGCTTTCGTGACTGCAAGGATTCATCTTCTTTGGTTCTTTCGGTAAAGTCACGTAGAATGAGAATACAATAATAAATTGATAAAATAAAATAACACAATAAAATTCTCACGACGTTTCGGCCACAACGCAAGCGGCCGTCTTCAGGTGAAAGGTACAAACCTGTCGGGACGACAGAGCTTCAAATCTCTGTCGGCGACGTGCCTGACTTTACCGAAAGAACCAACGAAGAGTTTTTGTTTTGTTTGAATAACAAATGCTGAATAATGATGGCAGCAACATCTCTCTTTCTCCAACAGCTTGGTTACAAAACATCCGATTTCGCTCCCTCCACTCCCAGCCCCCTTGGGCGATGATTAGGCACAGCCGTTCATCTTTGATGAGCCAACAAATGAAGATGAAATGAGGCCGGGGGGGGGCAGATGAATTATGGAAGAAGGCTCTGTTGCTTCAACCGGAGCCCCACGATCGCGACAGATCCGTCTTATAACGAGCGCGGTCGCCCACCGCCACAGCCAGCACCACCAGCACCACCACCACCACCGTCACCACCACCGCCACCAGCGCCACCACCACCACCGTCATCACCACCAGCACCGCCACCACCGCCGCCACCAGCACCACCACCACCACCGTCATCACCACCAGCACCGCTGCCACCACCACCGCCACCACCGTCACCACCACCGTCACCACCACCACAACCACGACCACGACCATCACCACAAGCACCGTCAGCGCTACCACCACCACCACGACCACCACCACCACCGCCACCACTGCCCCCGTCACCACTGCCGCCACCAACACAAAGATCCCCCGTATAGCCTGAGCAGCCTGTAAGGGGCAAGTGCTGCTAACGAGCACCTACGAAGGCCGGCACTGTGGCACACGAGGGGGTGGGTGGCCCAGCACCACGCCCCCGGCCGCCTTTGTCTCCCCCAGTGGCGAATATTTACTACACACACCGCACCAGGTGCTCATTTGAGGCCGAGTCGACCTAGGTGAGGCCCAGGACCCTTTTCAGAAAACCGTCGCCGGTGTCGTTGGCCGTGAGCGGCCACTCGGCCACCGCCACCACCACGTCGCCCCCTCCCCCCAGCTCGAGCCCCCCCCCACACCTCCCCCCCCCCCCCCCCCCCCACCTGCTGAAGGTGCGGAACTCCGTGGGGCCCATGCGCAGGGAGGCGTCGCCGCGGAGTCCCAGGAAGCGCAGGAAGAGTCGAGCTGCCCGCTCCACTACACGCAGGTGTGAGAACTGCCTGGAGAACCTGGGGTACACCTGGGGGGGGGGGGGGGGGAGAGGGGCGGGGGGAGAGGGGTGGGGGGTGGAGAGGGGGGGGGGGGGTGGGTAGAGAGGGGCGGGGGGGGTGGAGGGGGGCGGGTGGGTGGGGGAAGGTGGGGGGGGTGGGGCAGGGGGTGGAGGCGGGGAGGATAGAGGTGGAGGGGGGGTGGAGGTGGGGGAGGCGGTGGAGAAGGGCGGGGGGGGTGGAGAAGGGCGGGGGGGGTGGAGAAGGGCGGGGGGGGTGGAGGGGGGCGGGGGGATGGGGGAAGGTGGGGGGGGTGGAGGGGGCAGGGGGTGGAGGCGGGGAGGATAGAGGTGGAGGTGGAGTGGAGGTGGAGGGAGGTGGGGGGTGGAGGTGGGGGGGTAGTGTTGGGGGCGACGAGTGAGAGGGGTCACCGTTAAAGGCGCCAGCCCCTCCTTGCTCGCGCCTTTCGCCACGGCGGCTAAGAGATGTTAACTACTTCGCCCGGTGTGCAAGGTGGTCGTGGACGCCAGATTCGTGCCCCGAACCTCCCGCGACGGAGCGGCGAAACTAAAACTCGACTGAACTATTTTTTTTTTATTTTACCGGGCAAGGCCCCACTGATCTATGTAGCTTCTTTTTCGGAAGCGACCTGGCCACACCTAATGATAGCTCAACGAAGTGGGCTCGTCACAATCGTCATCATCACCACGTGGAAATGTAGAGCAGCAGCCAAATATACAGCAGCAGCAGCAGGCGTCAGGGTCGGGTTCGGACCCACGACCTCCTGCACACCAGGCGAGGTAGTTAACATCTCCTAGCCACCGTGATGATGATGAGAGAGAGAGAGACACGCAAACTCCAAATATACAGCAGCAGGCGTCACAGGGTCGGGATGGAACCCACGACCTCCTGTACACCAGGCGAGGTAGTTAACATCTCCTAGCCACCGTGATGATGATGATGAGAGAGAGAGACACACAAACTCCAAATACACAACAGCAGGTGTCAGGGTATTGATCGAACCCACGACCTCCTGTACACCAGGCGAGGTAGTCAACATCTCCTAGCCACCATGATGATGATGAGAGAGAGAGACACACAAACTCCAAATACACAACAGCAGGTGTCAGGGTATTGATCGAACCCACGACCTCCTGTACACCAGGCGAGGTAGTCAACATCTCCTCGCCACCCACGGCGTGCCCGTGAGCTGACCTGCTTGAGGCAGGGTGGAGGAAGCCCACCAATGCCCAGGTCTTCCGAGTCGCCGTCGTCGTCGTCGTCATCGTCGTCGTCATCGGCGAACCCCGTGAGCTTCGGGTCTCGTCCAGACGCCTCGTGAGCGATGTCCGACGCTCGCAGGCGGACATCGCAGTTTTCAATGGACGCTCTCCTCGGGGACCTGGTTGGGTTGGGTGGTCGTCATCGTCGTCAAGATCGTCGGCGTCATCAACACCGTCATCATGATCGTCGCCGTCAACATCGTCGTCGTCGTCGTCGTCCTCAACATCGTCATCGCCGTCGTCGTCATCACCGTCGTCATCAACATCGTCGTCGTCGTCGTCATCAGCATCGTCATCATTAACACTGTCATCGTCGTCATCAACTTCGCCATGATCGTCGTCATTATCATCGTCGTCATCATCATCATTGTCATCACCGTCGTCATCAACTTCGTCTAAATCGTCGTCGTCATCATCAACATCCTCAGCATCGTCATCAACTTCGTCTAAATCGTCGTCGTCATCAACACCATCAACATTGTCATCACCATAGTCATCGCAAACATCATCATCACTGCCGTCACCACCGTCGCCGTAAAATGATCAACGCTTCACACCGTGCACAGCCGCGGTGGCTGTCCTGCGGGAAGACCCCGCGGCCTTGCCATAGCAACGTGGAATTTCCACAACCCCCCGCGGTTCGATCGACTCGCGACCCTTCCGCCACGTGTAAGGTCCCACTGAGCTCCGTGCATGATCACAAATGACAGCTCAAGCAAGTGGTGGCTTAACATCAACGTGGAGATTTAAGGTAGCAGCAGCCACGTTCTCTCAGTGCACAGAGACACTGAGAGACCCATAGAGACACATGGAGATGCATAGAGACCCATAGAGACACATGGAGGTGCATAGATACCCATAGAGACACATGGAGGTGCATAGAGACCCATAGAGACATATGGAGATGCATAGAGACCCATAGAGACACATGGACTTACAGAGAGACCCATAGAGACACATGGAGATACATAGAGACCCATAGAGACATGGAGATGCATAGATACCCATAGAGACACATGGAGATGCATAGAGACCCATAGAGACATATGGAGATGCATAGAGACCCATAGAGACACATGGAGACACTAAGAGACAGAGATTCATCAAGATGAATAAAGACCCATAGAGACAAATGGACTTACACAGAGACCCATAGAGATACATAGAGACCCATAGAGATACATAGAGACCAATAGAGATACATAGAGACCCATAGAGATGCATAGAGACCCACAGAGATACATATGAACCCATAGAGATACATATAAACCCATAGAGATAGATAGAGACCCACAGAGATGCATAGATACCCATAGAGACACATGGAGATGCATAGAGACACATAGGGACACAGAGATGAATAGAGACCCATAGGGATACATGGAGACACTAAGAGACAGAGGTTCATCAAGATGAATAGAGACTCAGAGACCCATAGAGACATATGGAGATGCATAGATACCCATAGAGACCCACAGAGATACATAGATACCTATAGAGACACATGGAGATACATAGAGACCCATAGAGACACATAGGGACACAGAGATGAATAGAGACCCATAGGGATACATGGAGACACTAAGAGACAGAGGTTCATCAAGATGAATAGAGACTCAGAGACCCATAGAGACATGGAGATGCATAGATACCCATAGAGACCCACAGAGATACATAGATACCTATAGAGACACATGGAGATACATAGAGACCCATAGAGACACATAGGGACACATAGAGATGAATAGAGACCCATAGGGATACATGGAGACACTAAGAGACACACAGAGATTCATCAAGATGAAGAGACTCATAGAGACCATAGAGACATGGAGATGCATAGAGACCCATAGAGACACATGGAGACACTAAGAGACAGAGATTCATCAAGATGAATAAAGACCCATAGAGACCCATAGAGACACATGGACTTACATAGAGACCCATAGAGACATGGAGATACATAGAGACCCATAGAGACATATGGAGATACATAGATACCCATAGAGACACATGGAGATACATAGAGACCCATAGTGACACATAGCGATGAATAGAGACCCATAGAGACACACAGAGATACATAGAGACCCATAGTGACACATAGCGATGAATAGAGACCCATAGAGACACATGGACTTACATAGAGACCCATAGAGACATATGGAGATACATAGAGACCCATAGAGACATGGAGATACATAGATACCCATAGAGACACATGGAGATACATAGAGACCCATAGTGACACATAGCGATGAATAGAGACCCACAGAGACACAGAGATACATAGAGACCCATAGTGACACATAGCTATGAATAGAGACCCAGAGAGATCCACAGAGATACATAGAGACCCATAGACTAAACTACTAAGCTATTTTTCGATTTAAAGCTTTCGTGACTGCAAGGATTCATCTTCTTTGGTTCTTTCGGTAAAGTCACGTAGAATGAGAATAAAATAATAAATTGATAAAATAGGACAGCGCTGTCCTCCAGACAGTCTCGTCCCTTCACTTGATGAAGGCCGCTTGTGTTGTGGCCGAAACGTCGTGAGAATATTATTGTGTTATTTTATTTTATCAATTTATTATTTTATTCTCATTCTACTAAGCTATTTCTTTTTATTTTGCCAGGTAAGGCCTCAATGAGCTGCTGCCTAGCTCTTTTGTCAGAAGCGATCACCTGCCTACCACAAACGATAGCTCAACGAAGTTGTTCCCAAATAATCGGCACGCGTGGCGATGTCGATTCTAAATTAAGGGGGAGGATAAACCGGAGAAAAATCCACGCGGCCACGGTGACAGAGAGGGAGACGCCGCAAACTCCAAACGTACAACAGGCGTCGGGGTCGAGATCGAACCCACGACCTCCTGTACACCAGGCGAGGTAGTTAACATCTCCTAGCCACCGTGATGATGATGAGAGAGAGAGAGACACGCAAACTACAAATATACAGCAGCAGGCGTCAGGGTGGGGATCGAACCCACGACCTCCTGTACACCAGGCAAGGTAGTTAACATCTCCTAGCCACCGTGATGATGATGAGAGAGAGACAAGCAAACACCAAATATACAGCTGCAGGTGTTAGGGTCGGGATCGAACCAACGACCTTCTGTACAACAGGCGAGGTAGTTAACATCTCCTAGCCACCGTGGCGTTCCCCTTGACCACCCTTGTGAACCGCCGGGCCGGGCCGGGCCGGGACAAGCCGAGCGAGCGGAAGTTGCCGATGATATCGGAGCACGGCGATAAACGCAGTGGGGGCAGTGGTGGGGGGACGTGCGAAGGAAAGGGGACCGGCCTGCCGCCGCCGCCGCCGCCAGCGGCGTTAGCGGGAAGCTCGGTGTGACGAGAGCGGAGCTCCAGCGGAGCGTGAAATGAGCCAAGTGTTGGTGTCGACTCCGATTACGGTGACGGGCTCGGCGGCTGGCTCAGTGGCTAACACTACCCATAGACTCAACACTACCCATAGACTCAACACTGCACCATAGACTCAACACTGCACCATAGACTCAACACTGCACCATAGACTCAACACTGCACCATAGACTCAACACTGCCCATAGACTCAACACTGCACCATAGACTCAACACTGCCCATAGAATCAACAGTGCACCATAGACTCAAAACGGCACCATAGACTCAACACTGTCCATAGCGGATGGGTGAGTGAGTAGGTGGGTGAGTGATCGGCTGAGTGAGTGGGTGAGTGGTTAAGCGGATGGGTGGGTGAGCGAGCGGGCGAGCGAGTAAGCGGGTGGGTGGGTGAGCGAGCGAGTGAGTGGGTGAGCGAGCGGGTGAGTGGCCTAGCATGCGGGTGAGTGAGCGAGCGGGTGAGTGGGTGAGCGAGCGGGTGAGTGGCCTAGCATGCGGGTGAGTGAGCGAGCGGATGGGTGGGTGAGCGAGCGGGTAAGCGGGTGGGTGGGTGAGCGAGTAAGCGGGTGGGTGGGTGAGCGAGCGGGTGAGTGGGTGAGCGAGCGGGTGAGTGGGCTAGCATGCGGGTGAGTGGGCTAGTATGCGGGTGAGTGAGCGAGCGGATGGGTGAGTGAGCGAGCGGATGGGTGAGTGAGCGAGCGGATGGGTGGGTGAGCGAGCGGGTGGGTGGGTGGGTGAGCGAGCGGGTGGGTGGGTGAGCGAGCGGGTGGGTGGGTGAGCGAGCGGGTGGGCGAGTGGGTGGGTGGGTGAGCGAGTGGGTGAGTGGGTGAGCGAGCGGGTGAGTGGGCTAGCATGCGGGTGAGTGGGTGAGCGAGCGGGTGAGTGGGTGAGCGAGCGGGTGAGTGGGCTAGCATGCGGGTGAGTGGGCGAGCGGGCGGGTGGGTGAGCAAGTGAGTCCGTAGTCGGGTGGGCGGAAGCCGTGAGTGAGCGTCAGCGTTCGCTTTGCCCTCTTGCATTCGTGATGTGCCACCATGGCACCGCCACGTCACCGTTTTCATTCCGCTTTAGGCTACCCCCCCCCTCCCTCTGAAAAAGTCACGTGATCGTTCACCGTTTTGTCCCTCTATATTCGAATGTTACCGTACGAACGCTGAACTTCTTTCGCAACCGCGCATAGCCGAACCGAGCTAATCGGAGGTGCGGTGTTGAGTCTATGGGCGGTGTGCACGTGCGTGTGTTGAACTTCTTTCGCACCGTACGTGGCCAACCGCGCTAATCGGAGGTGCGGGGCCAACCGTGAGATTGCAACGATCGGCTTCGTGGTCCTCCGTGGACCCGAAGCAACCTGCCTCTCCCCTCTCATCTTACTCTACTTCCCTCCACGCACTCTCCTACCTCTCACACATCGGTATAACTGTCTCGATGAGGGTGGTCATACGCGCTTAAGCAACCACCTGCCTACTCACCTACTTACCCACCCACCAACCCAACACAACCACCTGCCCACTCACCCACCTGCCCACGCACCCACTCATCCACCTACCCAACCACCCACCCACCCAGTCACCTGCCCACTCACCCACCTGTCCACTCACCTACGCACCCACCCAGCCACCTGTCCACTCACCTACTTTCCCACTCACCCACCTGCCCACTCACCCACCTGCCCACTCACCTACCTGTCCACTCACCCGCCTGCCCACTCACCCACCTGCCCACTCACCCACCTGTCCACTCACCTACCTGTCTACTCACCTACAGACCCACCCAGCCACCTGTCCACTCACCTACAGACTCACCCACCCAGCCACCTGCCCACTCACCTACTTTCCCACTCACTCACCTGCCCACTCACCCAACTGCCCAATCACCTACCCACCCAGCCACCTGCCCACTCACCTACTTGCCCACTCACCCACCTGCCCACTCACCAACCTGTCCACTCACCTACTCACCCACCTGCCCACTCACCAACCTGTCTACTCACCTACTCACCCACCTGCCCACTCACCAACCTGTCCACTCGCCTACTCACCCACCTGCCCACTCACCAACCTGTCCACTCGCCTACTCACCCACCTGCCCACTCACCAACCTGTCCACTCGCCTACCCACCCACCTGTCCACTCACCAACCTGTCTACTCGCCTACCCACCCACCTGCCCACTCACCAACCTGTCTACTCACCTACTCACCCACCTGTCCACTCACCAACCTGTCCACTCGCCTACTCACCCACCTGCCCACTCACCAACCTGTCCACTTGCCTACCCACCCACCTGTCCACTCACCAACCTGTCTACTCGCCTACCCACCCACCTGCCCACTCACCAACCTGTCTACTCACCTACTCACCCACCTGTCCACTCACCAACCTGTCCACTCGCCTACCCACCCACCTGCCCACTCACCAACCTGTCCACTCACCTACTCACCCACCTGCCCACTCACCAACCTGTCTACTCGCCTACCCACCCACCTGCCCACTCACCAACCTGTCTACTCACCTACTCACCCACCTGTCCACTCACCAACCTGTCCACTCGCCTACTCACCCACCTGCCCACTCACTAACCTGTCTACTCACCTACTCACCCACCTGCCCACTCACCAACCTGTCCACTCGCCTACTCACCCACCTGCCCACTCACCAACCTGTCCACTCGCCTACTCACCCACCTGCCCACTCACCAACCTGTCCACTCGCCTACCCACCCACCTGTCCACTCACCAACCTGTCTACTCGCCTACCCACCCACCTGCCCACTCACCAACCTGTCTACTCACCTACTCACCCACCTGTCCACTCACCAACCTGTCCACTCGCCTACCCACCCACCTGCCCACTCACCAACCTGTCCACTCACCTACTCACCCACCTGCCCACTCACCAACCTGTCTACTCGCCTACCCACCCACCTGCCCACTCACCAACCTGTCTACTCACCTACTCACCCACCTGTCCACTCACCAACCTGTCCACTCGCCTACTCACCCACCTGCCCACTCACTAACCTGTCTACTCACCTACTCACCCACCTGCCCACTCACCAACCTGTCCACTCGCCTACTCACCCACCTGCCCACTCACCTACTCACCCACCTGCCCACTCACCAACCTGTCCACTCACCTACTCACCCACCTGCCCACTCACCAACCTGTCTACTCGCCCACCCACCTGCCCACTCACCAACCTGTCCACTCACCTACTCGCCCACCTGCCCACTCACCAACCTGTCCACTCGCCTACCCACCCACCTGCCCACTCACCAACCTGTCCACTCGCCTACCCACCCACCTGCCCACTCACCAACCTGTCCACTCACCTACTCACCCACCTGCCCACTCACCAACCTGTCCACTCACCTACTCACCCACCTGCCCACTCACCAACCTGTCCACTCACCTACTCACCCACCTGCCCACTCACCAACCTGTCCACTCGCCTACCCACCCACCTGCCCACTCACCAACCTGTCCACTCGCCTACCCACCCACCTGCCCACTCACCAACCTGTCCACTCACCTACTCACCCACCTGCCCACTCACCAACCTGTCCACTCACCTACTCACCCACCTGCCCACTCACCAACCTGTCCACTCACCTACTCACCCACCTGCCCACTCACCAACCTGTCTACTCGCCTACCCACCCACCTGCCCACTCACCAACCTGTCCACTCACGTACCCACCCACCTGCCCACTCACCAACCTGTCCACTCACCTACTCACCCACCTGCCCACTCACCAACCTGTCCACTCACCTACTCACCCACCTGCCCACTCACCAACCTGTCCACTCGCCTACCCACCCACCTGCCCACTCACCAACCTGTCCACTCGCCTACTCACCCACCTGCCCACTCACCAACCTGTCCACTCGCCTACTCACCCACCTGCCCACTCACCAACCTGTCTACTCGCCTACTCACCCACCTGCCCACTCACCAACCTGTCCACTCACCTACCCACCCACCCAGTCACCTTCAACTTGAGAGTGCAACGGGCCCCGGATGGTGGTGGTGGTGATGGTGGGGGTCATTATTCATTCATCAATAATTAAGGAAGTCTTCTGCAATTCGGCTCTCCGCCCGAAATGAAGACGTGAGCTGTCACCGCCTTAATTGTCTCTCGACGCAGCACAACGCCGCCGGCTGATCCAGCGGCGTTGGCAGAGCGAGTCGCGCGCGGGAGTTTTTTGTTGTATTTCTTGTCTGTTCGTTCGTACCACCGCCGTTATTCCTTTGGTTTATTTTTAATGCTTTGCCAACTAAGCTTGAAAGCGTTTGCACCGTTCGTTCCCGTCGGCACTGCCCGCCTGTCAGTCTGTAAACGGGGGGGGGGGGGGGGGTGCGGCATGACTTTTTTTTTTTCTCTCTCTCCGGGCCCTCCGCAATTTCCCCCTCCACATTTCGGGTGTATTTGGCCGCTGCTGTAAATTCCCACACCACCACCACCACCAAGTTGATCACGATGATGATGATGATGATAAGCCCACTTCGTTGAGCTATCATTTGTGATAACCAGGGGGGGGGGGGGGCTTATCTGGTGTAAAAAAAAAATGTAAAACAAATAAAATTGGAGAGTTCAGTTTTTTTGTTACGTAGTTTTAACGCCCGTCAGGATTATGCGATGAGAACGAAACGTCGGCGTGACGTCGCGGTGCTGCCGCTGAGTCGCCCCGAGAGAGGAATACCGGACACGTTGATCAGGCGGTTCGCGCGTCAGCTCTCTGCGTGTGATATGGGTGGGATGGTGGGTCACACTCACCCTCGGGAGAGACTGTCCAATGCGAGTGGAGCTTGAGTACGAAGTCGCTCGTGATCAAAAAAGAAAAATGTGGGTTACATCGCGTGAATGGCAATGTGTCGTTAACCCGCCACCACCACCTCCGCCACCACCACCACCACCACCCGGTACGGTCAATTATTCAGAATTCTGCCAAGTCGCCTGGTGAAGCTGGTTGTAATCACCGGTGAGACGTCGCAGTACAGGGAGTCCTCTACTTACGAACGGGTTAGGTTCCAGAGGTCTGTTCGTAAGTCAATTTCGTTCATAAGTCCAAACTTTACTCCCGTCGATTCCAAACGTTTTGTACGACATGTACACTAAACACAGGGAATGGCTTTGAAAGTTGTATAATCTCCTGTAGACGTAGATGTCACTGGTTCTTCACGTTCTGCAGATGTAGATGCCACTGGTTCTTCGCGTTCTGCAGATGTAGATGCCACTGGTTCTTCACGTTCTGCAAATGTAGATGCCACTGGTTCTTCACGTTCTGCAGATGTAGATGCCACTGGTTCTTCACGTTCTGCAGATGTAGATGCCACTGGTTCTTCATGTTCTGCAGATGTAGATGCCACCGGTTCTTCATGTTCTGCAGATGTAGATGCCACTGGTTCTTCACGTTCTGCAGATGTAGATACTACTGGTTCTTCACGTTCTGCAGATGTTGGTGCCACTGTCTTCCTCACGTTCTGCAGATGTAGATGCTACTGGTTCTTCACGTTCTGCAGATGTAGATGCCACTAGTTCTTCACGTTCTGCAGATGTAGATGCCACTGGTTCTTCACGTTCTGTAGATGCCACTGGTTCATGTTCTGCAGGTGTAGATGTCACTGGTTCATGTTCTGCAGATGTAGATGTCACTGGTTCATGTTCTGCAGATGTAGACGCCACTGATTCTTCATGTTCTGCAGATGTAGATGCCACTAGTTCTTCACGTTCTGCAGATGTAGATGCCACTGGTTCTTCACGTTCTGTAGATGTAGATGCCACTGGTTCATGTTCTGCAGATGTAGATACCACTGGTTCATGTTCTGCAGATGTATATGCCACTGGTTCTTCACGTTCTGTAGATGCCACTGGTTCATGTTCTGCAGGTGTAGATGTCACTGGTTCATGTTCTGCAGATGTAGATGTCACTGGTTCATGTTCTGCAGATGTAGACGCCACTGATTCTTCATGTTCTGCAGATGTAGATGCCACTAGTTCTTCACGTTCTGCAGATGTAGATGCCACTGGTTCTTCACGTTCTGTAGATGTAGATGCCACTGGTTCATGTTCTGCAGATGTAGATACCACTGGTTCATGTTCTGCAGATGTAGATGCCACTGGTTCACGTTCTGTAGATGTAGATGCCACTGGTTCATGTTCTGTAGATGTAGATGTCACTGGTTCATGTTCTGCAGGTGTAGATGTCACTGGTTCATGTTCTGCAGATGTAGATGTCACTGGTTCATGTTCTGCAGATGTAGACGCCACTGATTCTTCACGTTCTGGAGATGTAGATGCCACCACCGTAATCTATTGCGCGGCGGTTGAACTTACGACTCTGTGTCCGAGCAGGCAATGTGATGTACGGACCAGGTTTGTTCGTATCCCTGAAAGTTCCTAAGTCGAACGTTCGTAAGTCGAGGAGTGCCTCCACTTAAATTCGAAATGTTTGAGGTTTTCTTTCCAACAGTAGTAACTAACTGGCACATTTTTTGTTACGTGACCTGATATTACTAAGGCAGTTTTAAATAAATTAGTTCGTCAATCTGGACGACGATGATGATTCAAACGTGCACAGCTCCCAGCGGCTTCCCAATGTCGGAGGGGAAGAGCGTTCCAGACGGCCGCCGAAGCGCATCTAAAAGTGCCGTGTGTGATGCGGTGACCACCGTCTTCATGCGATGGCTGAGCAGCCAAAAGCTGCCACTGCCGCTGCAAGGGACGAGCGGAGAGTTTCGTGATGATGGTCTACACTCCTTGACGGGATCAGCGGCGTATTCTACTGCACGGGTTCGGACCCTAACCTTGACACATTTCCGAAATGTAGATTTAGTTTTTTTTAAACCGATGTGGTGCTCACTCTATCTCTCTCACGCTCTCTCTCGCTCTCTTTCTCTCACGCTCTCACTCGCTCTCACTCACACTCTCACTCATGCTCTCACACTCACACTCTCTCACGCTCTCCCTCACGCTCTCTCTCATGCTCTCTCTCCCTCTCACACACTCACTTTCTCACACTCTCACTCATGCTCTCACACTCACAGTCTTTCACACGCTCTCTCTCACGCTCTCTCTCCCTCTCACACTCTCTTACACTCTCTCACACTCTCACGCTCTCCCTTACGCTCTCTCCCTCTCACACTCTCACTCACGCTCTCCTTCACGCTCTCTTACACTCTCACACTCTCTCACGCTCTCCCTTACGCTCTCTCTCACTCTCACCCTCTTTCACACTCTCTCTCACGCTCTCCCTTACGCTCTCACACTCTCTCACGCTCTCACACTCTCTCACACTCTCCCTTACTCTCTTACACGCTCTCCCTCACACTCTCTCTCACACTCTCCCTTATGCTCTCTCTCACGCTCTCTCTCCCTCTCACACCCTCACACACTCACTCTCTCGCGCTCTCCCTCACGCTCTCTCTCACACTCTTTCACACTCTCTCTCACGCTCTCCCTTACGCTCTCCCTTACACTCTCTCTCACGCTCTCCCTCACACTCTCTCCCTCACGCTCTCTCTCCCTCTCACTCACGCTCTCCCTCACGCTCTCTCTCCCTCTCTCACTCTGTCTCACGCTCTCTCTCCCTCACGCTCTCTCTCCCTCACGCTCTCTCTCCCTCTCACACTCTTTCACTCTCCCTCACGCTCTCTCTCCCGCTCACACTCCGTCTCACGCTCCCTCTCACACTCTCTCACTCTCACTCACGCTCTCTCTCCCGCTCACACTGTCTCACACTCTCTCTCCCTCTCACTTTTTAACTCTCTCTCACTCTCCCTCACGCTCTCTCTCCCGCTCACACTCTGTCTCACGCTCTCTCACGCTCTCTCTCCCTCTCACTTTTTAACTCTCTCTCACTCTCCCTCACGCTCTCTCTCCCGCTCACACTCTCTTACACTCTCTCACACTCTCACGCTCTCCCTTACGCTCTCTCCCTCTCACACTCTCACTCACGCTCTCCTTCACGCTCTCTTACACTCTCACACTCTCTCACGCTCTCCCTTACGCTCTCTGTCACTCTCACCCTCTTTCACACTCTCTCTCACGCTCTCCCTTACGCTCTCACACTCTCTCACGCTCTCACACTCTCTCACACTCTCCCTTACTCTCTTACACGCTCTCCCTCACACTCTCTCTCACACTCTCCCTTATGCTCTCTCTCACGCTCTCTCTCCCTCTCACACCCTCACACACTCACTCTCTCGCGCTCTCCCTCACGCTCTCTCTCACACTCTTTCACACTCTCTCTCACGCTCTCCCTTACGCTCTCCCTTACACTCTCTCTCACGCTCTCCCTCACACTCTCTCCCTCACGCTCTCTCTCCCTCTCACTCACGCTCTCCCTCACGCTCTCTCTCCCTCTCTCACTCTGTCTCACGCTCTCTCTCCCTCACGCTCTCTCTCCCTCACGCTCTCTCTCCCTCTCACACTCTTTCACTCTCCCTCACGCTCTCTCTCCCGCTCACACTCCGTCTCACGCTCCCTCTCACACTCTCTCACTCTCACTCACGCTCTCTCTCCCGCTCACACTGTCTCACACTCTCTCTCCCTCTCACTTTTTAACTCTCTCTCACTCTCCCTCACGCTCTCTCTCCCGCTCACACTCTGTCTCACGCTCTCTCACGCTCTCTCTCCCTCTCACTTTTTAACTCTCTCTCACTCTCCCTCACGCTCTCTCTCCCGCTCACACTCTGTCTCACGCTCTCTCATGCTCTCTCTCCCGCTCACACTCTGTCTCACACTCTCTCTCCCTCTCACACTCTGTCTCCCTCTCAGACTCTCTCACTCTCCCTCACGCTCTCTCTCCCGCTCACACTCTGTCTCACACTCTCTCTCCCTCTCACACTCTGTCTCCCTCTCAGACTCTCTCACTCTCCCTCACGCTCTCTCTCCCGCTCACACTCTCCCTCACGCTCTCTCTCTCTCGCTCACTTTTTAACTCTCTCTCACTCTCCCTCACGCTCTCTCTCCCTCACGCTCTCTCTCCCTCTCACACTCTCTCACTCTCCCTCACGCTCTCTCTCCCTCTCACACTCTCTCTCCCGCTCTCTCTCCCGCTCACACTCTGTCTCACGGTCTCTCTCCCTCTCTCATTCTCCCTCACGCTCTCTCTCCCGCTCACACTCTGTCTCACACTCTCTCTCCCTCTCACACTCTCTCTCACACTCTCTCTCCCGCTCACACTCTGTCGCACATCAGAATTCCTTTGAGACTCGACCGAAGCTTTGGGCTGATGCGCGACATCGCCGCGGCAGGGAAGGTGGCCAGGTAGAACAGGGGCTGATGGGAAAAAAACCCG
Organism: Petromyzon marinus; assembly: GCF_048934315.1. Classification (NCBI taxonomy): domain Eukaryota; kingdom Metazoa; phylum Chordata; class Hyperoartia; order Petromyzontiformes; family Petromyzontidae; genus Petromyzon; species Petromyzon marinus. The sequence goes on along the minus strand of NC_133725.1, from coordinate 4,255,603 downwards.
CGGACCTGGCGAGGAAGGATTCGACACGTTCGTGCGGCGCGGCGGGAGACTTTTGCGCCTCGCAGCGAGAACCACCTGGGTTCGATCCCCAACTCGGGTGTAAAGTGCCAACCGCTGGTGCAGAACTCCCCCCACCCCGGCGTCCCATCACCTCGTCCGCCGCTGCCGCCACCACCACCACCACCTCCTCAAACCATCACGGGAAATAAACGAGCAGGGGCAGTGTATATTATTGGGTCGGGAAAGTTGCGTGCCGATTTTAAAACAGGCCTTTGTGTAGTTATTGTGATGTTATTATTTTAAGTAGTTATTGTGATGTTATACTGGTAGGAGCGAAGTTGTAAACTGAGTGTACCAGCCAGCAATAGATTAATGCGTCCGTCCGTCTCCTTTCAATACCTTTAACGAAGTGAAATCTCGTGCTGTTGGGGTGTAAAAAAAATTCCAATGTTCCTACCAGCCCACCCTGCAAGGACCTGTTTATTTTAAAAACTAACGTTTAGAGTCTTAACGGACTCGGCTTGCGAACGGATGAGATCAAAAGGCAGTAGGAGGGGGGGGGAAGGGAATCAAAAAATCCACCTTGAAATTGTTTTGCGTCGCATCTCTGCGCTCCAGCAATGTTCACAAACGGCAACGTTTCGTGTTCAATTATTGAATCGCCGAGGAAACAAAGGGGCGATTTATCGTTAACGTTGAAAATTTACAGCAGCAGGGCGCGTACTCTGAATGCATCGAGACACTGAGACCCACAGAGATACATAGAGACCCACAGAGATACATAGAGACCCATAGATATACATAGAGACCCATAGAGATACATAGAGACCCATAGAGATACATTGAGACTCGCAGAGATACATAGAGACCCACACAGATACATAGAGACCCATAGCGATACATAGAGACCCACACAGATACATAGAGACCCATAGAGATACATAGAGACCCATAGAGATACATAGAGACCCATAGAGATACATTGAGACTCGCAGAGATACATAGAGACCCATAGCGATACATAGAGACCCATAGAGATACATAGAGACCCACACAGATACATAGAGACCCATAGAGCTACTAAGAGACCCATAGAGATACATAGAGACCCATAGAGATACACTGAGACTCGCAGAGATACATAGAGACCCATAGCGATACATAGAGACCCATAGAGATACATAGAGACCCACACAGATACATAGAGACCCATAGAGCTACTAAGAGACCCATAGAGATACATAGAGACCCATAGAGATACATTGAGACTCGCAGAGATACATAGAGACCCATAGCGATACATAGAGACCCATAGAGATACATAGAGACCCACACAGATACATAGAGACCCATAGAGATACATAGAGACCCATAGAGATACATAGAGACCCATAGAGATACATTGGGACTCGCAGAGATACATAGAGACTCGCAGAGATACATAGAGACCCATAGCGATACATAGAGACCCATAGAGATACATAGAGACCCACACAGATACATAGAGACCCATAGAGCTACTAAGAGACCCATAGAGATACATAGAGATACATTGAGACTCGCAGAGATACATAGAGACCCATAGCGATACATAGAGACCCATAGAGATACATAGAGACCCACACAGATACATAGAGACCCATAGAGATACAGAGAGACCCATAGAGATACATTGAGACTCGCAGAGATCCATAGAGACCCATAGCGATACATAGAGACCCATAGAGACCCACACAGATACATAGAGACCCATAGAGCTACTAAGAGACCCATAGAGATACGTAGAGACCCATAGAGATAGAGACCCATAGATATACATAGAGACCCACAGAGATACATAGAGACCCATAGAGCTACTAAGAGACCCATAGAGATACATAGAGACCCATAGAGATACATTGAGACTCGCAGAGATACATAGAGACCCATAGCGATACATAGAGACCCATAGAGATACATAGAGACCCACACAGATACATAGAGACCCATAGAGCTACTAAGAGACCCATAGAGATACATAGAGACCCATAGAGATACATTGAGACTCGCAGAGATACATAGAGACCCATAGCGATACATAGAGACCCATAGAGATACATAGAGACCCACACAGATACATAGAGACCCATAGAGATACATAGAGACCCATAGAGATACATAGAGACCCATAGAGATACATTGGGACTCGCAGAGATACATAGAGACTCGCAGAGATACATAGAGACCCATAGCGATACATAGAGACCCATAGAGATACATAGAGACCCACACAGATACATAGAGACCCATAGAGCTACTAAGAGACCCATAGAGATACATAGAGATACATTGAGACTCGCAGAGATACATAGAGACCCATCGCGATACATAGAGACCCATAGAGATACATAGAGACCCACACAGATACATAGAGACCCATAGAGATACAGAGAGACCCATAGAGATACATTGAGACTCGCAGAGATCCATAGAGACCCATAGCGATACATAGAGACCCATAGAGACCCACACAGATACATAGAGACCCATAGAGCTACTAAGAGACCCATAGAGATACAGACCCATAGATATACATAGAGACCCACAGAGATACATAGACCCATAGAGCTACATAGAAACCCATAGAGATACATAGAGACCCATAGAGATACATAGAGACCCATAGATATACATAGAGACCCATAGAGATACATAGAGACCCATAGAGATACATAGAGACCCATAGAGCTACTAAGAGACCCATAGAGATACATAGAAACCCATAGAGATACATAGACCCACAGAGATACATAGAGACCCATAGAGATACATAGATACCCATAGCGATACATAGAGACCCATAGAGATACATAGAGACCAATAGAGATACATAGAGATACATAAAGACCCATAGAGCTACTAAGAGACCCTAAGAGACCCATAGAGATACATAGAGACCCATAGAGATACATTGAGACTCGCAGAGATACATAGAGACCCATAGCGATACATAGAGACCCATAGAGATACATAGAGACCCACAGAGATACATAGAGACCCATAGAGATACATTGAGACTCGCAGAGATCCATAGAGACCCATAGCGATACATAGAGACCCATAGAGACCCACACAGATACATAGAGTCCCATAGAGCTACTAAGAGACCCATAGAGATACATAGAGATACGTAGAGACCCATAGAGATACATAGAGACCCATAGAGCTACTAAGAGACCCATAGAGCTAAATAGAAACCCATAGAGATACATAGAGACCCATAGAGATACATAGAGATCCATAGATATACATAGAGACCCATAGAGATACATAGAGACCCATAGAGATACATAGAGCTACTAAGAGACCCATAGAGATACATAGAAACCCATAGAGATACATAGACCCACAGAGATACATAGACCCATAGAGATACATAGAGACCCATAGCGATACATAGAGACCCATAGAGATACATAGAGACCAATAGAGATACATAGAGACCCATAGAGATACATAAAGACCCATAGAGCTACTAAGAGACCCATAGAGATACATAGAGACCCATAGAGATACATAGAGACCCATAGAGATACATAGAGACCCATAGAGATACATAGAAACCCATAGAGATAAATAGAGACCCATAGAGATACATAGAGACCCATAGAGATACACAGAGACCCATAGAGATACATAGAGACCCACAGAGATACATAATGACCCATAGAGATGCATAGAGACCCATAGAGAGATACATAAAGACCCATAAAGCTACTAAGAGACCCATAGAGATACATAGAGACCCATAGAGATAGAGACCCATAGAGCTACTAAGAAACCCATAGAGATACATAGAGACCCATAGAGACCCATAGAGATACATAGAGACCCATAGAGATACATAGATACCCATAGAGATACATAGAGACCCATAGAGATACATAGAGACCTATAGAGATACATAGACCCATAGAGATACATAGAGACCTACAGAGAGACATAGAGACCCAGAGATACATAGAGACCCATAGAGATACATAGAGACCCATAGAGATACATAGAGACCCATAGAGATACATTGAGACTCGCAGAGATACATAATGACCCATAGAGATGCATAGAGACCCATAGAGAGATACATAAAGACCCATAGAGCTACTAAGAGACCCATAGAGATAGAGACCCATAGAGCTACTAAGAAACCCATAGAGATACATAGAGACCCATAGAGATACATAGAGACCCATAGAGATACATAAAGACCCATAGAGCTACTAAGAGACCCATAGAGACCCAGAGAACATAGAGACCCATAGAGATACATGGAGATCCATAGAGCTACTAAGAGACCCATACACTAAACTATAAACTATGTTTTCATTCTTTGAACCTACCTACATGACTTTACCGAAAGACCCAAAGAATATGAATTCCTGTAGGCACGGAAGCTTTAAGTCTATGAACTATTATTTTTGTTATTTTACCAGGTAAGGCCCCACTGAGCGATGTAGATCTTTTTCAGCCAACTTGGCCATCACAAATGCCAGCGCAACCAAGCGGCGGTTTATCGCCGTCGCGTGGAAATTCATCACGGCAGCCAAATAACTCGAAACGCGTTGGTGACGTTGATTCTAAAATGTGAAGGGGGTGGGGGGGGGAATCCTAACGATGCCATCGCTGCGCTTCCTGCCGTCAAAATCCCGCAGCCGTCACTTAGCCGACAGAAGTAGCAGTCTCATCAACACCACCACCACGACCACGCACACAAAGACAAACATCCCCCGTGCAGCCTGTAACAGACTGTTGGGGGCAAGCGCTCTTAGCGAGCACCTATGAAGGCCGGCACGGCACACGAGGGGGGTTGGGTAGCCAGCACCACGCCCGACCGCCTTTGTCTCCCTAGTGGCGATGTTTACACACCGCACCAGGTACTCATTTGAGGCGGAGTCGACCTAGGGGAGGCCCGGCACCGGTTCAGATAATCGCCACTGGTGTGGGCCGTGACCGGGAATCGAACCCGGGTCGCCAGGTTCATAGCGCAGCGCGCTAACCGCTACACTATTGCTCCGCGCACACACACATACACGTACACACACGCGTGCACACACACACACACGTGCACACACACACACACGTACGCACATACACAGGCGCGCTCCGGGCTACCCATCCTTATCCATCACAAAATCAATGAGGCTGCATTTTCCGCTGATATGTAAAGGGTGAACTTGAATGCAATATCACATTTAAACTCCACCCCACGTGAGAGTTGAGAGCTTAACGGGCTACTTATTTATTTATTTATTCATTCCACTTCCCCTTCCCCCGGACAATGATTCCAACATTTCACGCCACGTTTAGCAAGTAGACCGTGACGTGCACCTCGGGTGAGATGGGTTGTGTTTTTTTTTTGGGGGGGGGGGTCCCTGTTTAAACGCTCTCTAACGCGGGCGATAATCGGCTGCAACGCATCGGAAGTCTCGTTCGTTCAGTTTCATTTGTTAGGTACTAGCTGTACTACCCGGCTTTCGCCCCGGGGCTTGGATTCACCACGCCCGGCCGCCTTTGTCTCCCCAGTGGCGATGTTGACACGCCACGTACCAGTTACCCGTTGGACAAAAAGTGGCGGGTTTTTTTTTTCTCTTGCTGTGGGTTTTCACACCTGATGATGATGATGATTGCTTGTGTTGCAGTCGAAACGTCGTGACAATTTAATTGTTTTTATATTTCTATTATTTAAATTGTTTCCCTTCTACGTGACTTTACCGAAAGAACCAAGAATACACGTTTACATATTTGCAAAATACACTCAAACATGCACCCCCCCCCCCCCCCAAAGACACAGACACACATCCACACACACACAAAGACAAAGATCCCCCGTGTAGCCTTAACAGACTGTTGGGGCAAGTGCTGCTAGCGAGCAGCACCTATGAAGGCCAACAGGGCACACGAGGGGGTGGTTGGCCAACACCACGCCCGGCCGCCTTTGTCTCCCCAGTGGCGATGTTTACTACACCGCACCGGGTACTCATTTCAGGCTGAGTCGACCTAGGGGAGGCCCAGGAGCGGTTCAGATAATCGTCACTGGTGCTGTTGGTGGCCGTGAGCGGGAATCGAAGCCGGGGTCGCCCGCGTTCGTGGCGAAGTGCGCTAACCGCAGCGCCACCACTCCCCACACACAAAGACAAAGATCCCCTCTATAGCCTGAACAGACTGTTGGGGCAAGCGCTGTTAGCGAGCACCTGTGAAGGCCGGCACGGCACACGAGGCGGTGGTGGGTGGCCAGCACCACGCCCGGCCGCCTTTGTCTCCCCCAGTGGCGATGCTTACTACACACCGCACCAGGTACTCATTTGAGGACCGGGTTAGAGAATCATCACTGGCGGTCTGGGTAGCCGTGAGCGGGAATCGAACCCGGGTCACAGCCAGGGTTTGTTGCGCAGCGCTCTAACGGCTGTGCTCACCACACACACACACGCCCACACACACATGCACACACACATGCACACACACACATGCACACACATGCACACACACGCCCACACACACATGCACACACACATGTACACACACATGCACGCGCACACATGCACACACACACACGCCCACACACACATGCACGCACACACACGCCCACACACGCCCACACACACATGCACACACAGCGCAGCGGAGCAGTGCAGTGCATGCATTATTTAGGTGCGGGGTCATGAGGCCGTGACACGTAGCAGCAATCGGCTTTCAGCCGAGGACTCATTACGGCCTGCGATGATAATTCAACCTCAAGCCAAAACCCTACGGAGATATGTGTGTTCGTGTGTGGCCGCGCGTTAGTGTGTTTGTGTGTGAGCCAGTGTGTGTGTGTGTGAGCCAGTGTGTGTGTGTGAGCTAGTGTGTGTGTGTGAGCCAGTGTGTTTGTGTGTGTGTGTGAGCCAGTGTGTGTGTGTGTGAGCCAGTGTGTGTGTGTGTGTGAGCCAGTGTGTGTGTGTGCCAGCGTGTGTGTGTGTGCCAGCGTGTGTGTGTGTGCCAGTGTGTGTGTGTGTGTGCCAGTGTGTGTGTGTGTGCCAGTGTGTGTGTGTGCGAGCCAGTGTGTGTGTGTGTGTGTGCGAACCAGTGTGTGTGTGAGCGGTAGTGTAGCGGTTAGCGCGCTGCACTATGAACCTGGCGACCCGGGTTCGATTCCCGCTCACGGCCAACACCAGTGACGATTATCTGAACCGGTCCCGGGCCTCCCCTAGGTCGACTCAGCCTCAAATGAGTACCTGGTGCGGTGTGTAAACATTGCCACTAGGGAGACAAAGGCGGTCGGGCGTGGTGTTGGCCACCCACCCCCTCGTGTACCGTTCCGGCCTTTATAGGTGCTCGCTAACAGCACTTGCCCCTACAGTCTGTTCAGGCTATATGGGGGGTCTTTGTGTGTGTGTGCCAGTGTGTGTGTGTGAGCCAGTGTGTGTGTGAGCCAGTGTGTGTGTGAGCCAGTGTGTGTGTGAGCCAGTGTGTGTGTGAGCCAGTGTGTGTGTGAGCCAGTGTGTGTGTGAGCCAGTGTGTGTGTGAGCCAGTGTGTGTGTGAGCCAGTGTGTGTGTGAGCCAGTGTGTGTGTGAGCCAGTGTGTGTATGAGCCAGTGTGTGTGTGTGTGTGTGAGCCAGTGTGTGTGTGTGTGTGTGAGCCAGTGTGTGTGTGTGTGTGTGAGCCAGTGTGTGTGTGTGTGAGCCAGTGTGTGTGTGTGTGAGCCAGTGTGTGTGTGTGTGAGCCAGTGTGTGTGTGTGTGAGAGCCAGTGTGTGTGTGTGAGAGCCAGTGTGTGTGTGTGTGTGAGAGCCTGTGTGTGCCAGTGTGTGTGTGCCAGTGTGTGCCAGTGTGTGTGTGCCAGTGTGTGTGTGTGTGTGTGAGCCAGTGTGTGTGTGTGAGCCAGTGTGTGTGTGTGAGAGCCAGTGTGTGTGTGTGTGTGAGAGCCAGTGTGTGTGTGTGCCAGCGTGTGTGTGTGTGTGAGCCAGTGTGTGTGTGTGAGCCAGTGTGTGTGTGTTAAGATGTTAAAACACCAACCTGAAACCTTTCACAAGGAATCATGTCTGCATTAACCACAATACTTGTGGTCAGAATGCAAACAAAAACGTACCCTGATCATCTATGTGGCATTGTCTTTGAAACTGATTGGTCCACACCAGAGACAGCTTTCTTCAGAGCCTCGTCTCAATTGGTGTTAGACCAGGGGACGGTGGTTGTGGTAGTGATGGTAGTGGTGGTGGTAGTGGTGGTGATAGTGGTGGTGATAGTGGTGGCATTGGTAGTGGTGTTTAGTGGTGGTGGTAGTGGTGGTGGTGGTGTTTAGTTGTGGTGGTAATGGCGGTGGTTGTGGTAGTGATGGTAGTGGTGGTGGTGTTTAGTTGTGGTGGTAGTGGCGGTGGTTGTGGTAGTGGTGGTGGTGTTTAGTTGTGGTGGTAGTGGCGGTGGTAGTGGCGGTGGTTGTGGTAGTGATGGTAGTGGTGGTGGTGGTAGTGGTGGTGGTAGTGGCGGTGGTTGTGGTAGTGATGGTAGTAGTGATGGTAGTGGTAGTGGTGGTGATATTGGTGGTGATAGTGGTGGCATTGGTAGTGGTGGTGTTTAGTGGTGGTGGCGGTAGTGGTTGTGGTAGTGATGGTAGTGGTGGTGGTAGTGGTGGTGGTAGTGGTGGTGATAGTGGTGGTATTGGTAGTGGTGGTGTTTAGTTGTGGTGGTGGTAGTCGTAGTGGTGGTGGTATTTGTGGTGGTGGTAGTAGAGGTGGTAGTGGCGGTGGTTGTGGTAGTGATGGTAGTGGTGATAGTGGTGGTGATAGTGGTGGTATTGTGTGTGTGTGTGGGAGTGGTGGTGTTTAGTTGTGGTGGTGGTGGTAGTGGTGGCGGTGCTAGTGGCAGTGCTAGTGGCGGTGCTGGTTGTGGTGGTTGTGGTAGCGGTGCTAGTGGTTGTGGTGGTTGTGGTAGCGGTGCTAGTGGTTGTGGTAGTGGTGCTAGTGGTTGTGGTAGTGGTGGTTGTGGTAGTGGTGGTTGTGGTAGTGGTGGTGGTGGCGGTGCTAGTGTCGGTGCTGGTTGTGGTGGTTGTGGTAGCGGTGCTAGTGGTTGTGGTGGTTACGGTAGTGTGCTCCTTAATGATGGAGCGGGTGTCTCTTGGGCGGCATGCGATTCACCAACCCCTTCCCCCAGTTCAGTTGTGACAATCGGATTTCGAGAGAGGCTCGGAGGGAAATGAACCTGTGTGGAGCGGTGGGCTGGGTGGGAGGGATTGCAAACGAACCCAATCACAAACACGACACACACAGGTATAAAATAAAATAAAATCAGTCGCGACGTTTCGGGCGCAAAACCTTTTAAAACAGTCTGCCTCAGCAGCAGGACCACGCTTTCCCACCTGACGACGGACAGTTTGGTGTTGCGCCCGAAACGTCGTGATTCATTTTATGTTTCCACCCACGTGATGACTTCACCGAAAAAGCCAAAGAAGTATGGATTTCTGCAGTCACGAAAGCTTCAAATCAAGATTTTACGACACACACACATAGACCAATCATCCCTCAACACGCGTGGCCTCAACAGACTGTTGGGCCAAGTGCTGTTAGCGAGGACCTATGAAAAGCCAGAACGGCACACGATTTGGTGGGTGGCCAGCACCACTCCCGGCCGCCTTTGTCTCCCCACCCCACCCCACCGCCGATGTTGACTGCACAACGCACCCGGTTACTCATTTGAGGCCGAGTCGACCTAAGGGAGGCCCAGGACGGGTCCAAGATACTTGCGCCGCTGCGAGCGGGAATCGAACTCGGGGTCACAGCCCCAGGGTGCGCTAACCAAAGGCAAAGATCCCCCGTGTAGCCTTCACAGACTGTTGGGGGCAGGGGTGGAGAGGCGAGCGATGTTTGTGGTGCGTGGTGAGCGCCACGGGGGTGGAGAGGCGAGCGATGTTTGTGGTGCGTGGTGAGCGCCACGGGGGTGGAGAGGCGAGCGATGTTTGCAGCACGTCTGTAAGTGTTGTGCATCACCACCAGCTACCCCCCCCCACGTCGCTATAGGCAGAGTAAATTGGCTGCCCCCCACCCCCCCCCCCCAAGCAGAACAGCGGTGGGCTCGGGCACTCGCTTGGGCGTTAATTCGACGAGAAAATCCTTGCCCGGTGCCGGCCCAGGGGTGACCAATGGATATTCTGATTTAATATAAACAAAGCGTGGGTGTGTGTGTGCGCGTGTGTGTGTGTGGTGGGTGTGTGTGTGCGCGCGTGTGTGTGCGCATGTGTGTGCGCGGTGGGTGTGTGCGTGTGTGTGTGTGCGTGGGTGTGTGTGTGTGCGTGTGTGTGCGCGTGGGTGTGTGCGTGCGTGGGTGTGTGTGTGCGTGGGTGTGCGTGGGTGTGTGCGTGTGTGCGTGGGTGTGTGTGTGCGTGGGTGTGTGGTGGGTGTGGGTGTGTGTGTGCGTGGGTGTGTGTGTGCGTGGGTGTGTGGTGGGTGTGGGTGTGTGTGTGCGTGGGTGTGTGGGTGTGTGCGTGCGTGGGTGTGCGCGTGGGTGTGTGCGTGCGTGGGTGTGTGCGTATGGGTGTGTGGTGGGTGTGTGGGTGCTGTCAGTGTGCGGGTGTTAAGGCTATACGGGGGATCTCTGAATTTGTGTGTGCGGTGGGTGTAGGTGTGGGGAGCGGTGGTGCAGCGGTTAGCGCTACGCTGCGCATGAACCCGGCGACCCGGGTTCGATTCCCGCTCACGGCCAACATCAGTGGCGATTACCTCAACCGGTCCTGAGCCTCCCCTAGGTCGACTAAGCCTCAAATGAGTACCTGGTGCGGTGTGTAAAACATCGCCACTAGGGAGACAAAGGCGGTCGGGCGTGGTGCTGGCCACCCACCCCCTCGTGTACCGTTCCGGCCTTCATAGGTGCTCGCTAACAGCACTTGCCCCTACAGTCTGTTAAGGCTATAGGGGGATCTTTGTGTGAGTGTGTGTGTGCTGTCAGTGTGGGTGTGTGTGTGTCTGCTGTCAATGTGCTAGTGGGTGTGGGTGTGAGTGTGGGTATGTGTGCGTGCGTGGGTGTGTGTGTGAGTGTGGGTGCTGTCAGTGTGGGTGTGTGTGTGTGTGCTGTGAATGTGCTGGTGTTTGCTCTCAATGACTAGGAAAGTTGGGATCGAACAACCCCCTTAAATCGTGAACACGTTACCGCTCAACTTTTTTCAGTTTGCTAATTCTGACTGCGCCTGTCGCTGAAGTTGTACAGACAACAAACGCGTGCCGCCCTCCCAAATCGTTGACTCGGGCATCGAAATGCCGGCGACACTCAGGCCCCAGAGGGCTGTCCACAACAGCTGCGTAGGCAAGAGCGCTTATTGGTAAAAAAAACAACCACCACCACCAGAAAAAAAAACCCCTTAAGTGTGAACACCTTAACTTCACAATCACATTCAGGATCTTTATTTTGGGCTGTCGGGAACAGGAATCCGATAATCTGTGAAGTTTTTTTTTCTTTCAGCGGTGTCCAGTCAGGGGCACGAAGGTGGGGGCGGTTCAGCGGGTTACAACAACAGTCCCAGACAACAACAACAAACAACAACAGTCACAGACAAGAACAACAGTCACAGACAACAACAACAAACAACAACAGTCACAGACAACAACAACAACAACAGTCACAGACAACAACAGTCCCAGACAACAACAGTCACAGACAACAACAACAACAGTCCCAGACAACAACAACAACAACAGTCCCAGACAACAACAACAACAACAGTCCCAGACAACAACAACAACAGTCCCAGACAACAACAACAGTCCCAGACAAGAACAACAACAGTCACAGACAACAACAACAACAACAACAACAGTCACAGACAACAACAACAACAGTCACAGACCACACCAAGACAACAACAACAACAGTCCCAGACAACAACAACAGTCAGACCACACCAAGACAACAACAACAGTCACAGACCACACCAAGACAACAACAACAACAACAGTCCCAGACCACACCAAGACAACAACAACAGTCCCAGACCACACCAAGACAACAACAACAGTCCCAGACCACACCAAGACAACAACAACAATCCCAGACCACACCAAGACAACAACAACAACAACAGTCCCAGACCACACCAAGACAACAACAACAATCCCAGACCACACCAAGACAACAACAACAACAGTCCCAGACCACACCAAGACAACAACAACAGTCCCAGACCACACCAAGACAACAACAACAGTCCCAGACCACACCAAGACAACAACAACAACAGTCCCAGACCACACCAAGACAACAACAACAGTCCCAGACCACACCACAACAACAACAACAGTCCCAGACCACACCAAGACAACAACAACAGTCCCAGACCACACCAAGACAACAACAATCCCAGACCACACCAAGACAACAACAACAGTCCCAGACCACACCAAGACAACAACAACAACAACAGTCCCAGACCACACCAAGACAACAACAACAGTCCCAGACCACACCAAGACAACAACAACAACAACAGTCCCAGACCACACTAAGACGACAACAACAACAGTCCCAGACCACACCAAGACAACAACAACAACAACAGTCCCAGACCACACCAAGACAACAACAACAGTCCCAGACCACACCAAGACAACAACAACAGTCCCAGACCACACCACAACAACAAGAACAGTCCCAGACCACACCAAGACAACAACAACAGTCCCAGACCACACCAAGACAACAACAACAACAGTCCCAGACCACACTAAGACGACAACAACAACAGTCCCAGACCACACCAAGACAACAACAACAACAGTCCCAGACCACACCAAGACAACAACAACAGTCCCAGACCACACCAAGACAACAACAACAGTCCCAGACCACACCACAACAACAAGAACAGTCCCAGACCACACCAAGACAACAACAACAGTCCCAGACCACACCAAGACAACAACAACAGTCCCAGACCACACCAAGACAACAACAACAGTCCCAGACCACACCAAGACAACAACAACAGTCCCAGACCACACCAAGACAACAACAACAACAACAATCCCAGACCACACCAAGACAACAACAACAACAGTCCCAGACCACACCAAGACAACAACAACAGTCCCAGACCACACTAAGACGACAACAACAACAGTCCCAGACCACACTAAGACGACAACAACAACAGTCCCAGACCACACCAACACAACAACAACAACAATCCCAGACCACACCAACACAACAACAGTCCCAGACTACACCAAGACAACAACAACAACATTGCACATCCAGACTGAACTATCCACACAACAGGGGGTGGGGATCCTCGGACCAAAGCTGCGAATCGGATTTGCCAATGCGGTTGCGTCCAAGCGATTCATCTTCCGCGTGAGGCCATTGCGTCCGCAGCACGGACGTCTTTGGGCAACAAAGGGGCAACGTTGGAATTTTGAAAGCGTTAAAACGACGCCCGCCCGCCTTTCGTATCATCTACGCGCGCAGCGGCGAGGGTGTAGAAAATCTATTCGCGGTTCAGCGAAAAAATAGTCTCGGCTACGGCAGACGGCTTTGAGAGATCGAAGAAAATTTGCAGTCGGTAAATAGTTTTTTGGTTTGGCAGCGCGCAAACAAACAACAAAACCAACACCACCACCGCCACCACCACGACTTCCAAATTTTCACGACGGTTCACTCTAATCAAAAAAAGGGGGCATCGCCACTTGCAAGCATGAAAAAAGGTTTTGCAGCCACGCGAATGCTGGCTCGCTGGCTCGGCCGCGTCACCCCCAACTGCCCCACGGCACTCTGGGAAGAGGTCGGCGGAGACCTTGGAGGGAGCGCGCACGAGTGAGTTGCAGGGACGACCTCCACTTGCGGACCAGTTGGGTTGTGGAGGTCTGTTCGTAAGTCTACTTGTTCGCAAGTCCAAATGTGTAGTATGGCGTGTGCAGTATTACTATACATTATACACTACTATACTGCATTATACACTGCAAAACTACTATAAACTACACTACTATGCACACTGCACTATACTTACAAACGAGTTAGGTTCCAGAGGTATGTTCGCAAATTTAATTTGTTCGCAAGTCCAACTTTACTCCTATCGATTCCAAACGTGTTGTACGGCATGTACAATAGACGCAGGGGATGGCTTTAAAAGTTCCATAATCTCCTGTAGACGTAGATGTCACTGGTTCTTCACGTTCTGCAGATGTAGATGTCACTAGTTCTTAATGTTCTGCAGATTTAGATGCCACTGGTTCTTCACGTTCTCCAGATGTAGATGCCACAGGCGCATCACGTTCTGTAGATGTAGATGCCACTGGTTCTTCATGTTCTGCAGATGTAGATGCCACTGGTTCTTCATGTTCTGCAGATGCAGATGTCACTGGTTCTTCACGTTCTACAGATGTAGAAGCCACTGGTTCTTCATGCTCTGCAGATGTAGATGGCACTGCTTCTTCACGTTCTGCAGATGTAGAAGTCACTGGTTCTTCACGTTCTGCAGATGTAGATGCCACTGGTTCTTCACGTTCTGCAGATGTAGATGCCACTGGTTCTTCACGTTCTGCAGGTGTAGATGCCACTGGTTCTTCACGTTCTGCAGATGTAGATGCCACTGGTTCTTCACGTTCTGCAGGTGTAGATGCCACTGGTTCTTCATGTTCTGCAAATGTAGATGCCACTGGTTCTTCATGTCCTGCAGATGTAGATGCCACTGGTTCTTCACATTCTGCAGATACCACTGGTTCTTCACGTTCTACAGATGTAGATGCCACTGGTTCTTCACGTTCTGCAGATGTGGATGCCACTGGTTCTTCATGTTCTGCAGATGTAGATGGCACTGGTTCTTCACGTTATGCAGATGTAGATGCCACTGGTTCTTTACGTTCTGCAGATGTGGATGCCACTGGTTCTTCATGTTCTGCAAATGTAGATGCCACTGGTTCTTCATGTCCTGCATATGTAGATGCCACTGGTTATTCACATTCTGCAGATGTAGATGCCACTGGTTCTTCATGTTCTGCAGATGTAGATGTCACTGGTTCTTCACATTCTGTAGATGCCACCGGTTCTTCACGTTCTACAAATGTAGATGCCACTGGTTCTTCATGTCCTGCAGATTTAAATGCCACTGGTTCTTCACATTCTGCAGATGCCACTGGTTCTTCACGTTCTACAGATGTAGATGCCACTGGTTCTTCATGTCCTGCAGATATAGATTTCTCTGGTTCTTCACATTCTGCAGATGCAGATGCGACTGGTTCTTCACATTCTACAGATGTAGATGCCACTGGTTCTTCATGCTCTGCAGATGTAGATACCACTGGTTCTTCACGTTCTGCAGATGTAGATGCCACTGGTTCTTCATGTCCTGCAGATATAGATTTATCTGGTTCTTCACATTCTGCAGATGCAGATGCCACTGGTTCTTCACGTCCTGCAGATGTAGATGCCACTGCTTCTTCACGTTCTGCAGATGTAGATGCCACTGGTTCTTCACGTTCTGCAGATGTGGATGCCACTGGTTCTTCACGTTCTGCGGATGCAGATGCCACCACCGCCATCTATCGCGCGGCGGTTGAACTCACGACTCTCGGTCCGAACTGGACCTACGGGCAGGTTTGTTCGTGTCTCTGAAAGTCCGCGAGTCGAATGTTCGCAAGCAGTGGAGTCCCCCTGTATTTGGCCCACTATTATTGAGCACCCGTAGCTCATTCCCATCGGTGTACCACCGATCAGCAACACGGTCGACGGCTTACGGCGCGAGAAAAGTTCAACGCACACGCCGACACCCTCGGGGATCTCGAACGCGGCGCTGCAGCATCCACTTCCATGGGGCCTTTCAGAACGCCAAGCGTCTCGCGGATTTTTCCGCGAGATTTCCAGAACGGATCGCCCCTCCCGTCGTGGTCTTCTCCGTCACGACGGTGGGAAAGACGACGTTATTTTTCGTGAAGTTTTTTTTTTTTTTTAAATGTTGCCGCTTTCTACCAGATGGGGTTTCCTCCTGTAAGGGCGAATATTCAATGAGCTGTACTACCCGGCTTCGCCCGGGGACTTGGATTCACCAAGCCCGGCCGCCTTTGTCTCCCCCAGTGGCGATGTTCACACACCGCACCAGTTACTCGTTTGAGGCTGAGTCGACCTACGGGAGGCCGAGGACCGGTTTAAATAACCGTCACCGGTGGTGGCCGTGAGCGGGAATCGAACTCGGGTCGCCGGGTTCGTAGCGCAGCGTAGCGCTAACCGCTACACTACAATGCGTTACGCTTCCACACACACAGACACACACATACACACACATACACACAGGTAGACACACACATACACACATACACACACACACATACACACAGGCAGACACACACACATACACACACATACACACAGACACATACACAGCGCGCTAACCGCTACACTACAATGCGTTATGCTTCCACGTGCGCGGGTGTACAGTCTGGAAAGTACCCACATGGGAAATTTCAAGTTTGTTACATGTCGGGAAGTACGCTAAACATTTTGAACAGACACACATGATCACAACTTTGCCTTTATATATATAGATGAGCCCATATATACAGAGGGAAAAAGTATTTGATCCCCTGCTGATTTTGTACGTTTGCCCACTGACAAAGAAATGATCAGTCTATAATTTTAATGGTAGGTTTATTTGGACAGTGAGAGACAGAATAACAACAAAAAAATCCAGAAAAACGCATGTCAAAAATGTTATAAATTGATTTGCATTTTAATGAGGAAAATAAGTATTTGACCCCCTCTCAATCAGAAATATTTTTGGTTCCCAGGTGTCTTTTATACAGGTAACGAGCTGAGATTAGGAGCACACTCTTAAAGGGAGTGCTCCTAATCTCAGCTTGTTACCTGTATAAAAGACACCTGACCACAGAAGCAATCAATCAATCAGATTCCAAACTCTCCACCATGGCCAAGACCAAAGAGCTCTCCAAGGATGTCAGGGACAAGATTGTAGACCTACACAAGGCTGGAATGGGCTACAAGACCATTGCCAAGCAGCTTGGTGAGAAGGTGACAACAGTTGGTGCGATTATACGCAAATGGAAGAAACACAAAAGAACTGTCAATCTCCCTCGGCCTGGGGCTCCATGCCAGATCTCACCTCGTGGAGTTGCAATGATCATGAGAACGGTGAGGAATCAGCCCAGAACTACACGGGAGGATCTTGTCAATGATCTCAAGGCAGCTGGGACCATAGTCACCAAGAAAACAATTGGTAACACACTACGCCGTAAAGGACTGACATCCTGCAGCGCCCGCAAGGTCCCCCTGCTCAAGAAAGCACATATACATGCCCGTCTGAAGTTTTCAAATGAACATCTGAATGATTCAGAGGACAACTGGGTGAAAGTGTTGTGGTCAGATGAGACCAAAATGGAGCTCTTTGGCATCAACTCCACTCTCCGTGTTTGGAGGAGGAGGAATGCTGCCTATGACCCCAAGAACACCATCCCCACCGTCAAACATGGAGGTGGAAACATTATGCTTTGGGGGTGTTTTTCTGCTAAGGGGACAGGACAACTTCACCGCATCAAAGGAACGATTGACGGGGCCATGTACCGTCAAATCTTGGGTGAGAACCTCCTTCCCTCAGCCAGGGCATTGAAAATGGCTCGTGGATGGGTATTCCAGCATGATAATGACCCAAAACACAGGCCAAGGCAACAAAGGAGTGGCTCAAGAAGAGGCACATTAATGTCCTGGAGTGGGCTAGCCAGTCTCCAGACCTTAATCCCATAGAAAATCTGTGGAGGGAGCTGAAGGTTCGAGTTGCTAAACGTCAGCCTCGAAACCTTAATGACTTGGAGAAAATCTGCAAAGAGAAGTGGGACAAAATCCCTCCTGAGATGTGTGCAAACCTGGTGGCCAACTACAAAAAACGTCTGACCTCTGTGATTGCCAACAAGGGTTTTGCCACCAAGTATTAAGTCATATTTTGCAGAGGGGGCAAATACTTATTTCCCTCATTAAAATGCAAATCAATTTATAATATTTTTGACATCCGTCTTTCTGGATTTTTGTTGTTATTCTGTCTCTCACTGTTAAAATAAACCTACCATTAAAATTATAGACTGATCATTTCTTTGTCAGTGGGCAAACGTACAAAATCAGCAGGGGATCAAATACTTTTTTCCCTCACTGTACGTCTTACTTTTTAGTAATTATCGCGAATTAACCCAAAGCATTAACAACATCGCACCCACCCGAGTTCATAAAGCGTAGTAGCCGTGACAGGGGTGATGAGTTTGCATTAAACTGGCCTACAGTGATCCGCAACCCGAGTTCAATTCCTGGCCACGTCTGCCACTATCAGCATCATCATCATCCTCATCATCATCCTCATCACGGTCATCTCACCCTGCTAATGACGAGTGTGAGTGTGTGTGTTGCGCTGAACTTCTTTCGCACCGTGCGCAGACAAGCGCGCTAATCGGGGGTGCGTGGCGGGGCGGAGGGAAGGACAGACAACAAGCTAAACACAACAAGGAGCAGTTCTGAAGTCCCCGCCTGCGGTTGCCTTGGCAGGGCCAGACCCAAATGATTTCGCGGTGCCTTATAGGGCCCGCGGGCCGGGCGTTCCCCACCCCTGATCTAGACGATGATGATCGTAAGGAACAGCGTTCCAGGCGGCCGCAGAAGCACATCTGAAGTACTGAGTGCGGCGGCTGCTGCGGTTTTAAACGACAGCGCTGGGGAGACACAGGCAGCAGGGAATGCGTGTGGTGCTGACCACAGTGGAAATTCCACATTCCTTCTGGTGGGGTCAGAACCCTTGCAGGAGAACCCCCTACGTGACCGCACAGCTACACGGAGTGGCGCTCATTATTTTAACCACATCGCAGTGATGATGATGATCATGACCTTGCTGATGATGATAGCAACAATAACGATGCTGCCACTGCTGCTGCTGACGATGATCACGATAATGGGATTGCTGCTGCTGCTGCTGCTACTGATGCCGATGATGACGATCCGGCTAATGATGTTGCCGCCGCCGCCGCTGATCATACTGCCGCTGAATATGATGACGGATGATGAAGATGGTGACGCCACTGCTGATGCCGCTGCTGCCGCCAATCCCCGGCGGATTACACTCGCGACCCGGAGTTGAACCCGCGACCTTCAAATTGTGAGTCACGGCCAGTGAAAGCACCCCGCTGCAACGCGTGCACATCTTATGCAAAAGGCACAGCAGGGAGCTCCGAAGATAAATTCGTATTTGGCACTAATGAGCGCGCCGTTCTTTATTTTATTTATATTTTTACTAAACCCAATTCCCCCCACGCAAAGCACACCCTTTGCGCTCGGTTACACGAGCTGATGTTCCAGAGGACGCGCAGCAGAACCGGGTTCTCTGTCTATATACACGTACTCTATGTATATACGTACTCTGTAAATATGTACTCTTCCTCACTATATACGTACTCTATATATACGTAATCTATATATATACGTCCTCTGTAAATACGTACTCTCTATATATACACTATTTCCATACGTAGTCTCTCTATATATATACACTACATATACAGTGAGGGAAAAAAACGTATTTGATCCCCTGCTGATTTTGTACGTTTGCCCACTGACAAAGAAATGATCAGTCTATAATTTTAATGGTAGGTTATATTTGAACAGTGAGAGACAGAATAACAACAAAAAAATCCAGAAAAACGCATGTCAAAAATGTTATAAATTGATTTGCATTTTAATGAGGGAAATAAGTATTTGACCCCCCTGCAAAACATGACTTAGTACTTGGTGGCAAAACCCTTGTTGGCAATCACAGAGGTCAGACGTTTCTTGTAGTTGGCCACCAGGTTTGCACACATCTCAGGAGGGATTTTGTCCCACTCCTCTTTGCACATCTTCTCCAAGTCATTAAGGTTTCGAGGCTGACGTTTGGCAACTCGAACCTTCAGCTCCCTCCTCAGATTTTCCATGGGATTAAGGTCTGGAGACTGGCTAGGCCACTCCAGGACCTTAATGTGCTTCTTCTTGAGCCACTCCTTTGTTGCCTTGGCCGTGTGTTTTGGGTCATTGTCATGCTGGAATACCCATCCACGACCCATTCTCAATGCCCTGGCTGAGGGAAGGCGGTTCTCACCCAAGATTTGACGGTACATGGCCCCGTCCATTGTCCCTTTGATGCGGTGAAGTTGTCCTGTCCCCTTAGCAGAAAAACACCCCCAAAGCATAATGTTTCCACCTCCATGTATGACGGTGGGGATGGTGTTCTTGGGGTCATAGGCAGCATTCCTCCTCCTCCAAACACGGCGAGTTGAGTTGATGCCAAAGAGCTCCATTTTGGTCTCATCTGACCACAACACTTTCACCCAATTGTCCTCTGAATCATTCAAATGTTCATTGGCAAACTTCAGACGGGCATGTATATGTGCTTTCTTGAGCAGGGGGACCCTGCGGGCGCTGCAGGATTTCAGTCCTTCACGGCATAGTGTGTTACCAATTGTTTTCTTGGTGACTATGGTCCCAGCTGCCTTGAAATCATTGACAATATCCTCCCGTGTAGTTCTGGGCTGATTCCTCACCGTTATCATGATCATTGCAACTCCACGAGGTGAGATCTTGCATGGAGCACCAGAGCAAGGGAGATTGACAGTTCTTTTGTGTTTCTTCCATTTGTGAATAATCGCACCAACTGTTGTCACCTTCTCACCAAGCTGCTTGGCAATGGTCTTGTAGCCCATTCCAGCCTTGTGTAGGTCTACAATCTTTCCCTGACATCCTTGGAGAGCTCTTTGGTCTTGGCCATGGTGGAGAGTTTGGAATCTGATTGATTGATTGATTGCTTCTGTGGACAGGTGTCTTTTATACAGGTAACAAGCTGAGATTACGAGCACTCCCTTTAAGAGTGTGCTCCTAATCTCAGCTCGTTACCTGTATAAAATACACCTGGGAACCAGAAATCTTTCTGATTGAGAGGGGGTCAAATACTTATTTCCCTCATTAAAATGCAAATCAATTCATAACATTTTTGACATGCGTTTTTCTGGATTTTGTTGTTATTCTGTCTCTCACTGTTCAAATAAACCTACCATTAAAATTATAGACCGATAATTTCTTTATCAGGAGGGCAAACGTACAAAATCAGCAGGGGATCAAATACTTTTTTCCCTCACTGTGCAATAATACAAAATAAAACAATTCCAATAAGAACGTAATAGGACTTTTCAGATCACAAACATCGCATTGTTTCAAATTGCGATTTCGATTTGAAATCGATTAATCGATCAGCCCCACTCCACTCCGCCACCACGAGATGGAGCTTACCTATTGAAACTGTTGAAAGTACTTTAATGATTTTAATTTCACCAGGTGTGAGGCCCCAAGGAGCTGCTACATGGCTCTTTTGCAGAAGCAACCCCCCCTGGCTATCGCAAATGATAGCTCAACCAAGTGGGCTCACCGTCATTCATCGTCGTGGTGGTGGTGGTGTGGAAATTTACAGCAGCGGCCAAATAACTCTGAAAGCGCGACGCCGATTTTAAATGTGGAGGGGGAAAAGCCAGAGGACCTGGAGAAAAATCCACCGTGGGGAGAGAGAGAGAGACACGGAAACTCCAAATATACAGCAGCAGGCGTCGGGATCGGGATCGAACCCACGACCTCCTGTACACCAGGCGAGGTAGTTAACATCTCCTAGCCACCGTGATGATGATGAAAGAGAGACACGCAAACTCCAAATATCCAGCAGCAGCAGGTATCAGGGTTGAGATTGAACCCACGACCTCCTGCACACCAGGCGAGGTAGTCAACATCTCCTAGCCACCGTGATGATGATGAGAGAGAGAGAGAGAGACACGCAAACTCCAAATATACAGCAGCAGCAGGCGTCAGGGTTCGGATCGAACCCACGACCTCCTGTACACCAGGCGAGGTAGTCAACATCTCCTAGCCACCGTGGCGTCGACTTATCCGGGGAACACGAGGGAGGGGGGGTGAGGGGTAAGAGATGTAATTAATTTTCTTTTATTTCTCATTTTCCCTCTCCTTGCTCCCCTCGGAACGTAATGTCATTGCTCCGTTGCCGCTACTGGCTGTCATTGGGCAAAGTAGGTCAGAGCCTTCGCGCGGGCCGCACACGTTATTTATTCACGCCCCCCCCCCCCCCCACTTGATCTTCTCTATTGCAGCCGGTAAACAATGTGCCCCCCCCCCTTCCCCCAACGTGTATTTGACTATTTAATTTGCAGAGCACAGCACAGCATTGCCACCGGCGTATGGACGTACACACCCGGGGAAGCCAGACTTTTTGTTTTGATCATTATCAAGTTCGCTCTTCCAAATGTCATCCTTGCTGAGGTTTTAACAATTTGTACACGTGACATTTAATTAAAGCTTAGGAGCAAATAACTAAATATAGGGAATTTAATATCGGCCGTAATTCCCCGAAACATTGTCGCCGTCGAGTTTCATCCAAGAGCGTGGGCGGTGTGGGTGGGTAAGCGAGTGGGTGGTGGGCGAGTGGGTGGTGGGTGAGTGAGTGAGTGGGTGGTGTAGGTGGTTTGGGTGGGCGTGTGGGTGGGCGAGTGGGTGAGCGAGTGGGTGGGCGAGTGGGTGAGCGAGTGGGTGAGCGAGTGGGTGAGCGAGTGGGTGGGCGAGTGGGTGGTGTGGGTGGGCGAGTGGGTGGGCGAGTGGGTGGTGTGGGTGGGCGAGTGGGTGGGTGGGCGGTGTGGGTGGTGGGTGAGTGAGCGAGTGGGTGGTGTGGGTGGGCGAGTGGGTGGTGTGGGTGGGCGAGTGGGTGGTGTGGGTGGGCGAGTGGGTGGTGTGGGTGGGCGAGTGGGTGGTGTGGGTGGGCAAGTCGGTGGACGAGTGGGTGGTGTGGGTGGGCGAGTGGGTGGTGAGTGGGTGGGCGAGTGGGTGGTGTGGGTGGTGTGGGTGGGCGAGTGGGTGGTGAGTGAGTGAGTGGGTGGGCGAGTGGGTGGTGAGTGAGTGAGTGGGTGGGCGAGTGGGTGGGCGAGTGGGTGGTGTGGGTGGGCGAGTGGGTGGTGGGTGGGCGAGTGGGTGGTGGGTGAGCGAGTAGGTGGGCGAGTGGGTGGTGTGGGTGAGCGAGTGGGTGAGTGGGTGGGCGAGTGGGTGGACGAGTGGGTGGTGTCGGTGAGCGAGTGGGTGGGCAAGTGGGTGGTGTGGGTGAGCGAGTCGGTGGACGAGTAGGTGGGCGAGTTGGTGGGCAAGTGGGTGAGTGAGTGGGTGGGCGAGTGGGTGAGTGAGTGGGTGAGTGAGTGGGTGGGCGAGTGGGTGGTGTGGGTGAGCGAGTGGGTGGGTGAGTGGGTGGTGTGGGTGGGCGAGTGGGTGGGCGAGTGGGTGGGCGAGTGGGTGGTGTGGGTGAGCGAGTGGGTGGTGTGGGTGAGCGAGTAGGTGGGAGAGTGGGTGGGCGAGTGGGTGGTGTGGGTGAGCGAGTGGGTGAGTGAGTGGGTGGGCGAGTGGGTGGTGTGGGTGGGCGAGTGGGTGGTGTGGGTGAGCGAGTGGGTGGGCGAGTCGGTGGACGAGTAGGTGGGCAAGTGGGTGGTGTGGGTGAGCGAGTGGGTGGACGAGTAGGTGGGCGAGTGGGTGGGCGAGTGGGTGGTGTGGGTGAGTGAGTGGGTGGTGTGGGTGAGCGAGTGGGTGGGCGAGTGGGTGGGTGAGTGGGTGGGCGAGTGGGTGGTGTGGGTGAGCGAGTGGGTGGGCGAGTGGGTGGTGTGGGTGAGCGAGTGGGTGGACGAGTGGGTGAGCGAGTGGGTGGGCGAGTGGGTGGTGTGGGTGGGCGAGTGGGTGGTGGGCGAGTGGGTGGACGAGTGGGTGGACGAGTGGGTGGGCAATTGGGTGGGCGAGTGGGTGGTGTGGGTGAGCGAGTGGGTGGGCGAGTGGGTGGTGTGGATGAGCGAGTGGGTGGTGGGTGAGTGGGTGAGCGAGTGGGTCGGCGAGTGGGTGAGCGAGTGGGTGAGCGAGTGGGTGAGCGAGTGGGTGGGCGAGTGGGTGAGCGAGCCAAGATTGTGGTAACATTAACCATTGTAGTCGTAACAGAAATGTGAGTTTGTGAGTGCGTTGGCGAGTGGGTGGTGTGAGTGAGCGAGTGGATGGACGGGTGGGTGGGTGAGTGGGTGGTGTGGGTGAGCGAGTGGGTGAGCGAGTGGGTGGGCGAGTGGGTGGTGTGGGTGAGCGAGTCGGTGGACGAGTAGGTGGGCGAGTGGGTGGGCAAGTGGGTGGTGTGGGTGAGCGAGTGGGTGGACGAGTGGGTGGGTGAGTGGGTGGTGTGGGTGAGCGAGTGGGTGGGCGAGTGGGTGAGCGAGCCAAGATTGTGGTAACATTAACCATTGTAGTCGTAAGAGAAGTGTGAGTTTGTGGGCGAGTGGGTGGGTGAGTGGGCGAGTGGGTGGGTGGGTGAGCAGTGCAGCGGTGAGCGCTACGCTGCGCTACGAACCCAGTTACGACCCGAGTTCGATTCCGACTCACAGCCATCACCAGTGAGAATTACCTGAACCGGTCCTGGGCTTCCCTTAGGTCGACTCAGCCTCAAATGAGTACCTGGTGCCGTGTGTAAAAAACATCGGGCGTGGTGCTGGCCACCCACCACCCCGTGTGCTGTCCCGGCCTTCATAGGTGCTCGCAAACAGCACTTGCCCCAACAGTCTGTTCAGGCAACAACGGGGGATCTTTTGCCTGGTCTCTCTGTATTACAACATCTAAGTGGGTCTCTATCCGCCATTGTGTACGTATATGGGTGTCCATGTAAGTCGATGCATGTTTGTGCAAGTCTATGTTTCTCTGTGTGGGCAGGTTAATGGCACACAAACTTCACGGGGGAAGCGGACTGCGATTGGGATGTTGGCTCAATCACGACGTCCCCCCCCCCCTCCCACCCCGCCCCCCGCATTCCGCTGGGGCCCCCCACTTTGCGCTGGGGCCCCCCACTTTGCACTGGGGCCCCCCACTTTGCGCTATCCAGCAGGGAAAATGGAAATCCTTTGTCGGAAAGAAAGATCTCCTTAAGTAAACAGCTGCCTGGAAATGTTCGCTGTTAAACACAACCATACATCCCTCCCCCTCCCTCCACTCACTCCCTCCACTCCCTCTCTCTATCTCTTCCTCCACTCCCTCCCTCCACTCCTTCCCCTCTACTCCCTCCCACTCCCACTCCCTCCCTCTCTCCACTCCCTCCCCTCCATCCCTCCACTCTCTCTCCCTCCCTCACCCCCTCCTTCACTCCCCCTCCCTCCCTGCCTTCTATCTTTCCATCCGCTCCCTCCCTCCACTCCCCACTTTCCTCCCTCCCCCCACTCCCTCCCTCCACTCCCTCCCTCCACTCCCTCCACTCCCTCCCCTCCCTCCCTCCACTCCCTCCACTCCCTCCACTCCCTCCCTCCACTCCCTCCCTCCCCTCCCCCCACTCCCTCCCTCCACTCCCTCCCTCCCCTCCCCCCACTCCCTCCCTCCACTCCCTCCCTCCATTCCCTCCCTCCACTCCCTCCACTCCCTCCCCTCCCTCCCTCCACTCCCTCCCTCCACTCCCTCCCTTCACTCCCTCCCTCCACTCCCTCCCTCCTCTCCCTCCACTCCCTCCCTCCACTCCCTCCTCTCTCTCCCTCCCTCTCCCTCCCTCCCACTCCCTCCCACTCCCTCCCTCCACTCCCTCCACTCCCTCCACTCCCTCCACTCCCTCCACTCCCTCCCTCCACTCCCTCCCTCCACTCCCTCCCTCCACTCCCTCCCTCCCTCCACTCCCTCCCTCCCTCCACTCCCTCCACTCCCTCCACTCCCTCCCTCCACTCCCTCCACTCCCTCCCTCCACTCCCTCCACTCCCTCCCTCCACTCCCTCCACTCCCTCCCTCCACTCCCTCCACTCCCTCCACTCCCTCCCTCCCTCCACTCCCTCCCTCCCTCCCTCCCTCCCTCCCTCCACTCCCTCCCTCCACTCCCTCCCTCCACTCCCGCCCTCCACTCCACGCCCTCCCTCCACGCCCTCCCTCCACAGAACGGTTTCTGCGCTCCGCGCACATACGTTTTGCGAGTGGTGATGTTTTATGCCTGGCTTGCCGCGGCTATTTTAAAACGCCTTTGAGTTGGAAGATATAATAATGCAATTACCGCCACACCGGGAAATATGAAGGGGTGGTGTTTTTCTTTTTTACATTTAAACACACGCAAGACATACAAGGGCGCGCCGCTGCGAATCGGAGCCAACGAACTCGCAATCCAGAGGGTCGCGAGTTCAATTCCCGGTCAGGGTGTCGTGGTGGCGACCCCAAATATATTTTTTACCCATAATTAGAAATGGAAAATAGCACCGCCATCATCACCATCTTCGCCACCATCATCATCACTATGGGCTATGCCCGTATCCGCTGCTGGCTGAAGGCCTCCCCCCACACACTAAGTCCACGTGGTTTTTATTTTTCGTCTCTTTTTTTTCTCTTTCTCATCAGTCGCCGAGCAAGCCCACCGTGTCAAGTGGCCGGCAAAGTTTTGCCGTGGCGAAGAGTGCGGGCACGCGTCTCGAATCGAGCGAGGGCCATCATTGGAACTCTTCCCGTCTCTCCAGAGCTACCTGGGGCGGCAAGCGCAGCGGTGACAGCGGTGCCACACAGCAGTGCCACACAGCGGTGCCACACAGCGGTGCCACACAGCGGTGCCACACAGCGGTGCCACACAGCGGTGCCACACAGCGGTGCCACGCAGCGGTGCCACACAGCGGCGAGAAGAGAGCCTGGGTTCCATTGCCGACCTGGGTCCCATCCTGTTCTCTCGAGCGAATGCGCACGCACACGTGTGTGAATGTGAGCGTGCGCGCGTGAATGTGAGCGTGCACGTGTGAATGTGTGCGTGCGTACACGTGTGTGAATGTGAGCGTGCGCGTGTGAATGTGAGCGTGCATGCATGTGTGCATGCGTGTGTGCATGCGTGTGTGAATGTGTGCGTGCGCGTGTGAATGTGTGCGTGCGTGTGTGCATGTGTGCGGGGGTCCTCCAGAAACAACGAAAAGCCACTACGGATGGCCACGTGGAATGTTCGAACGCTCACCGCGGAGGAGAGGCTGCCACTCCTCTGTCGGGAGCTGGACTGGTACCACCTGGATCTCTGTGGCATTCAGGAGGTCCGGTGGACCGGTTCTGGCTCCTGCCACCATGAGGGGTGGACAGTCCTCTACTCGGGGCAGCAGACTGCCAAAAAACAGGGTGTGGCTCTTCTTTTGAACAAAAGGTTGAAGGGGGCGTGGGAGCGTGGCGGTGAGGTGTGGGAAGCTGTAAGCCCCAGGCTACTTTGGGCTCGCCTTCCCATCAACCGGAGGCGAGGAGTGGTGGTCGTGGTTACTTATGCCCCCACCGAAGACGAACATCCGTGGAGGGATGCAGGCAAAGCCGATGAGTTAGATGCCTTCTATGACCTCCTATTACAGGTGCTGGCTAAAGTGGCCCCTTGGGATAGAGTCATCTTGTTGGGCACCTGGTCTGGAGTGATTGGAGGGCATGGGCCAGATCAGCTCAATAACAACGGTAGGAGGCTGCTAGATTTTTGTGCAGCCCATGGGCTTGTAATTACCAACACGCTGTTCCAGCATCGGCGCATCCACACAACATCATGGATGCATGCCGGGTCCAAGCAAGAACATCTGCTGGACTACATGGTGACGGACCAGCGGATGCGAGCCCATGTCCTTGACACCAGGACCTACCGTGGAGCTGATCTGCCCTCTGACCATCGACTAGTCATCTGTAAGATGCGCCTGCCATTCTTCCACTCCGGTGGTGGGTGTACACCCAGGACCCCATTCCAACCTAAAGTAGCCTGGTCTCAATTATCTGATGAAAGTTGCAAGCGAGAATTTCATCATCGTTTGCGGCTGGGGTTGGCATCGTCCCCCACTCCTCCTGATGTCGAGGGTAAATGGGCGAGGTTTAGGACTGTGACTCATGCAGCTGCAATGGCTGCTTTGGGTACGCGGTCCAGACCTCCCCAGAGACCCTGGCCTGACAGAGGAGGTGTTCAGGATAGTTGAGAAAAAGCGACAGGCCCACTGTCATCGGCTACAGAATCCCACGTCAGAGAATGAGGAGGCTTAACGCAGCCTTCGCTCGGAGGTTCGGAGAGCCGTGAGGCGCTGCAAGGATGGGTGGTGGTCGCGGGTTGCTGAGGAGATGGAGTCTGCCTCAGTGGCCCGCGATCACAACTCTCTATTTAACTCCATCAAAAAAGTAACATGCAGCGCCACACCCATTACCATCATTAGGGGAAAAAACGGTGATCCAATCTCCGACCCCCAGGAACGGGTCCTGGGGGAGGGGAAATCCCTCAGCCAGGAAAACATCGTGGCACAAAGTGGGGATGACCCTGCTGAGGCTGCGGTGCCTCAAATATTGGAAGAAGTCACCCCCTGTGAGTGGCTGGCTGAGGTGCCATCTGTTGAGGAAGTACTGAAGGCAATCCGGAGTCTGAGACTAGCAAAGGCACTGGGCAGAGATGATCTCCCAAGCGAGATGCTGAGGGAGGGTGGCGTTTGTGCACAGACTGCCCTATATGACATCATAACAACAGTCTGGACCACTGGACGGGTTCCGCAGGATTGGAAGGATGTCCTGGTGGTCCTCCTCTTTAAGAAGGGGGACCACACAGACTTAACAACTACAGGGGCATCTCACTCCTGAGTGTGCTGGGAAAGGTCCTGGCAAGGATTATTCAACATCGCCTTGCCAGGCACGCTGAGGAGAGGCTTGCGGAGCCCCAATGCGGTTTCAGGAAAGGGCGGTCCTGCACGGATGCTATATTTTCTGTCCATCTGCTACAGCAGAGGTGTAGGGAATTCCAGCAAGACCTACATCTTTGCTTTATTGACCTGGTCAAGGCCTATGATACCATCAGTAGGCCTAGGCTCTGGGTTCTTTGTGCTTTTGGAGTCCCTGACCCTCTGCTCACGATCATTAAGGACCTTCATGATGGTGAGTGGCCCCGGGTAAAACTACGTGGCCGGGAGTCAGAGCCATTCCCTGTACACCTTGGGGTGCGACAGGGATGTCCTCTGGCTTCCACATTATTTAACATCTATTTTGACCACGAAATTCGTGAAGCCTTCAATAGCTGTACCGGGGGAATCTCCATTTGGTACAGATATAATGGGAGGCTGATCGATGCCCGGGTGCGGTCAAGGGATGGCTCCCTATTGCCCAACCACGTTATGTATGCCGATGATTTGGTAATAGTTGCTCATTCAAAGGAGGAGTTGGAGACGCTGCTGCTGAGACTGGAGCGTGCCACTAAGAGATGGGGCCTTACCATCAGCCCCACCAAAACTAAGCACCTGCCTGGGTATTTTGTACCATCGGACACTCCTCCCCCACAACTCCCAATCGGTGATGGGGCAGTTGTGGAGAGAGTGGAGAGTTTCCCATACCTCCCATACCTCCGCACTAAGCTTCAGGTCTGTTCGGCCACGGTCATTCCCTCCCTTCTCTATGCTTGCGAAACGTGGCCCCCCTAATGGAACATCTTCGCCGGTTTGAAACATTTAGGCTACCCTGCCTACGATACATCCTGGGTTTAACCAGGCTGGATTGTGTGAGGAGCTCACAAATCCTTGAAAGATCTGGGCAAGGTCCCATGGGTGAGCTCCTCCGGCAGGCAAGGCTGCGTTGGCTGGGTCATGTAGCCCGCATACCCAGAGACCGCATGCCGAAACAGCTTTTGTTCGGCCGGATCGAGGGGGCTAAACGGGCGCGGCACGGACTAGAGAAGAGATGGAGTGATGTGGTACAGGAGGACGTGGAGCTGAGTGGACTTGCCGATGACTGGTACCAGCGGTGTCAAGATCGGCCTCTGTGGAGGAGGCTCGTGAAGGACGCTGCTTCTGGGCAGTTGGAGGCAGTCGCCCTCCAACAACAACGGAGGGCGGAGGAGCGACACTCACAACAACGAGCTGAGCGCCGGGTGGCTAAAGCACAGCCAGCCATCTCAGTCATCTCAGTCAGTCGACCCGTGGCACTTGGGTCTGCCCCGTGACCTCCAAGCGGGCGTTCGACAATTCACGTGGCCTCAAGGTGCACATGGCCTGGCACAAGCGTCGTGGTGACGTCACTGCCACTTAGTGGTAAATGGCGGTTGTTGTTGTTGCGCGCGTGCGTGTGTGCACGTGTGTGTGTGAATGTGTGCACGTGTGAATGTGTGCGTGCACGTGTGTGTGTGAATGTGTGCTCACGGCCACCAACACCAGTAACGATTATCTGAACCGGTCCTGGGCCTCCCCTAGATCGACTCAGCCTCAAATGAGTACCTTGTGCAGTGTGTCGTAAACATCGCCACTGGGGAGACAAAGGCAGTCGGGCGTGGTGCTGGCTACCCACCCCCTCGTGTGCCGTGCCGGCCTTCATAGGTGCTCGCTAACAGCACTTGCCCCGACAGTCTGTTACAGGCTACACGGGGGATCTTTGTCTTCGTTGCCTTTGGAGCCTGTATGTTCTCCCCCTGCTCTGCATGGGTTTCGTCCGGGCTA
Source organism: Petromyzon marinus (assembly GCF_048934315.1). Lineage (NCBI taxonomy): Eukaryota > Metazoa > Chordata > Hyperoartia > Petromyzontiformes > Petromyzontidae > Petromyzon > Petromyzon marinus. Next base: position 4,225,125 of record NC_133725.1, on the reverse strand, counting down.
TCCTGTTTCCTCCCTGAGCTAAACTAGGTATTGGCCAAACATCTCAATGATGAAAATAAAAATATACCTTCAATTTATTGAATTGGGATCACACACAGCAGTATGTATGCACGTTGCACTTCTTTTGCACCGTACGTAGCCAGCTGTGCCAATCAGAGGTGGGTGGAAAGAACAACTATGGGTCTCTCACATGCGAGTCTATGGGTCTCTGTGCGAGTCTATGGGTCTCTGTGCGAATCTATGGGTACTCTGTGCGAGTCTGTGGGTCTCTGTGTGAGTCTATGGGTCTCTGTGTGAGTCTATGGGTCTCTGTGTAAGTCTGTGGGTCTCTGTGTAAGTCTGTGGGTCTCTATGTGAGTCTATAGGTCTCTATGTGAGTCTATAGGTATCTATGTGAGTCTGTGGGTCTCTGTGTGAGTCTATGGGTATCAGTGTGAGTCTATGGGTATCAGTGTGAGTCTATGGGTCTCTGTGCGAGTCTATGGGTCTCTGTGCGAATCTATGGGTATCAGTGTGAGTCTATGGGTCTCTGTGCAAGTCTATGGGTCTGTGTGAGTCTGGGTACTCTGTGTGAGTCTATGGGTCTCTGTGTGAGTCTATGGGTCTCTGTGTAAGTCTGTGGGTCTCTGTGTAAGTCTGTGGGTCTCTATGTGAGTCTATAGGTCTCTATGTGAGTCTATAGGTATCTATGTGAGTCTGTGGGTCTCTGTGTGAGTCTATGGGTATCAGTGTGAGTCTATGGGTATCAGTGTGAGTCTATGGGTCTCTGTGCGAGTCTATGGGTATCAGTGTGAGTCTGTGGGTCTCTGTGTGAGTCTGTGGGTCTCTGTGCGAGTCTGTGGGTATCAGTGTGAGTCTATGGGTCTCTGTGCAAGTCTATGGGTCTGTGTGAGTCTGGGTACTCTGTGTGAGTCTATGGGTCTCTGTGTGAGTCTATGGGTATCAGTGTGAGTCTGTGGGTCTCCGTGCGAGTCTGTGGGTCTCCGTGCGAGTCTGTGGGTTCCCGTGCGAGTCTGTGGGTCTCCGTGCGACTCTGTGTGTGTGTGTATGTTAAACATCTTTCGCACCGTACATAGCCCGCCGCGCTAATCGGAGGTGCGGAGTGGGGTGGGGGGAGGGGAAGATTGGGGAAGGACAACAAGCTGAACGCAAAAAGCGGCGGGAGACGCCCAGTGACAAGCTTGGCAGGACCCTCCTGACAACAGCTCTGAAGACCAAGTGGGGCTTTTCTGGGTGAACCAACAGCAGCCACGTCGGCAGCAACAATACCCATAGGCAGCAGCACGCTCCTCTTACGCTTCCCTGCTCACTTGTCAGCATCCTTGTTGCTGCTGCTGCTGCTGTTGTTGTTGGCGTCGTTTTTCCGCGACGGCGTTCTCTCGGAGGGGTGCGACCCGGAAACGAGATGCGGCGGAGGAGTTGCGGGGCGACTGCGGACGAGCGACGGGCGACGTCACACCGCCCCCCCCCCCCCCCCCCCGCAAGAGGATTTCCTCGCCTGTCGACCCTGCCGTGCCCTCGAGCGTGAATTATTATTAATTCCTATTATTGACTTCCCTTGTACATGAAGCAATCGTGCCCCCACACCCCCCCCCCCAACTCCGCCGCCCCCCTGCTTAACCTCCTTCAGTTCCTCTCTCAAGGCCTCGCTACCTCTTCTTTACCGCCCATTCCCTTCCTCTTCCCCCCCCTCCTCCACTCAGTCCCATCCCTCCCCCATAGCCCTGCCGTGATCCCCCAAGTCGTCACCCCTCTAACCGCTGCTCCCCCACCGCTCGTTCCTCGGTACCCCTTAGTAGCCACGCTCTCTCCGCGTGCCATCTCAATCGTCCCACGCTGCGCGTCGCCCGTCACGTCAGCGGTTTTATTTAAATTTTGATTTAAAGCTTTCGCGACTGCGGTAATTCATATTCTTAGTTTTTTTTTTTTCGGTAAAGTCACGTTGAAGGGAAACAACAAAATAGTAAAATGGAGACCTAAAAATGGAGACCTCGTTCAACGGTTTTATTTAACTTTTGATTTAAAGCTTTCGTGACTGCAGTAATTCATATTCTTAGTTTTTTTTTTTTCGGTAAAGTCACGTTGAAGGGAAACAACAAAATCATAAAATGGAGACCTAAAAATGGAGACCTCGTTCAACGGTTTTATTTCACTTTTGATTTAAAGCTTTCGCAACTGCAGTAATTCATATTCTTAGTTTTTTTTTTCGGTAAAGTCACGTTGAAGGGAAACAACAAAATCATAAAATGGAGACCTAAAAATGGAGACCTCGTTCAACGGTTTTATTTAAATTTTGATTTAAAGCTTTCGCGACTGCAGTAATTCATATTCTTAGTTTTTTGTTTTCGGTAAAGTCACGTTGAAGGGAAACAACAAAATAATAAAATATATATATAAAACAATAAAAAAAATTCTCACGACGTTTCGACCATAACTCAAACGGTCGTCTTCAGGTGTGTTGGTTTGATTTAACTTCGCTCGCGTTTCTCGTGGTCAAATCTTGTAATCAACTGCTCAACAGGCTATTCGCCGTTTCACGTCATATTTGCTCTCTCCCCCCCCGCTCACCCTCTCTATCCTTGGCTGCGCCCGCCCCCCTCCCTCATCTATTTAACCCTCTGTTACTAGCAGCTCTTGACTACTTGAGCCAGGTCGCTTCTGAAAAAAAGAGCTAGATAGCTCAGTGGGCCCTTACTTGGTAAAATAAAAAAAAGTTCAGTAATAGTTATTCATAATAAAGGTTTTTGGGTTGGATCGCGTTATTTATAAGTGTGTCGTAACCCTCCACCACCACCCGACACGGCCAATCAGTAAAAAACAAAGCGTCGCGTTGACAAAAGACAAAATAGTTCACTGCTTTAGCCCACCGGTGTGTTGAAGGGTGAATCCACAACATTTACAGTGTTTTGAGTAGTACGACGTTGGTAATTTGCTGGTAATTACATCCAGCATCATCGGGCAATTCGCCGGAACAAAAAAGGAAATTAAAAAAATTTAAGAAAAAAAATGAAAGAAAAAAAGAGAGAGAGACAAAAAGAAAGAACGAAAAAGGAAAGAAGAAATTAAAGAAAAAAAATTAAAAGAAGAAAGAACGCAAAAGGAAAGAGAAAAATGAAGGAAAAAAATTAAACAAAGAACGAAAAAAATGAAAGAAAAAAATAGAGACAAAAAGAACGAAAAAAGAAAGAAGAAATTAAAGAAAAAATAGAAAAGAAGAAAGAACGCAAAAGGAAAGAGAAAAATTAAGGAACAAAAATGAAAGAAAAAACGAATGAAAACATGAAATAAAGAACGAAAAAAAAGAAAAAGGGAAATAAAAAAAAGAGTATAAGAAAACAAAAATCGCTCGGCCGAAAAATCGCCGGCAGCTTTCGCCGGATAGGGCCCCCACTCCGCACGCCCCCTCCCCCCCCCCCACTCCGCACGCCCCCCCCCACTCCGCACGCCCCCTGCCCCCCCCACTCTGCACGCCCCCCCCCCCTCCGCACGCCCCCCCCCTCACTCTCCCCACTAACCGAGGCGGGGGGCTCCGATTCGAACCGCGGCCGGCGTGGCGGAAGCTCGGCAAAGCGGTCGCGTCGACGCTTTCGGTGCGGCAAGGCGGCGACAGAGCGCTGGGACGCTGCCCTCCCCCCCCCGCCCCGCCCCCAACCTGGCACAAAATAATATAATAATAAAATAATAAAAAATAATAAAAATATTAATGGCAACTTTTTTTGGGGGGGGGGGGGACAATTCTGACGGGTTTTAGCGCCCGCTGTGTTATTAGTACCTTAATGTTTATTTAATCCGAGTATTTATATTAAACGCCCCCCCGGAAATTAGAATCTGGTCAATTTTGTGGAGGAAAAAATAAATATATATATATAATATAACCTCCAGGCTGAAAGTTTTTTTTTTTTTAATATCGACTAAATAGAGCCTCCGTGTGAAAATTACGTTAAATAATGTATTAACATGTTCTAACATTTCTGGGAATGTAATTCCAGTCCGTGACACTCTGCGAATCTATTTAGATTTAATTCGTAAAGCGCTCTGTATTTAGGGACATTTCTCATGACGTGCAACAAAGACAAAGCTCCCCCGTGTAGCCTTCACAGACTGCAGGGGCAAGTGCTGTTAGCGAGCAGCGCCTATGAAGGCCGGCACGGCGCACGAGGGGGCGGGTGGCCAGCACCACGCCCGGCCGCCTTTGTCTCCCCAGGGACAATGTTTACTACACACCGCACCAGGTACTCATTTGTGGCCAAGTCTACCTCGGGGATGCCCAGGACCGGTTCAAATCATCGTCACTGATGGTGTTGGTGGCCGTGAGCGACCGCTCACCACTTAATGACATAGACAAAGATCCCCCCGTGTAGCCTTAACAGACTGTTGGGGCAAGTGCTGTTAGCGAGTAGCAGCACCTGTGAAGGCCGGCACGGCACGCGAGGGGGGATGGGTGACCAGCTCCACGCCCGGCCGCCTTTGTCTCCCCCGTGGCGATGTTTAAACACCGCACCAGGTACTCATTCGAGGCCGACTCGACCTAGGTGAAGGCCCAGGACCGGTTCAGATCATCGTGACTGGCGTCGGCCGTGAGCGGGAATCGAACTCGGGACAGCCAGGTTGGTAGCGCAGCAGCGCCGCTAACCCCGCTGCACTACCGCGTGCGCGGCAACGTGACGACGGCGTTGTTGCGAGCGGAGGGCTTCTCAGCCTTGTCTAGACCACGAAACTCAACAAAGGCAGCGATGACACCGGTTGGCGTCCAGAGGCCAGACGGAGCGTGGCATCGCGTCACGGGCTAAGGGGCGGCGACGGCGCCGGGGCCTTCATCCAGCAGTGGATCGATCGCGGCTGATGGCGGCGATGGCGTTGACGGGCGATGGGGCCGTATCAATTGCCCGGCTTGGGGGGGTCACCGTAATCGCACGCCGGGCTCAATTTTTTTGATTTCCACTTGTGATGGTCGCAAACGGGAAGGAGGATCTGCCTTGAGGGATGACAGTGACTTTGGGAGTACGTACGGACCAGGGGCGGAGTAACAGAGGGGGCTGGGGGGGGGGCTCAGCCCCCCCTGAAATTTTGGGAAAGTCGGTAATCGGGATAACCGGATATCCGGCTGCTGCAAAATGCTGCAGGCTGCCACCTTGTGCTGCCCTGCAGGCTGCCACCTTGTGCTGCCCTGCAGGCTGCCACCTTGTGCTGCCACCTTGTGCTGCCCTGCAGGCTGCCACCTTGTGTGCTGCCCTGCAGGCTGCCACCTCGTGCTACCCTGCAGGCTGTCACCTTGTGCTGCCCTGCAGGCTGCCACCTTGTGTGCTGCTGCCCTGCAGGCTGCTTGAGCGGCAGCCTTTCGAACTTCTCGAACTTACTACCCACATCAGCGGCTCCGACCTCTTAATAAACTCCGCGTTCAAATCCAATAAAATTTGTTTTATACATTTGTGGCGCCCATTGGAAAAGATAAACACTGAGATATCTCAGAAATATCGAAGTCGGCTCCCCCCAAAGTCAAAATCCTGGCTCCGCCCCTGGTACGGGACGTACAATGAACCTCTTTCGCACTGTCCGTAGCCAACCGTGCTCATCGGAGATGGCGGGGGAAGGACAACAAACTACACACAATAAAAGCAGCCCTAAAGCAATGAGTTTGCCAATCGAGTTTTAGATGATTTAAAAGTGCACAGCTCCCCAGTGGCTCCCCAACATCGGAAGGGAAAAGAGCGTTCCAGACGGCCGCAGAAGCTCGTCCGTAAGCGGTGCGCGCGACGACGCGGTGGACCACCGTCTTTGTACGATGGCTGAGCAGCCAAAAGCGAGGCACCGTGGTTCATTTGCGTTCCATCCCGAGTGCATCGCTGTGTTTGTGACCGTGTTCTCTCTGTGCGTTCGCGATAGAGGGAGGCATTTATCCAGCAGTGGACAGCTCATTGCCGGTGACAATGACGATGTACGTGGCCCATTAAGAGGTTTTTTTTTGGGGGGGGGGTTAGATCGCGTGAAGGCAAGCGTGTCGTGAAACCCACCACCGCCCCAACACAGCCAATTAGCAAGGTTTGTTCACGTAAACAAAAGAGTAAAACCCATTGGCAATTGTAACGCAACATTCGCAAACGCCGTGTACAATTGTACAATTGTCAACGCTGGAGTGGGTTTTACTCTCTCTCCCGACGCACAACCGAATCGGTGCTGAACTCGTAACGAACCGGCACGTGCTTGTTCACGGGGACGCAAGCCGTGACAAATTGGCCGTGCCTGGCGGCGGCGGTGGCGGCTTTTTAACGACGGCACATTGACGCGGTCTAACCCGGAAAAAAAAAAACCCATCCTCTGTTACGGATAATATTGGACGCGAAAGCTTCGGCGCGCTACTCCTGCTACTCGGCGCCAAACGGGACGTACGCGGTGGCTTGCACTCACGCGGTGTTGGCCGACCTGCGGATGCGCGTTGCCACGACGCGGAGTGCGTCGCGAACGACGGCCACCTTCACCTCCTCGTCGACGGGACTGGAGACGCTGTCAAACACTCCCGGCGACACCTGGGGAAGGGTGAGAGAGAGCACGGGGATGGGAGAGAGAGAGAGGGGAGAGAGAGCGGCCAGGGTTAACACAGCGGTGGCAGAGGTCACATAAGTAGCAGTGTTGAGTCTATGGTGCAGTGTTGAGTCTATGGTGCAGTGTTGAGTCTATGGTGCAGTGTTGAGTCTATGGTGCAGTGTTAAGGTTATGGGCAGTGTTGAGTCTATGGGCAGTGTTGAGTCTATGGGCAGTGTTGAATTTATGGGCAGTGTTGAGTCTATGGGCAGTGTTGAGTCTATGGGCAGTGTTGAGTCTATGGGCAGTGTTGAGTCAATGGGCAGTGTTGAGTCTATGGGCAGTGTTGAGTCTATGGGCAGTGCTGAGCCTATGGGCAGTGTTGAGTCTATGGGCAGTGTTGAGTCTATGGGCAGTGTTGAGTCTATGGGCAGTGTTGAGTCTATGGGCAGTGTTGAGCCTATGGGCAGTGCTGAGCCTATGGGCAGTGTTGAACACACAAACACACAAAGCAAAACACGAACACACAGGCAGTACAAGTCACACTCGCACAGGAACACAGTCACACACACAAACAAGAACACATGAACACACAGAGACAACAACAACCGCCATTCGCCACTAAGTGGCGGTGACGTCACCACGACGCTTGTGCCAGACCATGTGCACCTTGAGGCCACGTGAAGTGTCGAACGCACACACACAGGAACACAGTCACACACACAGCAACACAGACAACAGTCACACACACACAGCAACATACCGACAGAACACAGTCACACACAAAACAGTCACACACACAGGAACAGTCACACACAGGAACACAGTCACACACACAGCAACACACGAACACACAGACAGAACACAGTCACACACGCAGGAAAACAATCACACACACACAGGAACAGTCACACACACAGCAACACACGAACACAGTCACACACACAGCAACACAGTCTTACACACACACAGCAACACACGAACACACAGACAGACAAAGTCACACACACACAGGAACACAGTCTCACACACAGTCATACAGGAACAGTCACACACACAGGAACACAATCACAGTCACACACACAGGAACATAATCACACACACAGTCACACACACACAGGAACACAGTCACACACACACGGGAACAGTCACACACACAGGAACAGTCACACACAGGAATACAGTCACACAAACAGTCACACACACACACACAGTCACAGTCTCATACACACACAGGAACAGTCACACACACACAGTCACACACACATGAACAGTCACATACACAGGAACAGTCACACACAGGAACACAGTCACACACACACAGGAACAGTCACACACACACAGGAACACAGTCACACACACACAGGAACACGGTCACACACACACAGTTACACAGTCACACACACAGTAACAGTCACACACACAGGAACAGTCACACACACAGGAACACAGTCACACACACACAGGAACACAGTCACACACACACAGGAACAGTCACACACACACAGGAACAGTCACACACACAGGAACAGTCACACACACAGGAACACAGTCACACACACACAGGAACACAGTCACACAGGAACACAGTCACACACACACAGGAACACAGTCACACACAGGAACACAGTCACACACACACAGGAACACAGTCACACACAGGAACAGTCACACACACACAGTCACATACACACAGGAACAGTCACACACACACACAGTTACACAGTCACACACACACAGTAACAGTCACACACACAGGAACACAGTCACACACACACAGGAACAGTTACACACACACAGGAACAGTCACACAGTCACACACAGGAACACAGTCTCACACACACACAGGAACAGTCACACACACACAGGAACAGTCACACACACGCAGGAACACAGTCACACACAGGAACACAGTCACACACAGGAACAGTCACACACAGGAACACAGTCACACACACACAGGAACACAGTCACACACACACAGGAACACAGTCACACACACACAGGAACAGTCACACACACACAGGAACACAGTCACACACACACACACAGGAACACAGTCTCACACACACACACACACAGGAACACAGTCACACACACACAGGAACACAGTCACACACACACAGGAACACAGTCACACACACACAGGAACACAGTCTCACACACACACACAGGAACACAGTCACACACACAGAAACAGTCACACACACACAGAACACAGTCACACACACACAGAACACAGTCACACACAGGAACAGTCTCACACACAGGAACAGTCACACACACAGGAACAGTCACACACACACAGGAACACAGTCACACACACAGTCTCACACAAACAGGAACAGTCACACACACACACAGTCACACACACACAGGAACACAGTCTCACACACACACAGGAACAGTCGCACACACAGTTACACAGTCACACAGGAACAGTCACACACACACACACAGGAACACAGTCTCACACACACAGGAACAGTCGCACACACAGTTACACAGTCACACACAGGAACAGTCACACACACACACACAGGAACACAGTCTCACACACACACAGGAACAGTCACACACACACAGTTACACAGTCACACACACAGCAACAACAACAACCGCCATTCGCCACTAAGTGGCGGTGACGTCACCACGACGCTTGTGCCAGGCTATGTGCACCCTGAGGCCACGTGAAGTGTCGAACGCCCGCTGGCAGGAGGTCACGGGGCAGACCCAGGTGCCACGGGTCGACTGACTGAGATGACTGGCTGATGCACCACCTGTGCCCCCTACTGTGCCAACCTGCTGTGCTTTAGCCACCCGGCGCTCCGCTCGCTGTTGTGAGCGTCGCTCCTCCGCCCTCCGTTGTTGTTGGAGGGCGACTGCCTCCAACTGCCCAGTAGCATCCTTCACGAGCCTCCTCCACAGAGGCCGATCTTGACACCGCTGGTACCAGTCATCGGCAAGTCCACTCAGCTCCACGTCCTCCTGTACCACATCACTCCATCTCTTCTCTAGCCCGTGCCGCGCCCGCTTAGCCCCCTCAATCCGGCCAAACAAAAGCTGTTTCGGCATGCGGTGGCTGGGCATGCGGGCTACATGACCCAGCCATCGCAGCCTTGCCTGCCGGAGGAGCTCACCGATGGGACCCTGACCAGATCTTTCAAGGATTTGTGAGCTCCTCACACAATCCAGTCTGGTTAAACCCAGGATGGATCGTAGGCAGGTCAGCCTAAATGTTTCTAACCGGCGAAGATGTTCCATTAGGGGGGTCCACGTTTCGCAAGCGTAGAGAAGGGAGGGAATGACCGTGGCCGAGAAGACCTGAAGCTTAGTGCGGAGCGACAGACCAGGTAGCTTCCACACAGCGTTACGCAACCGATGGAAAGATATTGCCGCTCGACTGATTCGGAGTGAGACCTCTGCTGTTAAACTGGAGCCAGTCATAAGCACACTGCCCAGGTATGGGAAACTCTCCACTCTCTCCACAACTGCCCCATCACCGATTGGGAGTTGTGGGGGTGGAGTGTCCGATGGTACAAAATACCCAGGCAGGTGCTTAGTTTTGGTGGGGCTGATGGTAAGGCCCCACCTCTTAGTGGCACGCTCCAGTCTCAGCAGCAGCGTCTGCAACTCCTCCTCTGACTGAGCAGCTATTACCAAGTCATCAGCATACATAACGTGGTTGAGCAATAGGGAGCCATCCCTTGACCGCACCCGGGCATCGATTAGCCTCCCATTATATCTGTACCATATGGAGATTCCCCCGGTACAGCTATTGAAGGCTTCACGAACTACGTGGTCAAAATAGATGTTAAATAATGTGGGAGCCAGAGGACATCCCTGTCGCACCCCAAGGTGTACAGGGAATGGCTCTGACTCCCGGCCACGTAGTTTTACCCGGGCCCGCTCACCATCATGAAGGTCCTTAATGATCGTGAGCAGAGGGTCAGGTACTCCAAAAGCACGAAGAACGACCCAGAGCCCAGGCCTACTGATGGTATCATAGGCCTTGACCAGGTCAATAAAGCAGAGATGTAGGTCTTGTTGGAATTCCCTACACCTCTGCTGTAGCAGACGGACAGAAAATATGGCATCTGTGCAGGACCGCCCTTTCCTGAAACCGCATTGGGGCTCCGCAAGCCTCTCCTCAGCGTGCCTGGCAAGGCGATGCTGAATAATCCTTGCCAGGACCTTTCCCGGCACACTGAGGAGTGAGATGCCCCTGTAGTTGTTACAGTCTGTGCGGTCCCCCTTCTTAAAAAGGGGGACCACCAGGGCATCCTTCCAATCCTGCGGAACCCGTCCAGTGGTCCAGACTGTTGTTATGATGTCATATAGGGCAGTCTGTGCACAAACGCCACCCTCCCTCAGCATTTCGCTTGGGAGATCATCTCTGCCCGCTGTCTTTCCTGGTCTCAGACTCCGGATCGCCTTCAATACTTCCTCAGCAGATGGCACCTCAGCCAGCCACTCACAGGGGGTGACTTCATCCAATATTTGAGGCACCGCAGCCTCAGCAGGGTCATCCTCACTTTGTGCCACGATGTTTTCCTGGCTGTGGGATTTTCCCTCCCCCAGGACCTCACAGAAATGCTCAGCAAATCTGCGAACCTGTTCCTGGGGGTCGGAAATTGGATCACCGTTTTTTCCCCTAATGATGGTAATAGGTGTGGCGCTGCAGGTTACTTTTTTGATGGAGTTAAATAGCGATTTGTGATCACGGGCCACTGAGGCAGACTCCATCTCCTCAGCAACCCGCGACCACCACCCATCCTTGCAGCGCCTCACGGCTCTCCGAACCTCCGAGCGAAGGCTGCGGTAAGCCTCCTCATTCTCTGACGTGGGATTCTGTAGCCGATGACAGTGGGCCTGTCGCTTTTTCTCAACCATCCTGAACAACTCCTCTGTCATCCAGGGTGTCTGGGGAGGTCTGGACCGCGTACCCAAAGCAGCCATTGCAGCTGCATGAGTCACAGTCCTAAACCTCGCCCATTTACCCTCGACATCAGGAGGAGTCGGGGACGATGCCAATCCCAGCCGCAAGCGATGATGAAATTCTCGCTTGCAACTTTCATCAGATAACTGAGACCAGGCCACTTTAGGTTGGAATGGGGTCCTGGGTGTACACCCACCACCGGAGTGGAAGAATGGCAGGCGCATCTTACAGATGACTAGTCGATGGTCAGAGGGCAGATCAGCTCCACGGTAGGTCCTGGTGTCAAGGACATGGGCTCGCATTCGCTGGTCCGTCACTATGTAGTCCAGCAGATGTTCTTGCTTGGACCCGGCATGCATCCATGATGTTGTGTGGATGCGCCGATGCCGGAACAGCGTGTTGGTAATTACAAGCCCATGGGCTGCACAAAAATCTAGCAGCCTCCTACCATTGTTATTGAGCTGATCTGGCCCATGCCCTCCAATCACTCCAGACCAGGTGCCAGTATCATGACCAACTCGGGCATTGAAGTCACCCAACATGATGACTCTATCCCGAGGGGCCACTTTAGCCAGCACCTGTGACAGGAGGTCATAGAAGGCATCTGACTCATCGGCTTTGCCTGCATCCCTCCACGGATGTTCATCTTCGGTGGGGGCATAAGTAACCACGACCACCATTCCTCGCCTCCGGTTGATGGGAAGGCGAGCCCAAAGTAGCCTGGGGCTTACAGCTTCCCACACCTCACCGCCACGCTCCCACGCCCCCTTCATTCTTTTGTTCAAAAGAAGACCCACACCCTGTTGTTTGGCAGTCTGCTGCCCCGAGTAGAGGACTGTCCACCCCTCATGGTGGCAGGAGCCAGAGCCGGTCCACCGGACCTCCTGAATGCCGCATAGATCCAGGCGGTACCGGTCCAGCTCCCGACAGAGGAGTGGCAGCCTCTCCTCTGCAGTGAGCGTTCGAACATTCCACGTAGCCACCCGTAGTGGCTTTTCGTTGTTTCTGGAGTAGCCCCGAGGGTAGGTATTCAATCTCCTGGCTCCGCCAATTGGGGTTTGGCCAGGAGACGTCATAGACGCCTGGCCCCCCGGGGCCTCCGGCACAAGCTTAGTTGTTACATATTTCACTTTAATTCGTGGTTTTGTGGTAATTAATTGAAGGTGGAGGGGTTACCAGCCCCTCGCACCCGTCCAGAGCCCCCGTTTAGCCCCTGTGGTGGACACATATGCCATGAGGGGAGGAGCCAATCAAAATTGGAACTCCCCCCACAGCACTGTCCACGACAGAGTTGCCCGTCCGGCACCGCGAGGAGGTAGGGGGTTGTTTTGCCGGACTACACACAGGAACACAGTCTCACACACAAGAACAGTCACACACACAGTTACACAGTCACACACACAGGAACAGTCACACACACAGGAACACAGTCTCACACACACACACACAGGAACAGTCACACACAGTTACACAGTCACACACACACAGGAACAGTCACACACAGGAACACAGTCTCACACACACACAGGAACAGTCACACACACAGGAACAGTCACACACAGTTACACAGTCACACACAGGAACAGTCACACACACACACAGAAACACAGTCACACAGTCACACACACACAGTCACACACACAGGAACAGTCACACACACAGGAACAGTCTCACACACACACACAGGAACAGTCACACACACACACAGGAACAGTCTCACACACACACACACAGGAACACAGTCTCACACACACACAGTCACACACACACACAGTCACACACACACAGGAACAGTCACACACAGTCACACACACACAGTCACACACAGGAACAGTCACACACAGTCACACACAGGAACAGTCACACACACACAGGAACAGTCACACACACACAGGGGGCGGCAGGAGGAGGGGGGGCTACGCTGCCAGGCTGTCCGAGAGCGAGGCGCTCGCACCTCGAGGTCGTGGTCGATCTTGAGGCTCGGGTTGGCGTTCACTTCCAGCAGAACGGGCTTGAGATTCCTCTGCAGCAGGATATCGAAGCCCAGGATCTGTCGAGGCAAAGGGGGAACGTGACGCGGGCCGATGGGGATAGTGTCGGATACGGTGCGGGTGGAGGGGGTGATGGAGGGAGATCAAGGGGCGATTGTGGGGGGTGGGCGGGGTGACATAATTGCCAATGTGGACATTGCCATCATCATCGTCGTAGTCATCACCATCACTATGGACATCACCATCATCATCATGGTCGTAGTCATCACTATCACTATGGACATCACCATCATCATCATGGTCGTAATCATCACCATCACTATGGACATCACCATCACTATGGACATCACCATCATCATCATGGTCGTAGTCATCACTATCACTATGGACATCACCATCACTATGGACATCACCATCATCATCATGGTCGTAGTCATCACTATGGACACCATCACTATGGACATCACCATCATCATCATGGTCGTAATCATCACCATCACTATGGACATCACCATCACTATGGACATCGCCATCATCATCATGGTCGTAGTCATCACTATCACTATGGACATCACCATCACTATGGACATCACCATCACTATGGACATCACCATCATCATCATGGTCGTAGTCATCACTATCACTATGGACATCACCATCACTATGGACATCACCATCATCATCATGGTCGTAGTCATTACTATGGACACCATCACTATGGACATCACCATCATCATCATGGTCGTAATCATCACCATCACTATGGACATCACCATCACTATGGACATCACCATCATCATCATGATCGTAGTCATCACTATCACTATGGACATCACCATCACTATGGACATCACCATCATCATCATGGTCGTAGTCCTCACTATCACTATGGACATCATCATCACTATGGACATCATCATCATGGTCGTAGTCATCACCATCACTATGGACATCACCATCACTATGGACATTGCCATCATCATCATGGTCGTAGTCATCACCATCACTATGGACATCACCATCACTGGATGTTACCATCATCATCATCGTCGTCATCACTATCACTGTGGACATCACCATCACCATCGTCATCATCACCATTCACGTAGTCACTATCACTATGGACATTATGACCATCACTATGGAAATTATCATCATCATCAACTTAGTCATCCGTATCATTGTGGACATCACCATCATCGTTTTCATCGCCACCATCATCACCTTCGGCCACGATCATCACCGACCATTCAGATCGAATGATTCACATCGAGTCAAGTGCCAGCCTCCCCTACCCCCTTCCCACGACCCCCATGCTGCTGCAGCTGATCGCGATTATGCTACTGCAGCTGATGATGATGCGGCAGCTGATGATGATGCTAGTGCAGCTGATGATGATGCTAGTGCTGCTGCTGATGCTACTGCAGCTGATGATGCTACTGCAGCTGATGATGATGCTAGTGCTGCTGATGCTACTGCAGCTGATGATGATGCTACTGCAGCTGATGATGATGCTAGTGCAGCTGATGATGCTAGTGCTGCTGATCGCGATGATGCTACTGCAGCTGATGATGCTACTGCAGCTGATGATGATGCTAGTGCAGCTGATGATGCTAGTGCAGCTGATGATGCTAGTGCTGCTGATCGCGATGATGCTACTGCAGCTGATTATGCTACTGCAGCTGATGATGCTAGTGCTGATGATGATGATGATGCTACTGCAGCTGATGATGATGCTAGTGCAGCTGATGATGCTAGTGCTGCTGATCGCGATGATGCTACTGCAGCTGATGATGCTACTGCAGCTGATGCTAGTGCTGTTGATGATGATGCTAGTGCTGCTGATCGCGATGATGCTACTGCAGCTGATGATGCTACTGCAGCTGATGATGATGCTAGTGCTGCTGATGATGCTAGTGCTGCTGATGATGATGCTACTGCAGCTAATCACGATGATACTGCAGCTGATGACGATGCTAGTGCTGCTGATGACGATGCTAGTGCTGCTGATGATGCTACTGCAGCTGATGATGATGCTACTGCAGCTGATGCTCCTGCAGCTGATGATGATGCAGCTGATGATGATGCAAATGCTGCTGATGATGCTAGTGCTGCTGATCGCGATGATGCTACTGCAGCTGATGATGCTAGTGCTGCTGTTGATGATAGTGCTGCTGATCACGATGATGCTACTGCAGCTGATGATGCTACTGCAGCTGATGATGATGCTAGTGCTGCTGCTGATGCTACTGCAGCTGATGATGATGATGCTACTGCAGCTGATGATGATGATAGTGCAGCTGATGATGATGCTACTGCAGCTGATGATGCTACTGCAGCTGATGATGATGATAGTGCAGCTGATGATGATGCTAGTGCTGTTGATGATGATGCTAGTGCTGCTGATCGCGATGATGCTACTGCAGCTGATGATGATGCTACTGCAGCTGATGATGCTACTGCAGCTGATGATGATAGTGCAGCTGATGATGCTACTGCAGCTGATGATGATAGTGCTGATGATGCTACTGCAGCTGACGATGATGCTACTGCAGCTGATGATGCTAGTGCAGCTGATGATGATAGTGCTGCTGATGATGCTAGTGCAGCTGATGATGATGCTACTGCAGCTGATGATGATAGTGCTGATGATGCTACTGCAGCTGATGCTAATGCTGCTGATGACGATGATGCTAGTGCAGCTGATGATGATAGTGCTGCTGATGCTAATGCTGCTGATGATGATGCTACTGCAGCTGATGCTAATGCTGCTGATGACGATGATGCTAGTGCAGCTGATGATGCTAGTGCAGCTGATGATGATGCTAGTGCAGCTGATGATGCTACTGCAGCTGATGATGCTAGTGCAGCTGATGATGATGCTAGTGCTGCTGATGATGCTACTGCAGCTGATGATGCTGATGCAGCTGATGATGCTAGTGCTGCTGCTGATGCTAGTGCTGCTGCTGATGATGCTAGTGCTGCTGATGCTACTGCAGCTGATGATGATGCTACTGCAGCTGATGATGATGATGCTACTGCAGCTGATGATGCTAGTGCTGATGATGATGTTATTGCAACTGATGATGCTGCTAGTGCTGATGATGATGCTAGTGCAACTGATGATGATGCTAGTGCAACTGATGATGATGCTAGTGCAACTGATGATGCTAGTGCAGCTGATGATGATGCTAGTGCAGCTGATGACGATGCTAGTGCTGATGATGATGCTAGTGCAACTGGTGATGATGCTAGTGCAACTGATGATGCTAGTGCAACTGATGATGATGCTAGTGCAACTGATGATGATGCTAGTGCAACTGGTGATGATGCTAGTGCAACTGATGATGATGCTAGTGCAACTGATGATGATGCTAGTGCAACTGATGATGATGCTAGTGCAACTGATGATGATGCTAGTGCAACTGATGATGATGCTAGTGCAGCTGATGACGATGCTAGTGCAAGTGATGATGCTAGTGCAACTGATGATGCTAGTGCAACTGATGATGATGCTAGTGCAACTGATGATGATGCTAGTGCAACTGATGATGATGCTAGTGCAACTGGTGATGATGCTAGTGCAACTGATGATGATGCTAGTGCAACTGATGATGCTGCTAGTGCAACTGATGATGATGATGATGCTGGTGCAACTGATGAGGAGTCAACCGCTCGAACCACCGAGTAGCCACCAAGTTCGCTCAAATTACTCCCGAGGCGAGCGACTATTCTACTAATTCACAGCTGCAGCACCTCACTACACCACCCCCCACCCCCTCCGTGGTCAATCACGGGGCTCTCTTAACCAAAAGTTTGGGTGTTTAAAGATATCCGAGGGAATGGTGCCACGTGGTGGTGGACAGCGGGTACGGGAAACGTTTCGGTTTCAACGGCGAATGAAAACTAAGCATCGGCCGTCCTCAGCCTTTCTGCCAATACAATTGAGTTGCGCTCTTGATTTGGAAGCTTTCGTGACTGCAGCAATCCATACTCTTTGGTTCTTCCCGTAAAGTCGTCACGGAGGTGGCCTTTTACTTTATGCCTCCGTGACTTTACCGACAGAACCAAAGAGGATTCACACCATTGGAAGAACCTCCTTTTGCCAGTCGCAAAATGTGATCATTGTTTTTTTTTTGTTACACCCTTTTATCTGGCAACAAAACTGACACCTTTTTTGTATTTTACAAGGGATCATGTTTGCATTAACCACAATACCTGCAGGTCAGAATGCAAACAAAAAACAACTCTGATAATTTTGATTTAAAGCTTTCGTGACTGCAGTAATTCATATTCTTAGTTTTTTTCGGTAAAGTCACGTTGAAGGGAAACAACAAAATAATAAAATATATATAAAACAATAAAAACAATCATGCAAACCAACACACCTGAAGACGACCGTCTGAGTTATGGTCGAAACGTCGTGAGATTTTTTTTATTGTTTTATATATATTTTATTATTTTGTTGTTTCCCTTCAACGTGACTTTACCGAAAAAACTAAGAATATGAACTCTGATAATGTTCTGCATTGTCCTTGAAGTTGATTGGTCCACACCCGAGACAGCTTTTTCTTGGAGCCCAGTCTCACGTTGGTGTTGGACCAGATGACGCCAAAAGGTGCACAACTCAAAGGCAACGCACCATCAGAGTGCTGAGAGCTCGGGGTCAAAAATTAACATCATTGGAACCTCCTTTGCCAGTCGCAAAATAAGATAATTGGGTTTTTTTTACCCTTTTATCTGGCAACAAAACTGGTGTCAGTTTTGTTGCTTTGAATTTGTGTGGTGAAAGTAAAGCTAAAATAACCCGTGGGGTTCTCAATTTGCAAGAAGAGCTTGACATAGTCAAGCTTAATGAGCAAGGCTAAATAAGGGCCCTGCTTTGACATCCGTCCATGCTCTGGTCCCTTACCAGACGAAAGTGCAAGGTATATTCCTGTAGAGAGAGGTAGATCACAGAGGTGTGTGTGTGTGTGTACTGCGTGTGTGTGATGCATTTACCGTTCTATCCCTCCCCCCGTTGCCCCATTCGCTCTCCCCCACCCCACTCTACCCCACCCCACTCTCCCCCCACTCTCCTCCCGATCTCCTCCCCCACTCTCCCCCACTCTCTCTCCCCCCACTCTCCCCCACCCCCCACTCTCCCCCCGCGCTCCCCCCACCCTACTCTCTCCCCCACCCCACTCTCCCCCCACTCTCCGTCACCCACCCCACTCTCCCCCCATTCTCCCCCCACTCTCCCTCCCCCACTCTCTGTCCCCCACCCCACTCTCCCCCCGCTTTCCCCCCACTCCACTCTCTCTCCTCCCGCTCTCCCACCCCCCACTCTCCACCCGCTCTCCCCCACCCCACTCTCCCCCACCCCACCCCACCACCCACCACCACCACCACCACCACCCACCCACCACCCCCACTCGACCTGAAAGCACTCCGGCCCCCCACCGCCGCGGCCGCCGGCCCTCCTCCCCCGCCCCTCCTCGGCGTGGTGGCCGACCCGCAGGCCCGGGGCGAGCGCCAGCACGGTCTTGAGCACGAGCCCCACGAGGTCGCGCCAGAGGCGGTGCACGTCCAGGCCCCGCGCCGCCAGGCGGCCCAGCAGGCTGCCTAGGGTGCGCTTGCTACCCGTGGACGCCGAGTCGGAGTGCACAAAGCGTCCGCTGTGCACGTTCAGCGAGTAGTTGGTCAGGTGCATGTAGAGGCGGTGGAGGTTCTTGGGGTTCGGCTCCTGGGGGGAACAGGGCGAGGGGGGCGAGGGGGGGTGAGACGCACGCGCGGGGGAGAGATGTGTGGGAGAGAGATGAGAGATGTCAGATGAGAGATGAGATGAGAGATGAGAGATGTGAGATGAGAGATGCAGTATGAAGTAAGTGGTGACAAGAGGAGATAGCGGGAGAGATGAGAGAGATGCAGGATGGAGCGAGTGGTGGGCAAGGTGGAGATAGCGGGAGAGATGACAGAGAGAGATGAGAGATGCAGGATGGAGCGAGTGGTGGGCAAGGTGGAGATAGCGGGAGAGATGACAGAGAGAGATGAGAGATGCAGGATGGAGCGAGTGGTGGGCAAGGTGGAGATAGCGGGAGAGATGACAGAGAGAGATGAGAGATGCAGGATGGAGCGAGTGGTGGGCAAGGTGGAGATAGCGGGAGAGATGACAGAGAGAGATGAGAGATGCAGGATGGAGCGAGTGGTGGGCAAGGTGGAGATAGCGGGAGAGATGACAGAGAGAGATGAGAGATGCAGCATGGAGCGAGTGGTGGGCAAGGTGGAGATAGCGGGAGAGATGACAGAGAGAGATGAGAGATGCAGGATGGAGCGAGTGGTGGGCAAGGTGGAGATAGCGGGAGAGATGACAGAGAGAGATGAGAGATGCAGGATGGAGCGAGTGGTGGGCAAGGTGGAGATAGCGGGAGAGATGACAGAGAGAGATGAGAGATGCAGGATGGAGCGAGTGGTGGGGAAGGTGGAGATAGCGGGAGAGATGAGAGATGAGAGAGAGATGCAGGATGGAGCGAGTGGTGGGGAAGGTGGAGATAGCGGGAGAGATGAGAGATGCAGGATGGAGCGAGTAGTGGGGAAGGTGGAGATAGCGGGAGAGATGAGAGATGAGATGCAGGATGGAGCGAGTGGTGGGGAAGGTGGAGATAGTGGAAGAGATAAGAGAGATGTAGGTTGAAGTGAGTGGTGACAAGAGGAGATAGTGGAAGAGATAAGAGAGATGCAGGATGGAGCGAGTAGTGGCAAAGGGGAGACAGTGGGAGAGATAAGAAAGAGAGATGCAGGATGAAGCGAGTGGTGGAAGAGGAGATAGTGGGAGAGATGAGAGAGAGAGAGATGAGATGCAGGATGGAGCGAGTGGTGGGGAAGGTGGAGATAGCGGGAGAGATGAGAGAGATGCAGGATGGAGTGAGTGGTGACAAGAGGAGATAGTGGGAGAGAGATGAGAGATGCAGGATGCAGCGAGTGGTGACAAGAGGAGATAGTGGGAGAGATGAGAGAGAGAGATGCAGGATGGAGTGAGTAGTGCAAGGGGAGATAGCGAGAGAGATATGAGAGAGATGCAGGATGGAGCGAGTGGTGACAAGAGGAGATAGTGGGAGAGATGAGAGAGAGATGCAGGATGGAGCGAGTGGTGCAAGGGGAGATAGCGGGAGAGATGAGAGAGATGCAGGATGGAGCGAGTGGTGGGGAAGGTGGAGATAGTGGGAGAGATGAGAGAGATGCAGGATGAAGTGAGTGGTGACAGGAGATAGCGGGAGAGATAAGAGAGAGATGCAGGATGAAGTGAGTGGTGGGGAAGGTGGAGATAGTGGGAGAGATGAGAGAGATGCAGGATGAAGTGAGTGGTGACAGGAGATAGCGGGAGAGATAAGAGAGATGCAGGATGGAGCGAGTAGTGCAAGGGGAGATAGCGGAAGAGATGGAGGATGAAGTAAGTAGTGACAAGAGGAGATAGGGGGAGAGATGAGAGATGCAGGATGAAGTGAGTGGTGACAAGAGGAGATAGTGAGAGAGATGAGAGAGAGATGCAGGATGAAGTGAGTGGTGCAAGGGAATTGTCGGGATAGAGAGCACAGGGAATGGTGAGAATTTTGTTCCTGGATTTGGCTACTAGAGGGAGGGGGACCCAGCTGGAGGGATAGACAGAGCAGGATGATATAAAGCTGGCGACAGGGTCGGGATTGAGCCCACGACCTCCTGCGTAACAGGCGAAGTAGTTAACATCTCCTAGCCACCGTGATGATGAGAGAGACACACAAACTCCAAATATAAATCGGGCGACAGGGTCGGGATCGAACCCACGACCTCCTGCGTACCGGGCGAGGTAGATAACATCTCCTAGCCACCGTGATGATGATGAGAGGGAGAGAGACACGCAGACTCCAAATATACAGCAGCAGGCGTCAGGGGTCGGGATCGAACCCACGACCTCCTGCGTACCGGGCGAGGTAGTTAACATCTCATAGCTAACAGTGATTTGGTCCCAGGCTGATTTCGCTGTTCGCCCGCTTTCTCCGACAGCCGGTAGAACCACGAGAGAGACGGAGCGAAACGAAATGCTGCCGACGGCGATCCGGCAAGGGGGTTGTTGCCGCCGCCGCCCACCGACGGCTCCCGACCCCGCCCAGCGGCACCGCCGCAAAGCACCGCGGTCGGTGCGGGCGCCGGCAAAATCGGCCCGCACCTGGTAGACCTCGGTGCAGAAGCGACAGAGGCCCTCGCGCGACACGTACACCTCCAGCGGCTCGAGCGAGGACAGCAGCACGTAGAGGCGGATGTCGAACTTGAGCTTCTCCAGGAGGAGGGGCCTCTGCACGTACTCCTGCACGATGGTCGGCCTGCCACGCAGGCAGCCGGCTGCGTGCAGCTCCTGCGGCGGTGGTGGTGGTGGTGGTGGTGCGGAGGGTGGGGGGTGGTGAGCAGTGGTTAGCGGGCCGTTGACGCTTCGCTGCAATCGTCACCACCACAATAATCATCATCGCCGCCTTCTTCATCATCGTCGTCACCACCATCAATACCACAACCACCACATATCATCATCATCACCGCCATCGCCACAACCACCACCATCATTATCACCACCATCATCACATCTATCACCATCATCACCACCACAATCATCACCACCATCATCATATCATCATCATCACCGCCATCGCCACAACCACCACCATCATTATCACCACCACAATCATCACCACCACAATCATTACCACTGCCAAACAAAGACAAAGATCCCCAATGGAGCCTTAACAGACTGTAGGGGCAAGTGCTGTTAGCGAGCACCTATGAAGGCCGGAACAGCACACAAGGGGGTGGGGTGGCCAACACCACGCCCGGCCACCTTTGTCTCCCCAGGGGCGATGTTAACACATTCCACTGGATACTCATTTGAGGCTGAGTCGACCTAGGGGAGACCCAGGACCGGTTCAGACAATCGTCACCGATGTGACCAGTATAATTACACGATATATAATCGTCACCGATGTGACCGGTATAACTACACGATATACAATCGTCACCAATGTGACCGGTATAATTACACGATATACAATCGTCACCGATGTGACCGCTATAATTACACGATATACAATCGTCACCGATGTGACCGCTATAATTACACGATATATAATCGTCACCGATGTGACCGCTATAATTACACGATATACAATCGTCACCGATGTGACCGCTATAATTACACGATATACAATCGTCACCGATGTGACCGGTATAACTACACGATATACAATCGTCACCGATGTGACCGCTATAATTACACGATATACAATCGTCACCGATGTGACCGCTATAATTACACGATATACAATCGCCACCGATGTGACCGCTATAATTACACAATATATCATCGTCACCGATGTGACCGGTATAACTACACGATATACAATCGTCACCGTTGTGACCGCTATAATTACACGACATACAATCGTCACCGATGTGACCGGTATAATTACACGACATACAATCGTCACCGATGTGACTGGTATAATTTCACGATATACAATCGTCACCGATGTGACCGGTATAATTACACGGTATACAATTGTCACCGATGTGACCGGTATAATTACACGGTATACAATTGTCACCGATGTGACCGCTATAATTACACGATATATAATCGTCACCGATGTGACCGGTATAATTACACGATATATAATCGTCACCGATGTGACCGGTATAATTACACGATATACAATCGTCACCGATGTGACCGGTATAATTACACGATGTATAATCGTCACCGATGTGACCGCTATAATTACACGATATACAATCGTCACCGATGTGACCGCTATAATTACACGATATATAATCGTCACCGATGTGACCGCTATAATTACACGATATACAATCGTCACTGATGTGACCGGTATAATTACACGATAAATAATCGTCACCGATGTGACCGGTATAATTACAGGATATACAACCGTCACCGATGTGACCGGTATAATTACACGATATACAATCGTCACCGATGTGACCGGTATAATTACACGATATATAATCGTCACCGATGTGACCGCTATAATTACACGATATACAATCGTCACCGATGTGACTGCTATAATTACACGATATATAATCGTCACCGATGTGACCGCTATAATTACACGATATACAATCGTCACCGATGTGACCGCTATAATTACACGATACACAATCGTCACCGATGTGACCGCTATAATTACACGATATACAATCGTCACCGATGTGCCCGGTATAATTACACGATAAATAATCGTCACCAATGTGACCGCTATAATTACACGATATACAATCGTCACCGATGTGCCCGGTATAATTACACGATAAATAATCGTCACCGATGTGACCGGTATAATTACACGATATACAATCGTCACCGATGTGACCGCTATAATTACACGATATACAATCGTCACCGATGTGACCGCTATAATTACACGATATACAATCGTCACCGATGTGACCGCTATAATTACACGATATATAATCGTCACCGATGTGACCGGTATAATTACACGATATATAATCGTCACCGATGTGACCGGTATAATTACACGATATATAATCGTCACCGATGTGACCGGTATAATTACACGATATATAATCGTCACCGATGTGACCGCTATAATTACACGATATATAATCATCACCGATGTGACCGGTATAAATACACGATATATAATCGTCACCGATGTGACTGCTATAACTACACGATATACAATCGTCACCGATGTGACCGCTATAATTACACGATATATAATCGTCACCGATGTGACCGGTATAAATACACGATATATAATCGTCACCGATGTGACTGCTATAACTACACGATATACAATCGTCACCGATGTGACCGCTATAATTACACAATATATCATCGTCACCGATGTGACCGGTATAATTACACGATATACAATCGTCACCGATGTGACCGCTATAATTACACGATATATAATCGTCACCGATGTGACCGGTATAACTACACGATATACAATCGTCACCGATGTGACCGCTATAATTACACGATATATAATCGTCACCGATGTGACCGGTATAATTACACGGTATACAATCGTCACCGATGTGACCGGTATAATTACACGGTATACAATCGTCACCGATGTGACCGGTATAATTACACGATATACAATCGTCACCGATGTGACCGGTATAATTACACGATATACAATCGTCACCGATGTGACCGGTATAATTACACGATATACAATTGTCACCGATGTGACCGCTATAATTACACGATATATAATCGTCACCGATGTGCCCGGTATAATTACACGATAAATAATCGTCACCGATGTGACCGGTATAATTACACGATATACAATCGTCACCGATGTGACCGCTATAATTACACGATATATAATCGTCACCGATGTGACCGGTATAAATACACGATATATAATCGTCACCGATGTGACTGCTATAACTACACGATATACAATCGTCACCGATGTGACCGCTATAATTACACAATATATCATCGTCACCGATGTGACCGGTATAATTACACGATATACAATCGTCACCGATGTGACTGCTATAATTACACGATATATAATCGTCACCGATGTGACCGGTATAACTACACGATATACAATCGTCACCGATGTGACCGCTATAATTACACGATATATAATCGTCACCGATGTGACCGGTATAATTACACGGTATACAGTCGTCACCGATGTGACCGGTATAATTACACGATATACAATCGTCACCGATGTGACCGGTATAATTACACGGTATACAATCGTCACCGATGTGACCGGTATAATTACACGATATACAATCGTCACCGATGTGACCGGTATAATTACACGATATACAATCGTCACCGATGTGACCGGTATAATTACACGATATACAATCGTCACCGATGTGACCGCTATAATTACACGATATATCATCGTCACCGATGTGACCGCTATAATTACACGATATACAATCGTCACCGATGTGACCGGTATAATTACACGATATATCATCGTCACCGATGTGACCGCTATCATTTCACGATATACAATCGTCACCGATGTGACCGCTATAATTACACGATATACAATCGTCACCGATGTGACCGCTATAATTACACAATATACAATCGTCACCGATGTGACCGCTATAATTACACGGTATACAATCGTCACCGATGTGACCGCTATAATTACACGATATATAATCGTCACCGATGTGACCGCTATAATTACACGGTATACAATCGCCACCGATGTGACCGCTATAATTACACGATATACAATCGCCACCGATGTGACCGCTATAATTACACGGTATACAATCGTCACCGAGCTCGGGTCACCGGGTCCGTACCGCAGCGCGCTAAACGCTACCACACCACCGCTCGCCACATACAACGTACATACAACAACTGGGGAGCACACGTGTCCTGGGAGAGGTGGGAGTGACCCACACGTTACCCCAGCGTCCGCGACCTGCCGATAGGCGACCGTGGTGTGGCACGGTTACACCGCGGGGTCCAGAGGGGTGCCGGGAGGCAGGGCGACGATTCAAGAAATCTGCACGGCGGTGTGAGCTAATAATCATGATAATAATAATTTACGTTTGTTCGTAAGGCGTCTTCCGCTCATGTCTCAAGGCGCCTTGTGAGAATAAGGAGGAGAGGAAGACCACGAGAGAAGGAGAAGCCCAATAGAATAAACGGACTGAAGAAGATGAAGTGGTTTCCAGACGAGACTTGAACGTATCCACACCGTCGGATCAAAGAACGGTGACGCCACGGTGGCTATGAGATGTTGACTACCTCGCCTGGTATACAGGAGGTCGTGGGTTCGATCCCGACCCTGACGCCTGCTGCTGTATATTTGGAGTTTGCGTGTCTCTCTCTCATCATCATCACGGTGGCTAGGAGATGTTAACTACCTCGCCTGGTATACAGGAGGTCGTGGGTTCGATCCCTGACCCTGACACCTGCTGCTGCATGTTTGGAGTTTGCGTGTCTCTCTCATCATCATGGTGGCTAGGAGATGTTGACTACCTCGCCTGGTGTACAGGAGTTCGTGGGTTCGATCCCGACCCTGATGCCTGCTGCTGTATATTTGGAGTCTGCGTGTCTCTCTCTCTCTCATCATCATCACGGTGGCTAGGAGATGTTAACTACCTCGCCTGGTGTACAGGAGGTCGTGGGTTCGATCCCGACCCTGACGCCTGCTGCTGCTGCTGTATATTTGGGAGTCTGCGTGTCTCTGTCTCCCCGTGGTCGCGTGGACTTTTCTCCGGGTCCTCCGGTTTTTTCCCCTCCACATTGAGAATCGACGCCACGCATTTAAAGGGCATTTGGCTGCTGTAAATTTCCAGGCGGCGGCGATGATGATGATGATGATGAGCCGCTTTCGTTGAGCCATCGTTTGTGATGTTCAGGTCGCTTCTGAAAAACAGCTACATAGTAGCTTTGGCGGAGGGCCCTTACACTGGTCAAATAAAAAAGAACAGTTTCAAGGTTTTACGTTAACTGCGACGCTGGCAGAACGAGTGGATGAATGGACGGATGGAAGGAACCTGTGGGCTGCTGATGAGGAAGATGCCGTCGCCTTGCGAGCCACTGTCTGGCTTCACGATGAACGTCAGCTTCCGCGACGGATCCTTCTCTCGCAGCTTCTGCACCTGCGGCCGTCACAGGCGAAGACAGGTGCCGGTGAACGACGTGTCAGACGAATTCACCACCACCGGCACCACCGCTTCAACCACCACCACCACCGTAACCACCACCGCAACCACTGCCACCACCAGCACCGCCGTCACCACCAACCCCCGTCACTACCACCAACAAAACATGCAAAACATCCCTAACGAAGAATAATAATAAAAAAAATAACAGGTTAAAAGAGAACGCCGCGTACAGATGCAATCGGTGCGCGTGACTTTGCATCAGAGTGTCCACTTAGGCTTAGCGTACTTAATCGTTGCAAAGTTTTCTGAAAGCGTGCTTACGAAACTGTAAATTTAAACACTTGGCGGGCGGGCAGGACCGATGGCAAACCCCCACCGCTTTACACAAAAGGTAAAGATCCAACCCCCCCCCCCCCCGCAGTGTAGCCTCAAGCGACCGTTGGAGCAAGTGCTGTTAGCAGCGAGCGGCAGCACCCAAACCCCCACCCCCCCCAGAACACTGCCCACAACACACATCGGCCTCAAACAGTGGGAATTCTTCCGGCAGGATCCAGGAGCCGGGGTAGAAGGTGTACTCGTCAGGAAACAGCTGCTGCATGGTCCTCAATGCGCGGCTTAGGTTCACCTTCCGAACGAGCTCCGACATTCCTTCGGCGGGGGGGGGGGGGGGAGAGCAGGCAGAGAAAATAAAACGACAGCAGCGGAATTAAAACAACGATCCGGTCCGTTGTGTCCATCCCGATGACGCGGGAACAGCGGTCGTATAGGAGGAGGGGGGGAACAGGCCCGGGGTGCATGGGGTAGCATCTAAACCAGCGGTTCTTCTTCTTCTTAACCTGGGGGTGCCACGCCATCCCCTGTGGGATGCAAGACGCCCCTTTTCTGGGGGTGTGCGCGAGACGTGGCCAGATTCTTTTTCGAAGGCAAATCATCGGGGAAAAAAAAGATGAAAAAAAAATATAACAATCGGTTTTCACCCTTTCTGGCAATGAAACAGGCGGTGTTAAGATGTTCAAACAGCGAATAGAAAACCTTTAGCAAGGAATCAAGTAAATGCATTAACCACACACGGTACATGTGGTGAACATGCACACAAAACACGCTCCGATAACAATACATGATGCATTGTCTTTGTGCTGTTCGCATTTCGGCGTTCTCTGGTCTGACACTGGCGGCGAGACTAGGAACGTAAGGAAGGCCGCTGCCTCTGGTGTAGGCCAATGCAGTGTTTGTTTGCACGTTCACCACAATTAGTGTGTGTGTGTGTGGTTAATGCAGGAACTTGATTCCTTGCAAAAAGGTGAATCTATTTTGGCGTTGGCACATCTGACGACAACTCCTACATCATTGGACCTCCTTTGACCTTCTGGCGTCATCTGCTCGAGCACCAATTGGGTCGAGGCTCAAAAGAAAGCCGTCCCTTGGTGTGGACCAATCAGTTTCAAGGACAATGCATCATATTCTTAGCTCTTTCGGTAAAGTCACGTTGAAGGGAAACAATAAGATAATAAAATATATATAAAACAATAAAAAATTGTTTCATATATATTTTATTGTTTCCCTTCAACGTGACTTTACCGAAAGGGCTAAGAATATGAATTACTGCAGTCACGAGAGCTTTAAATCAAAATGCATCATATTATCGTGGTGCGTGCTTTTTATTTGCAGACACGAATCCTCGTAAAAAGGTTTCATTTTTGTTGCGTGAGAAAAACAAGGGGAAAATCCCCTATTATTATTATAACACAGCTCCTGTTTTACCTGCCAGTAGAGGGGTAAGACCTATTCCTACGTACTCTCTCACTTGATTTGAAGCTTTCGTGACTGCAGGAATCCATACCCTCCCTCTCTCTCTCTGGGTTCTGTCGGCAAAGTCGTCACGTAGGTAGCGGATGGATGCTTGTGTTGCGACCGAAACGTCGTATCTCCTTTTCGCGGCAAAACCTCGGATTTGCGGAGCAATAACTCGTCCCGGAAACGTGTTTGTAATCCGAAGCACTCGCATATCAAAGCACAACGTATATGTCAGCTGTGATCACGTGACGCTCGGCAGTACAAAGCGCCTGCACGTGCTACTACTCGTATTGCAAGACCCTCGCTCGTTTATCAAATTAATATTTATTTAACATTTTTTTTTGCTCGTCTTGCAAAACACTCGCAGACAAAGTTACTCGCAATCCAAGCTTTTACTGTACATTAAACTAAACTAGTTTTTTACATTTATTTTATTTTATCGGATAAGGGCGCCCCCCCCCCCCCCCCCCCCACTGAGCTGTGTAGTTATTTTTCAGGAGCGACCTGGCCATCGCGTATGATCGCAGCTCAATGAAGCGAGCTCACCACCATCATCACAAATCTGGCTGTCGCCTGATGAAGCTGGTTGTGGTTACTGGCGAAACGTGCTCCTTGGTTCTTTCGGGAAAAGTCACGTAGGTATAAAATAAAATAAATTAAATCACGACGTTTCGATTGCAACACAAGCAATCATCATCAGGTGGGAAAACCACAGCAAGAATTATAATTTTTTTTTGCTGAAGTGGGGGGAAAAAACAAGACGAATTAATATTTATTTTAAAAAAATTTGCTCGTCTTGCAAAACACTCGAAGACAACGTGACTCGCAACCCAAGGGTTTTACTGTACAGAGTTTAGCCCTTTTTTGTTCATAATTGTGATGTCACAGACACCAAGTCAGGACTGATAATAGGCTTTTCCCCTTTTGTCTGGCAAACAGCCGCGTTAAGCTGTTAAAACACCAATAATTATTCGCGATTTTTTTTTTGCTCGCCTTGCAAAAAAAACACTCGCGGACAAAGCGACTCGCAATCCACGGGTTTCGCTACGCCCTCTTTGCTATCCACGTGACTTCGCCGAAAGAGCCAGGGAGAATACCCTCGCTCGCCCGCTCGCGGAGAGCGAGCGGGCGAGCCGGCGAGCGGGGCCAGTGGCCGCGCCTCGACACTCCGCTGCACGGTTTAACGCTGGAAGGGCGCCCTGACGCGGCTCTGCGAGATCCGCTTCCGCGGGACTTTCTCGCCAACCAGCCCCGGGGGGGGGGGGGAGGGGGGGGGGTTGCAACCACCGCCCCCTAAAGGAGGTGCGAGTGGGTTGACCATCTCAGGGGGGACGCGACGCTGTCGTTCCCAACGCGGTCTTCCCTAGTCGGGGGGAGGGGGGCGGCCAATTTGACGTTTCCTCTTGAATTTCGAACGCGCGCGACAACGCTCCCCGTACGGCAGTGCGGGGGGGGGGGGGGAGGGGGGAAGAGGGGGGGGAGGAGGGGGCAAAGCTCGGGCAAGGAAAAGTCTGGGCAACACGCAACTCCGACCCGGACAATATCACACAAAACTCAAAGATAACGATCCCCCGTGTAGCCTTAACAGACTGTAGGGGCAAGTGCTGTTAGCGAGTAGCACCTATGAAGGCCGGAACGGTACACGAGGGGGTGGGTGGCCAGCACCACGCCCGGCCGCCTTTGTCTCGAACCCGGGTCACAGCGTAGCGCTAACCACTACACCACCGCTCCCCACACCTACACACACCTACACACACCTACATACACACACCTACAGACAACAACAACAACCGCCATTCGCCACTAAGTGGCGGTAACGTCACCACGACGCTTGTGCCAGGCCAAGCGCACCTTGAGGCCACGTGGAGTGTCGAACGCCCGCTGGCAGGAGGTCACGGGGCAGACCCAGGTGCCACGGGTCGACTGACTGAGATGAGTGGCTGATGCACCACCTGTGCCCCCTACTGTGCTAACCTGCTGTGTTTTAGCCACCCGGCGCTCCGCGCGTTGTTGTGAGCGTCGCTCCTCCGCCCTCCGTTGTTGTTGGAGGGCGACTGCCTCCAACTGCTCAGTAGCGTCCTTCACGAGCCTCCTCCACAGAGGCCGATCTTGACACCGCTGGTACCAGTCATCGGCAAGTCCACTCAGCTCCACGTCCTCCTGTACCACATCACTCCATCTCTTCTCTAGCCCGTGCCATGCCCGTTTAGCCCCCTCAATCCGGCCGAACAAAAGCTGTTTCGGCATGCGGTGGCTGGGCATGCGGGCTACATGACCCAGCCATCGCAGCCTTGCCCGCCGGAGGAGCTCACCGATGGGACCTTGCCCAGATCTTTCAAGGATTTGTGAGCTTCTCACACAATCCAGTCTGGTTAAACCCAGGATTGATCGTAGGCAGGCCAGCCTAAATGTTTCTAACCGGCGAAGATGTTCCATTAGGGGGGTCCATGTTTCGCAAGTGTAGAGAAGGGAGGGAATGACCGTGGCTGAGAAGACCTGCAGCTTAGTGCGGAGCGACAGACCAGGTAGCTTCCACACAGCGTTACACAACCGATGAAAATATATTGCCGCTCGACTGATTCGGAGTGAGACCTCTGCTGTTAAACTGGAGCCGGTCATAAGCACACTGCCCAGGTATGGGGAACTCTCCACTCTTTCCACAACTGCCCCATCACCGATTGGGAGTTGTGGGGGTGGAGTGTCCGATGGTACAAAATACCCAGGCAGGTGCTTAGTTTTGGTGGGGCTGATGGTAAGGCCCCACCTCTTAGTGGCACGCTCCAGTTTCAGCAGCAGCGTCTCCAACTCCTCCTCTGAATGAGCGGATATTACCAAATCATCGGCATAAATAATGTGGTTGACCAGTAGGGAGCCATCCCTTGACCGCACCCAGGCATCGATCAGCCTCCCATTATATCTGTACCATATGGAGATTCCCCCGGTACAGCTATTGAAGGCTTCACGAACTACGTGGTCGAAATAGATGTTAAATAATGTGGGAGCCAGAGGACATCCCTGTCGCACCCCAAGGTGTACAGGGAATGGCTCTGACTAAACCTACACACACACACACCTACACACACACCTACACACACCTACACACAAGACAAAGATCCCCCATATAGCCTTAACAGACTGTAGGGGCAAGTGCTGTTAGCGAGCACCTATGAAGGCCAGAACGGTACACGAGGGGGTGGGTGGCCAGCACCACGCCCGACCGCCTTTGTCTCCCTAGTGGCAATGTTTACACACCGCACCAGGTACTCATTTGAGGCTGAGTCGACCTAGGGGAGGCCCGGGACCGGTTCAGATAATCGTCACTGGTGTTGGCCGTGAGCGGGAATCGAACCCGGGTTGCCAGGTTCATAGCGCAGCGCTAACCGCTACACTATCGCTCCCCACCTACACACACACCCACCTACACACACACCTACACACACACCTACACACACACACCTACACACACACACTTACACACACACCTACACACCCACACTCGGGAGATGAGTAACAGTTACGTCCACGCGGCGTTTTGTTGTTGTTGTTGTTTACCCGGGAATTTGTTGACAATGCCAGAGCAGACGTTTTCCGAGTCGTGGAATGACGTCCCATGCCAGTAAATATCGCAGGGCTGTCTCCGGCCAAACGGATACTGCAAAAGGCGACGACATCACGGATGAATTAGAAAAGAAAACCACCGCTTGAGAGAAGTCCGTCAAAAACACCGCGGCCTTGAAGCTTGGAGAGCTGAATGGAGTTCTCTTCACAGTAAATTTTACTGTAAAGACTTCTTCACAGTAAATTTTACTGTAAAGACTTCTTCACAGTAAATTTTTACCGTAAAGAGCTCTTCACGGTCATTTTGCTGTGCCAGTTACACCTCACGACGGAAGCTTGCGTTGCCTCCGAAACGTCTTGATTTGATTAACTTTATTTTTTTTTATTTTACCTACGTGACTTTACGGAAGGAACCAAAGAGTAAGGTTTTTTTTGGGTTAGATTTTTTTCTTTGGTTACAACTAGCATCATTAGGCGCACTTGCCTGATGATGCTAGTTGTGGATTTGCTCTCCAACGCATCAGTGTCCTGTACGAGTAACGAATAGGCATGTTCTGTTTACCTCACAAACCTTAGTGATTGGCTGTGTGAGGTAGTGCCGGGTGATAACGACATATTGATATTCATGCATTCTAACCCAAAAAACAAAAACCTGTATTATGAAGCGGCTTATCGTCGTGCGGACATTTACAGCAGCCAAATACGTTCAAACGCACGAATCTAAATGTGAAGGGACAAACTGGAGGACCCCGGAGAAAAATCCACGTGGACACGGGGAGAACGTGCAACCTCAGGGTCGGGATCGAACCCAGGACCTCCTGTGTATAAGGCGAGGTAGTTAACATCTCGACACCGCGGTGCCCTAGTCGACTGCAATGGCCGTTTAGTCTCTTCCACCACTGTGTTCCGGCAATATCGCATAATGCAGGACACAGCGACTCACTCATTCGCACACTCACTCACCAACTCACCCACTCACCCACTCATTCACTCACTCACTCCTCCTCTCACTCACTCACGCCCCCTTTCACTCACTCACCCATTCACTCACTCACCAACTCACCCACTCACTCCCCCTCTCACTCACTCAGCCACTCATTCACTCACTCACCCACTCACTCACTCCCCCTCTCACTCACTCACTCACTCCCCCTCTCACTCACTCAGCCACTCACTCACACCCCCTCTCGCTCACTCACTCACTCCCCCTCTCACTCACTCATCCACTCACTCCCCCTCTCACTCACACAGCCACTCACTCGCTCATCCACTCACTTGCTCCCCCTCTCACTCACTCACTCACCCCCCCCTCTCATTCACTCACTTACCCACTCACTCACCCACCGACTCACTCACCCACCCACCCACCCACTCACTCACCCACCCACTCACTCACTCACCCACCCACCCATTCACTCCCCCTATCACTCACCCATTCACTCACTCCCTCTCTCACTCACTCAGCCACTCACTCCCCCTCTCACTCACTCACCCCCCCTCTCATTCACTCACTCACCCACCAACTCACTCACTCACCCACCCACTCACCCACCCACTCACCCACCCACCCACTCACTCACCCACCCACCCACCCACTCACCCACCCAACCACTCACTCACTCACCCACCCACCCACTCACTCACCCACCCACTCACTCACTCACCCACCCACCCACTCACCCACTCACTCACCCATTCACTCACTCCCCCTCTCACTCACTCACCCACCCACTCACTCTCTCACCCACTCACTCTCTCACCCACTCACTCACTCACCCACTCACTCACTCACTCCCCCTCTCACTCACCCACTCACTCACACACTCACCCACCCACTCACTCCCCCTCTCATTCACTCAGTCACCCACTCACTCCCCCTCTCACTCACTCAGCCACTCACTCCCTCTCTCAGTCACCCACCCACTCACTTATTCACTCCCTTAGCTACTCACTCACTCCCCCTCTCACTCACCAACCCACTCACTCACTCACCCACTCACTCACCCACCCACCCATTCACTCCCTCAGCTACTCACCCACTCCCCCTCTCACTCAGCCACTCACCCACCCACTCACTCACTCCCCCTCTCACTCACTCACACCCCCTCTCACTCACCCACCCACTCACCCATCCACTCACTCACTCACCCACCCACTCACTCACTCCCCTCTCACTCACTCACCCACCCATTCACTCATTCAGCTACTCACCCACTCCCCTTCTCACCCACTCACTCACTCATCCACCCACCCACCCACTCACCCACCCACTCACTCCACCTATCACTCACTCACCCACCCACCCATTCACTCACTCAGCTACTCACCCACTCCCCCCTCACTCACTCACCCATCCACTCACTCACCCACTCACTCACTCACCCCCCCTCTCACTCACCCATTCACCCACCCTCTCACTCACTCATCTATTCACTCCCCATCTCACTCACCTACTCCCCCTCTCACTCACTCCCTCACTCACCCACCCACTAACTCACCCCCCCTCTCACTCACTCATTCACCCACTCACTCACTCCCCCTCTCACTCCCCCTCTTACTCACCCACCCACTCCCCCTCTCACTCACTCCCTCTCACTCACCCACCCACCCACTCACTCCCCCTCTCACTCACCCACCCACTCACTCACTCCCCCTCTCACTCACCCATTCACCCACCCACCCACTCACGCACTCCCCCTCTCACTCACCCATTCACCCACCCACTCACCCACTCACGCACTCCCCCTCTCACTCAGCCACTCACCCACCCACCCACTCACTCCCCCTCTCACTCACCCATTCACCCACCCACTCACCCACTCACTCACTCCCCCTCTCACTCACCCATTCACCCACTCACTCACTCCCCCTCTCACTCACCCATTCACTCACCCACCCACCCACTCACTCACTCCCCCTCTCCCCCTCTCACTCACTCAGCCACTCGCTCGCTCACCGCACCGCCCCACTTTGAAATTCCCGTCCATCGTCTCTCTTTCTCCAAGTTCCCATCATCTTGCTCATCGATCACAACTTCAAAAAGTGACGTTTGGTTGCTGCCCGCTCGACCTTTTTGGCGCATTTTGGGGCCTGTTAATAAAAATAATACCACCCCCCCCCCACTCCCGAATTTAATTGCCAAGAGTTCATACCGACCGTGTTGCAGACACCACAGCCTCCTGTATTCCTGGGGGGGGGGGTCTACAATGAGCAAGACGGCACAGCAACAATCCGGTATCCATGGCGTCAATTTTCGAGCACACGGAGAACTTGGCTCGCAATTATCCATGCGTCACGGGATTACACGCAGGCCCGCCCGTCCGTCCGCCGTTCGGTTTTGAATTGAAATCTGGCCCCTGCAAAATGCTAGGGTTTGCCAAGATACCACTTTGCACGACACCATTAGGGAAAGCCGTTCACGGTGGTTGTGTAACAGGAAGAATGGTGGCCTTGCTCATCTGGAGGTCACCGGTTCGCGTCGGTCTCCCGGCACGGCAGCTGAAACAATGCTGCGAGTTCCAATTGGCAATCCAAACTATAAACTATCGAACTATTCAATTTTGACTTAAAGCTTTCGTGACTGCAGGGATTCATATTCTTGGTTGTTTCGGTAAAGTCACCGCGTAGAAGAGAAACAATAAAGTAATAAAAATATAAAACA
Source organism: Petromyzon marinus (assembly GCF_048934315.1). Classification (NCBI taxonomy): domain Eukaryota; kingdom Metazoa; phylum Chordata; class Hyperoartia; order Petromyzontiformes; family Petromyzontidae; genus Petromyzon; species Petromyzon marinus. The sequence goes on along the minus strand of NC_133725.1, from coordinate 4,188,986 downwards.
ATAAAATTCTCACGACGTTTCGACTGCAACACAAGCAGCAATCATCATCAGGTGTGAAAACCACAACAAGAAAATTTGAAAATAGTGGCGTTTTTTTTTTTAAACCGCCACACCTGATGATGATTGCTTGTGTTGCAGTCGAAACGTCGCGAGAATTTTATTATTTCATACATTGTTTTAATTATTACTTTATTGTTTCTCTTCTACGTGACTTTACCGAAAGAACCGAGAATATGAACTATTGATGTGAAGCTTTCGTGACTGCAGGAATCCACACTCTTTGCTTCTTTCGGTAAAGTCACGTAAGGTAGGTAGAAAAATAAAATAAATCACGACGTTTCGGGGAGCAACACAAGCGTCCGCCGTCCGGTGGGAAAAGCGTGGCCCTGCTGCTGATGACGGCACCGCTTGCGTTGTGCCCGAAACGTCGTGATTTCTTTCATTCCAAGCCTCCGTGACTTTACAGAAAGAACCAAAGGAGCATTGAACTATTGTCGAGGTTCTTTTAAGCTATGCAACTCTTTATCAGAAGCGAAGCCGGCCATCACAAATGATAGCGGCGGCTTTCCGGCGCGTGGAAGTGGCATAGCTGCCAAATGCTCCAAACGCACGCTGATTCTAACTGTGGAGGGACGTGGTGTTGTAGAGTGGTCAACGTGGCGAACGTCATTATTTTTGTTAAACAAATATTTAATTCCCTGACGAAAGAATGCACGAAAATATGCAAACCAAAGTGTCATTTAAATTCACAACAAACACCAGCGACCCATTACATCCATCGCAGAGGCTTTCGGGTTAAACCGCGCGAATATATAAATGTTGTGTCGTTAAACCCGCCACCACCCGACACAGCCAATCAGCGAGGCTGTGTCACGTGAACAGAACGTGGCCAATTCCTTACTCTCCAACACACCGCTGTGCTGTACGCTTTAAACTATTGTCATTGTAGTGCGTATTTAATGTGGCGCTGCACTCCGATGTTGTAGGAGAAAACATTTATTAAAAAGTCTATTTCATTAAGTAGAACGTGTTGTCTATATTTACGTATTGAAGTTGCGCATTTTGATGTGACGTCACAATTCTCAACCCCCCCCCCTCCTCGTCACACATCGTCACAAATGTCTGACCCCCCCCCCAACCCAGGTGCGTGACGTCATTTATGGACGGCCTCTAAACAAAACATGCCAAATGAGTTACTAGTTGAGCACACGGCTGTGTTTGAGAGTAAACCCACAACATTTACAACAGCCACATTTTGTCACCTGATGATTGATGCTGATTGTAATTACTTGCAAAAACGTCGGACTCGATTTGTAAATGTCGTGCGTTTACTCTCCAACCCACACGGTGTGCTCAACTAGTAACGAATTGGCACGTTCTGTTTACGTGACACTGACTGGCCGTGTCGGGTGGTGGAGGGTTTAACGACACATTTACACTCGCGCGATCTGACCCAACAACCTCCATTGTGGAGATTCGTGTTCAGCAGCAGAATCCCGTTGATGGTCTGCATGTGAGCACTGGCTGGAGAGAACCCTTTCCAAGTCCGACTTTCTCACGAGATCGCAGGGCTGACCGAGACGTATGGCTTCTGGGGAAGCCTTCATCCAGCAGCCGATAGACTCTGGCTACTGCACGATGATGGTGTTGGTGTTGATGATGATGATGATTATGAAAAAAGTACAAGGGCCATTTACAGAGGCATCTTAAAATCTACTTTCGCTGCACATACTCTGATCAAAGCCCATGGGTTTTAGCGGTGAAAGTGCTCAGAGAAAGGCCCTTCAAATGAAGATTGATCAACAAAAATCACCTTTGCTCTGTTATGGACAATATTGGTCGCGAAAGCCCGACTACTGCTCAGTGCTAACGGCCCATTAAATGAGCGCTCTGCAAACTCTAAGGAGGCCAACCGATTACATCTCCCAGCGTGAAACTCAAAACGACGGTGCCGGTTGGCTTCAATCGTACACACCATCCTCTGTCCACCAGAGGATGGTGTGTACGATTGATCGCGCGTGGTGGGGGTAAAGTGTAGGTAGGGCCGCCCCCCCCCCCGCCTCATCCGAGGTCTCTTGCCAGCGTGGAAGGGTAGGCAAAAGCACCCTCTGGAAGGGGATCTATCTCTCTCTCTCTCTCCCTCTCTCGTGCTCCCTTCGAGTGGAGGTGTCGTGGAACTTCTGTCGTAGCGGACATTGGCGAAAAAAGAGCTTCACAGCTCATCCGATTCATAGTTTCATAGTTTTATATATTTGGTATAGCCCCTGTGAGCCATTCGGCTCTTGAATCGGGTGCAACCGCAACAAACAAAAAAACAAAAACACGAACAAGAAAAACATCTTAAAGTGACTATGTGTTGACTGTGCAAAACAGAAAATCCAGGAAAAAAAAACAGCAAAATATTCCTGAAATAGCACCGTACACCAACGCTGTGTGCAAAAATCCCAGCAAAGGATGCAAGTCAAACAACAACAACAACAACCACAAGACAACTAAGATTAAGGCCATCAGTCTAACTCCGTACTACAATAAACAAAAACATGGCCAAACCAAAAAAAAACGTTTTCGAAATCACCAAAAATAACGCCATAAATGCAATGTAACAGTGATCGTGGGGACAGTGACCGAATTTTTAACAATAAACTACATTAAAAAAAAACCATATGCAACACCAAACCCTAGAGCCACGGGCTGGCTGCACGAGCCACTCCACAAACAACAGCAGCATCGGTCGGGAGTGCCACAGTTTCCAACGCACCTTTAAGATCAGCACGCTAAATACAAATAATACAGTTAATACTTTGCGGCGGAAACATTCCTCCCGCGGGATAAAAAAAAAACAAACACTCCGATTCTGAACAACACGTCGCGATAGGGCGGTAACCCTGTCTGTCTCGTACGCCGTAGGGTGTGAAACGTTGAGATGTTTCCGTGGCGGGGGCGGGGGGGTGCACGCAGCGAATAATTGCACGCTTTCACGCGGGCCCATTATCGCAAAAATTTTGCGGGGCATTACCATCGCCGGCGTTCCATCCTCGATCGCGGCTTAGGGATGATGGGGAGCCGGGGGAGAGTGTCCCAAGATACAACAACAGTGGGCGGGTGGTGGGAATTGTAATTTAGCAATTATTTCAAACGTCAGCTTAAACTGACAATTTTCCTGTTAACACTTTCCATACCGAGGTCGTGAGCGTTAATGCAATAAACCATCTGTCTTGTCTATCTGGCCTGTAACTGGGGGTAATTCTCCTGAAGATTATCCAATTACGTAGACCCCGGCGCCGGCCCAGGACACGCTGCTAGCGGGACGATGTCGCTCGGCTGTATAGTAGTATAGTGTATAGTGTAGTAGTGTATAGTGTAGTGTAGTAGTGTATAGTGTAGTAGTGTATAGTGTAGTAGTGTATAGTGTAGTGTATAGTGTAGTAGTGTATAGTGTAGTGTATAGTGTAGTAGTGTATAGTGTAATAGTGTATAGTGTAATAGTGTATAGTGTAGTAGTGTATAGTGTAGTGCATAGTGTAATAGTGTATAGTGTAGTGCATAGTGTAATAGTGTAGTAGTGTGTAGTGTATAGTAGTGTATAGTGTAGTAGTATATAGTGTAGAAGTGTACAGTGTAGTAGTATATAGTGTAGTAGTGTATAGTGGAGTAGTGTATAATGTAGTGTATAGTAGTATATAGTGTAGTAGTGTATAGTGTAGCACTGTAATAGTGTAGTAGTGTATAGTGTAGTGTATAGTAGTGTATAGTGTAGTAGTATATAGTGTTGTATAGTGTAGTAGTGTATAGTGTATAGTAGTGTATAGTATAGTAGTGTATAGTGTAGTAGTATATAATGTAGTGTATAGTGTAGTGTAGTAGTGTATAGTGTAGTAGTGTATAGTGTAGTAGTATATAGTGTATAGTAGTGTAGTAGGGAGGAGTGGACCGCCACTACTCAACACGCTGCTGACGCCGCGACCCTCACCAGGACAAGTGGACTGAGAAACGAACGAACTTCAAACACAAAGTTGCACCGCTACGGAGGGCTCGCTCTGAAGGAAACTGTCCAAATCCATCAAGGGCCAGCCTGCCCAAGACAAGGAGGCAAATCGTACACCTCAGCATCCCAGCTCGGCTTTGCTGTGTGTAGTTAAACCCCCGGGTGGTGTACGGGATCATTCGATTCCCAACAGGGAATTGAACTCAGACCTTGAAGGTGTGTGTGTGTGTGGCGTGGTGGTTAGCGCTACGCTGCGCTACGAACCCGGCGGCCCGAGTTCGATTCTCGCTCACGGCCAACACCAGCGATGATTATCTGAACCAATCACGGGCCTCCCCCTAGGTCGACTCAGCCTCAAAGTGTTACCTGGTGCGGTGTGTGGTAAACATCGCGACCGGGGGAGACAAAGGCGGCCGGGCGTGGTGTTGGCCACCCACCCCCTCGTGTGACGTGCCGGCCTTCAAAGGTGCTCGCGAACAGAACTTGCCCCAACAGTCTTGTCAGGCTATACGGGGGATCTTTGTCTTTGTATGCTACAACAACAGCACCACTTAGCTGCGTCGATTTAATTTTTTTTTAAGTTTTGTTAAATACTAATGTCCAGAGGTGCCCCATAAACTCAGAGGTCAGAGGGCATAGCCGGCACCGCAGACAGCCTGGGTTTGAATCTCAGTTTCAGCCGCTGCCTGTGATTGAAGCGGGTTTCCAAGTGTAGCGAGTTGATGGTCTAAGCTCGGTCACCAGTGGACTCGCATAGAGACCCGTACACTCGCATAGAGACCCGTAGACTTACGGAGAGACCCATACTCACATACAGTGAGGGAAAAAAGTATTTAATCCCCTGCTGATTTTGTACGTTTGCCCATTGGCAAATAAATGATCAGTCTATAATTTTAATGGGAGGTTTATTAGAACAATGAGAGACAGAATAACAACAACAAAATCCAGAAAAACGCATGTCAAAAATGTTATAAATTGATTTGCATTTTAATGAGGGAAATAAGTATTTGACCCCTCTGCAAAACATGACTTAGTACTTGGTGGCAAAACCCTTGTTGGCAATCACAGAGGTCAGACGTTTCTTGTAGTTGGCCACCAGGTTTGCACACATCTCAGGAGGGATTTTGTCCCACTCCTCTTTGCACATCTTCTCCAAGTCATTAAGGTTTCGAGGCTGACGTTTGGCAACTCGAACCTTCAGCTCCCTCCACAGATTTTCTATGGGATTAAGGTCTGGAGACTGGCTAGGCAACTCCAGGACCTTAATGTGCTTTTTCTTGAGCCACTCCTTTGTTGCCTTGGCCGTGTGTTTTGGGTCATTGTCATGCTGGAATACCCATCCACGACCCATTTTCAATGCCCTGGCTGAGGGAAGGAGGTTCTCACCCAAGATTTGACGGTACATGGCCCCGTCCATCGTCCCTTTGATGCGGTGAAGTTGTCCTGTCCTCTTAGCAGAAAAACACCCCCAAAGCATAATGTTTCCACCTCCATGTTTGACGGTGGGGATGGTGTTCTTGGGGTCATAGGCAGCATTCCTCCTCCTCCAAACACGGCGACTTGAGTTGATGCCAAAGAGCTCCATTTTGGTCTCATCTGACCACAACACTTTCACCCAGTTGTCCTCTGAATCATTCAGATGTTCATTGGCAAACTTCAGACGGGCATGTATATGTGCTTTCTCATAATCATTGCAACTCCACGAGGTGAGATCTTGCATGGAGCCCCAGGCCGAGGGAGATTGACAGTTCTTTTGCGTTTCTTCCATTTGCGAATAATCGCACCAACTGTTGTCACCTTCTCACCAAGCTGCTTGGCAATGGTCTTGTAGCCCATTCCAGCCTTGTGTAGGTCTACAATCTTATGCCTAACATCCTTGGAGAGCTCTTTGGTCTTGGCTATGGTGGAGAGTTTGGAATCTGATTGATTGATTGATTGCTTCTGTGGACAGGTATCTTTTATACAGGTAACAAGCTGAGATAAGGAGCACTCGCTTTAAGAGTGTGCTCCTAATCTCAACTCATTACCTGTATAAAAGACACCTGGGAGCCAGAAATCTTTCTGATTGCGAGGGGGTCAAATACTTATTTCCCTCATTAAAATGCAAACCAATTTATAACATTTTTGACATGCGTTTTTCTGGATTTTTGTTGTTATTCTGTCTCTCACTGTTCAAATAAACCTACCATTAAAATAATAGACTGATCATTTATTTGTCAGTGGGCAAACGTACAAAATCAGCAGGGAATCAAATACTTTTTTCCCTCACTGTAGAGACCTGTACACTCGCATAGAGACCGACAGACTCACATAGAGACCCATACACTCATATAGACCCATAGACTCAGAGAGAGATCCATTAACTCACATAGAGACCCATTAACTCACATAGAGACCCATGTACTCACATAGAGACCCATAGACTCACACAGCGACCCATAGACTCATATAGCCTGAGTTGTGATTTTAGTAGTTTCTCAAGTGTAGTGAGCCGATGGTCTCTGCCCGGTTATCAATGACTCATACAGGGACCCATAGACTCACATAGAGACCCATATACTCACATAGAGACACAGACTCACAGAGAGACCAATAGACTCACATCGAGGCTCAGAGACTCGCATAGAAACCCATATACTCGCATAGAGACTCATAGACTAGCATAGATGCCCATAGACTCACATAGAGGCTCACAGACTCGCATAGAGACTCATAGACTCACATGGAGACGCATAGACCCACATGGAGACCCATAGACTCACATAGAGACCCATAGACTCGCATAGAGACTCAGAGACTCAGGTAGAGACCCATAGATTCACATAGAGACTCAGAGACTCACATAGGGACCCATAGACTCACATAGAGACCCATAGACTCACATAGAGACCCATAGACTCACATAGAGTCTCAAAGACTTACATAGAGACTCAGAGACTCAAATAGAGACCCATAGACTCACACAGAGACCCATAGACTCACATAGAGATCCATTTACTCACATAGAGACTCAGAGACTCACATAGAGATCCATAGACTCACACAGAGACCCATAGACTCGCACAGAGACTCAGAGACTCACATAGAGACCCATAGATGCAAATAGAGACTCAGAGACTCACATAGAGACTCACAGACTCGCATAGACTCATAGACTCACATGGAGACGCATAGACCCACATGGAGACCCATAGACTCGCATAGAGACTCAGAGACTCAGGTAGAGACCCATAGATTCACATAGAGACTCAGAGACTCACATAGGGACCCATAGACTCACACAGAGACCCATAGACTCACATAGAGACTCAGAAACTCACATAGAGACTCATAGACTCACATAGAGAACCATAGACTCACATAGAGACCCATAGACTCGCATAAAGACCCATAGACTCACATAGAGACTCACATAGAGACTCAGAGACTCGCATAGAGACCCATAGACTCGCATAGAGACCTATAGACTCGCATAAAGACTCAGAGACTCACATAGAGACCCATAGACTCACATAGAGACTCAGACTCACATAGAGACCCATAGACTCACATAGAGACCCAGAGACTTACATAGAGACCCATAGACTCACATAGAGTTGTCATGAAAACCGGGTTCCAAAGTGTAGTGAGTTGAACGACTGCACACACAAAAAAACCCCATCTAATTAAATTTGATTCTGTACTTAATTCAGCTCATTCCCAGCTTAAATAATTATTTATCTTATTCATAATTGCATAAGCACAGGTAATCCGCAACCCGAAACACTAAATCTGCCCGTGGGCGATTGAGAGTTAACCTTATAAATTATACAGCTCAACAGTATATTTCGACATTGAAATGTGTTCGACTGCCAGCGAGCACTCGATGGATTTCGTTGTTGAGAAGAGGTCTTAATTCTTTAACGTGGGTAGGGACCAAGAGGGTCTGCATAAAGGGTCCCTTAATGATTTAAACATCAATTTTTTCACGCGCTCAATTAATCATTAGCTTTCTTCGCTGCCTGTTGAAAGCACTTTCACTCATTTTATACTGGCCCCTTTATTTAAAATTCCCGCGGTCCCAAGTCTCCTTGGGTTTCAGTGATGGTTGCTCAGTTATTTTTGATGAGAATAATAATGGATTGGCATCGAGGAATTAAACTAATCAAAGTGGACGTCCGATAAGAGACGGAGTGACGAACTCGGCTCATGTGCACGTGTGGATCGTTACATCGCAGGATCGTGGGATGCGGCAGTGGCTTAAGAGGGATCCTTCATCTAGCAGTGGATTGATCGTGGCTAACGCCTCATGAGAATGATGACATTAGGCCCGAAGGCTCTGCGAGTTTCATGGGCGTTTGCTTGGTTGTTCAGCTCCGCGCAAGAGCAACGTTGACTTTTGTTGATCAATCTTCATTTGAAGGGCCTTTCTCTGAGCACTTTAACCACTAGACCCCATAGGCTTTGATCAGAGTACGTGCAGCTAAAGTAGATTTTAAGATGCCTCTGTAAATGGCCCTTGTACTTTTTTCATAATCATCGTCATCATCAACACCATCATCGTACAGTAACCAGAGTCTATCGGCTGCTGGATGAAGGCTTCCCCAGAAGCCATACGTCTCGGTCAGCCCTGCGATCTCGTGAGAAAGTCGGACTTGGAAAGGGTTCTCTCCAGCCAGTGCTCACATGCAGACCATCAACGGGATTCTGCTGCTGAACACGAATCTCCACAATAGAGGTTGTTGGGTTAGATCGCGCGAGTGTAAATGTGTCGTTAAACCCTCCACCACCCGACACGGCCAGTCAGTGTCACGTAAACAGAACGTGCCAATTCGTTACTAGTTGAGCACACCGTGTGGGTTGGAGAGTAAACGCACGACATTTACAAATCGAGTCCGACGTTTTTGCAAGTAATTACAATCAGCATCAATCATCAGGTGACAAAATGTGGCTGTTGTAAATGTTGTGGGTTTACTCTCAAACACAGCCGTGTGCTCAACTAGTAACTCATTTGGCATGTTTTGTTTAGAGGCCGTCCATAAATGACGTCACGCACCTTGGGGGGGGGTCAGACATTTGTGACGATGTGTGACGAGGAGGAGGGGGGGGGGTGAGAAATGTGACGTCACATCAAAATTCGCAACTATAAATAAATATAGACAACACGTTCTACTTAATTAAATAGACTTCTTAATAAATGTTTTCTCCTACAACATCAGAGTGCAGCGGCACATTGAATACGCACTACAATGACAATAGTTTAAAGCAAATTGAAGCATGTTTTATATATTTTTTGGGGGGGGGGGGGGGCAGAGCTTTGTGACGTCATATTTGAGGGGGGGGGGTCTGACTTTTTGTGACGTCGCGTGACGAAGAGGGGGGGAGGGGGTCAAAAATCGTCCAAAATCGCGTGACGTCACTTATGGACGGCCCCTTACGTAACAACCCCGTACTCATTGGCTGTGTTGGGTGGCGGCGGGTTTAACGACACATTTATCATTCACGCGATCTCGCCCACCAAGTGTTAAACGAACGCGAATCGATTTCATCGCTCCATCTCCACGGTGGGTGGCTCCAATGTCTGAAAAAATTAATCGTCGTCGCCATCATCACCAGCCATGGTCTATAAACTGCTGGATGAAGCACCCCCCCCCCAAGCCGTCACCATCTCTCAAAGACGACCTGACTTCCCCAAAGGTCAACTCAGCCTTAAATGAGTACCTGGTGCAAGTGTGGAGACATCAGCACTGTGGAGACAAAGGCGGCAGGGCATGGACCTGGCTTCACCACCCACTCCATATTTAGAAACATGCGTCTAAATTATTCACATTATTTGGCCGCTATAAATTTCCACGTGATAAGCCACTTCGTAGGGCTATCATGTGGCCAGGTCGCTTCTCAAAAAGAGCTATGCAGCTCAGTGGGCCTTACCTGTTTAGATAAAAAAAACAAATAGTTTAGTTTTGATTGTACAGATTATTTTGCTGCTATAAATTTCCACGTGATAAGCCACTTCGTAGAGCTATAATTTGTGATGACCAGGTAGCTTCTGAAAAAGAAGCTACTTGCTCAGTGGGCCTTACCTGGTAAAACCAAAATATTTAGTTTAGTTTTATTTGTATAAATATTTTTGGAAGTGATTTGTTTACCTTTCCTATACTTTGCGCTGCTATCATGTTTTGTTACTGTCGTTTGTTGCTGTAACGTTCTGACCCCGTGCCCCTTACTGGACATCTGTGAAAAAAGAGCTTCATAGCTCATCGGATTCCTCCCGCAGTAGAAATAAATATTCTGATAGGCACAGCAGGCCTGACGTAATAAGTGCTTGCTAAAAGCACGTGCCCCAAAAGCCTGTGAAAACTATACTGGGGATCTTTGTAAAGTTGATGTGGACGGCTGTGGGTGGATTGTGTGCGTGGGGAGCGATGGTGCAGTCGTTATCGCAACACTGCGCTATGAACCCTGCGACCGGAGTTCGATTCCCAGACAGGGCTAGCATCACTTTAACACGTAGGCTTTCGCGACCAATATTATTCATAATAAAGGTTTTTGGGTTAGATCGCGTTATTTATAAATGTGTCGTAACCCTCCACCACCCGACACGGCCAATCAGCAAAAAAAGTGTCACGTTGACAGAAGACAATTAAATTTCGATTGTTCCTCTCACACAGCTTAAAGGCCGTGATCTGAACGTGGCTCTTTCACTCCAGCGCTGTCCTACCAGACAGTCTCGTCCCTTCACCTGATGAAGGCCGCTTGTGTTGTGGCCGAAACGTCGTGAGAATATTATTGTGTTATTTTATTTTATCAATTTATTATTTTATTCTCATTCTACGTGACTTTACCGAAAGAACCAAAGAAGAAGAAGACAATTAGTTCACTACTTTAGCCCACCGGTGTGTTGAAGAGTGAATCCACAACATTTACAGTTTGACGTTTCGCTGAATGGTGGCGAATTGCCCGATGATGCTGGATGTAATTACCAGCGAAACGTCAAACTGTAAATGTTGTGGATTCACTCTTCAACACACCGGTGGGCTAAAGTAGTGAACTATTTGTCTTTTGTCAATGTGACACTTTTTTTGCTGATTGGCCGTGTCGGGTGGTGGAGGGCTACGACACATTTATAAATAACGCGATCTAACCCAAAAACCTTTATTATGAAGGGCTAGCATCCACTGCCCTTTTCATCCACGCCGGGATGATGATGGTGGCGATGGTGGCTTCAGTTTTGTGTATGTGAGTCAAACCATTCAATTATTCGACCAATTAAACCATATTTGCTTGAGGCTACAGATAATCAACTTCAACATTACATTGTGCACGCATTACAGTATTCGTTATAATTACAAAATTGTGACAGTGATATAGACTAATTTGTGGCATTAGCCAGCCTCTATCCACACTACGGGGAAAAATCTTTGCACGCAATCCAAAAAAAAGTGGCTGTATGAAGATAAAATTAAATGTGTAATCATTCGAGATGGAGTTCTACCAAACCTATTTGAAATTAAAAAAACAACGAACTTTAATGAGTTTGTTTGTGCATGTGTGTGCGTTCTTGCTGTCATCACTCCATCTCTTCACGGGCTAGAGAAGAGATGGAGTGATGTGGTACAGGAGGACGTGGAGCTGAGTGGACTGGCCGATGACTGGTACCAGCGGTGTCAAGATCGGCCTCTGTGGAGGAGGCTCGTGAAGGATGCTACTGGGCAGTTGGAGGCAGTCGCCCTCCAACAACAACAGAGGGCGGAGGAGCGACGCTCACAACAACGAGCGGAGCGCCGGGTGGCTAAAGCACAGCAGGTTGGCACAGTAGGGGGCACAGGTGGTGCATCAGCCAGTCATCTCAGTCAGTCGACCCGAGGCACCTGGGTCTGCCCCGTGACCTCCTGCCAGCGGGCGTTCGACACTTCACGTGGCGTCAGGGTGCACATAGCCTGGCACAAGCGTCGTGGTGACGTCACCGCCACTTAGTGGCGAATGGCGGTTGTTGTTGTTGTTGTTCTTGCTGTCATTGGCGGCCGAGCTGAGAACAGAAACGCACTCTACTTTGAGTGTTCTGTAAATAAATATAACAATAAAAAAAATGCAGAATTTGTTTGTTGATTGATGGTCGCGATGTCAGTCCCGCACGGGAGGTCATAAACCTTGGGGGTTCAGTTTGACCTGTCATTAACCTTTGTGGCACATATATGTAAGGTGGTTCAAATTTCCATTTTCCACCGAAGAAATATTGCCAGAATGCATCGCTTCCTGTCGCCTGCTGACTTGGTCGATGCTTTTGTGTTATCCTGACCCGACTACTGCTACACCTTACTGGCTGGGATACCAGGCACAGTACTGGACAGACTCCAGCTTGTTCAGAATGCAGCCGCGAGGGACGCTTTACACCACGTACACCATTCCGTGAGCACATTACACCAGTACTGTTATATCTTCATTGGCTACCGGTCAAATTCCGAGTGGATTTTAATATGCTGCTACGGCTTTAAAAGGGCTCACCGCAGATTACTTGCATAAACTAATACATTTATATTTTCTAATCAAGGCAGTGCTCAGCACTGCCAGGTCTAGGTTGCACGCTTTTGCTCGGTCGGTGCTTTTGTGAGTGTGGCACCCAAGCTATGGAACGCCTCACCACTTGAAATCAGGCAATCAGAGTCGCTAGATATATTTAAGTTTGCTTTCAAAGCCCATTTCTTCCAACTGAGCCTTCCCTCTTTAAGTTTCATCTGTTGCCCCCGTTCTGTTTTTGTCTCCTGCTTTTCATGCATTTGCGCATTGGGATCCTAGGATGGAATGTGCATTATACGTTTGAATTATTGTTATTTCATTATCAATATAATAAAGTTTAAGTTGAACATCACGTTGTTTCTGCGAATCGCATCTCCCAATCGCTGAGGAACAAGAAACTACAATTGGAAACAACTGGCTAAGCCGCGCAGTCTACATTATATATAAACAAACACATTTGTCTTAAAGTATATATATTGTAAATGGTGTGGGTTTCATCTCCAACACACAATCGGTTAGTGTTGTACTAGTAACGAATTGGCACGTGTTGTTTACGTGACACAAACCCTTATAAAGTGGCTGTGTTGGGTGGTGGCGGGATTAACGACAGGTTAACACTTACGTGATGTAACCCAAAAAAAACCCCTCTATTATGGAGCAAGTATATATACAGTGAGGGAAAAAAGTATTTGATCCCCTGATGATTTTGTACGTTTGCCCACTGACAAATAAATTATCGGTCTATAATTTTAATGGTAGGTTTATTTGAACAGTGAGAGACAGAATAACAACAACAAAAAAATCCAGAAAAACGCATGTCAAAAACGTTATAAATTGGTTTGCATTTTAATGATGGAAATAAGTATTTGACCCCCTCTCCATCAGAAATATTTCTGGTTCACAGGTGTCTTTTATACAGGTAACGAGCTGAGATTAAGAGCACACTCTTAAAGGGAGTGCTCCTAATGTCAGCTTGTTACCTGTATAAAAGACACCTGTCCACAGAAGCAATCAATCAATCAATCAGATTCCAAACTCTCCACCATGGCCAAGACCAAAGAGCTCTCCAAGGATGTCAGGGACAAGATTGTAGACCTACACAAGGCTGGAATGGGCTACAAGACCATTGCCAAGCAGCTTGGTGAGAAGGTGACAACACTCTTTGGTTTTTTCGGTAAAGTCACGTAGAAATAAGAAATCATAATAAAATTACATAATAGCATACGACGTTTCGATTGCAACGCAAGCAATCATCATAAGGCACAGAAGAGCTAAATTTAAGAGCGAGAGGAAACACAGAACCGCAGATATATATACAGACACCTAAATAGAGGGAGTTAATACAGAGACACAAAGAGAGACACGCAACGTATGGAGCACAGAGAGATAGGGGTCTCTGTGCCGAGGCCTTAGCATGTAGGGGAGACAAAGACAGATTCTTATCTCTCTCTCAAATTTTCACACTTAACTTATAATTTAGCAATCTTTGAAATAACGTAATCAACCAGACCATGCGTTAATTGTGTTTTGACCGACCCTCTGTGTTGCATTATATTGTTTCCAAATTTTTCTAAATCGTGTTCGATTTGATGTGGAATATATTGCACACAAATTCAGGAAATAAACGTCTGGGCCTTTGAATTGAAGTTACCACATCTGTGGGCCGCTCAACCTGAAGACATCAGAATCAGAATGTTTATTCACACTGGAGGAATCCGATGAGCTGTAAATAAATTTTTCCACAGATGTCCAGGAGTTTCACAGATGCCCAGTAGATGGTTTGGTGATTTGGCAGTAACAAGGGAAAGACCGAATATCAGATGATTATGGTGGTGGCGGCGGTGATGAGATTGTAAGAGTGGGTTCCTTCAAGGACACCTGTCAACTCTACACCAAAGTGAATCAATTTAAGGATGACGATGATGCAACTCCCATAGAAGACTTTGCAAATCAGATCTTAACCGTGCCGCTCCTGTGGCAATCTGTAAGCGGTCTTTGAAGGACACATAATCAAACGCTCATACCTGTCAACCCACACGGTTTACCCCGCATTCTTGTACAGGGAAATCGAGTTCAGGTCCATACAGAGTAGAGACGTTTCAATACGGGCAACAAACATTTGTCAATATGTTTGTGTTTCTCCCTTGTGATAGGACTTTGTAGGATGAACGTTGAGATTTAGAAGGGGCACGGGGTGACCAATAAGGTCTGAATTGGTCTGTACTAAGGTAGGACACTGATAAGGGGTTGACAGGTGTGTAGTTGTGAGTGTAGTAGTGGTGAGTGTCGTAGTGGTGAGTGTCTATTTGTGTTTCTCCCTTGTGATGGGACTTTGTAGGATGAACGTTGAGATTTATAAGGGGCACGGGGTGACCAATAAGGTCTGAATTGGTCTGTACTAAGGTAGGGCACTGATAAGGAATTGTCAGGTTTGTTGTGGTGAGTGTAGTGGTGAGTACTAGTGGTGAGTGTACAATTGGTGAGTGTACTAGTGGTGAGTGTAATGGTGAGTATAGTGGTGAGTGTACAAGTGGTGAGTGTACTAGTGGTGAGTGTACTAGTGGTGAGTGTAGTGGTGAGTGTACAAGTGGTGAGTGTACAAGTGGTGAGTGTACAAGTGGTGAGTGTAGTGGTGAGTGTAGTGGTGAGTGTAGTGGTGAGTGTACAAGTGGTGAGTGTAGTGATGGTGAGTGTACTAGTGGTGAGTGTAGTAGTGGTGAGTGTAGTAGTGGTGAGTGTACTAGTGGTGAGTGTAGTGGTGAGTGTACTAGTGGTGAGTGTAGTGGTGAGTGTAGTGGTGAGAGTACTAGTGGTGAGTGTAGTAGTGGTGAGTGTAGTAGTAGTGAGTGTACTAGTGGTGAGTGTACAAGTGGTGAGTGTAGTAGTGGTGAGTGTACTAGTGGTGAGTGTACTAGTGGTGAGTGTTCAATTGGTGAGTGTACAAGTGGTGAGTGTAGTGGTGAGTGTACTAGTGGTGAGTGTAGTGGTGAGTGTACTAGTGGTGAGTGTAGTGGTGAGTGTACAAGTGGTGAGTGTACAGGTGGTGAGTACTAGTGGTGAGTACTAGTGGTGAGTGTAGTTGTGAGTGTGCTAGTGGTGAGTGTGGTAGTGGTGAGTGTACTAGTGGTGAGTGTAGTAGTGGTGAGTGTAATGGTGAGTGTAGTGGTGAGTGTAATGGTGAGTGTACTAGTGGTGAGTGTAGTGGTGGTGAGTGTAGTAGTAATGAGTGTAGTGGTGAGTGCACTAGTGGTGAGTGTAGTGGTGAGTGTACAAGTGGTGAGTGTACAGGTGGTGAGTGTACAGGTGGTGAGTGTACAGGTGGTGAGTGTAGTTGTGAGTGTGCTAGTGGTGAGTGTGGTAGTGGTGAGTGTACTAGTGGTGAGTGTAGTAGTGGTGAGTGTAATGGTGAGTGTAGTGGTGAGTGTAATGGTGAGTGTACTAGTGGTGAGTGTAGTGGTGGTGAGTGTAGTAGTGATGAGTGTAGTGGTGAGTGTACTAGTGGTGAGTGTAGTGGTGAGTGTAATGGTGAGTGTACTAGTGGTGAGTGTAGTGGTGGTGAGTGTAGTAGTAATGAGTGTAGTGGTGAGTGCACTAGTGGTGAGTGTAGTGGTGAGTGTACAAGTGGTGAGTGTACAGGTGGTGAGTGTACAGGTGGTGAGTGTAGTTGTGAGTGTGCGAGTGGTGAGTGTGGTAGTGGTGAGTGTACTAGTGGTGAGTGTAGTAGTGGTGAGTGTAATGGTGAGTGTAGTGGTGAGTGTAATGGTGAGTGTACTAGTGGTGAGTGTAGTGGTGGTGAGTGTAGTAGTGATGAGTGTAGTGGTGAGTGTACTAGTGGTGAGTGTAGTGGTGAGTGTACAAGTGGAGAGTGTACTAGTGGTGAGTGTAGTGGTGGTGAGTGTAGTAGTGGTGAGTGTAGTGGTGGTGAGTGTACTAGTGGTGAGTGTAGTGGTGAGTGTACAAGTGGTGAGTGTACAGGTGGTGAGTGTACTAGTGGTGAGTGTAGTTGTGAGTGTACTAGTGGTGAGTGTAGTAGTGGTGCGTGTACTAGTGGTGAGTGTAGTGGTGAGTGTACTAGTGAGTGTACTAGTGGTGAGTGTACTAGTGGTGAGTGTACTAGTGGTGAGTGTAGTGATGGTGAGTGTAATGGTGAGTGTAGTGGTGAGTGTACAAGTGCAGAGTGTAGTAGTGGTGAGTGTAGTAGTGGTGAGTGTAGTGGTGGTGAGTGTACTAGTGGTGAGTGTAGTAGTGGTGATTGTATATGTGTTTGTGTTCTCCCTTGTGATGGGACTTTGTAGGATGAACGTTGAGGTTTATAACGGGCACGGGGTGACCAATACGGTCTGAATTGGTCTGTGATAAGGTAGGGCACTGATAAGGGGTTGAGAGGCATGGAGACCCACAGAGATACACAGAGACCCACAGAGATACACAGAGACCCACAGAGATACACAGAGACCCAGAGAGATACACAGAGATACACAGAGACCCACAGAGATACACAGAGACCCACAGAGATACACAGAGACCCACAGAGATACACAGAGACCAACAGAGATACACAGACACCCACAGAGATACACAGAGACCAACAGGGATACACAGAGACCCACAGAGATACACAGAGATACACAGAGACCCACAGAGATACACAGAGACCCACAGAGACCAACAGAGATACACAGAACCCCACAGAGATACAGAGAGACCAACAGAGATACACAGAGACCCACAGAGATACACAGAGACCCACAGAGATACACAAAGACCCACAGAGACCCACAGAGATACAGAGACCCACAGAGATACACAGAGACCCACAGAGATACACAGACACCCACAGAGATACACAGAGACCCACAGAGATACAGAGACCCACAGAGATACACAGAGACCCACAGAGACTCACAGAGATACACAGAGACCCACAGAGACCCACAGAGATACACAGAGATACACAGAGACTCACAGAGATACACAGAGACCAACAGAGATACACAGAACCCCACAGAGATACACAGACACCCACAGAGATACACAGAGACCAACAGAGATACACAGAGACCCACAGAGATACACAGAGGTACAGAGACCCACAGAGATACACAGAGACCCACAGAGATACACAGAGACCAACAGAGATACACAGAACCCCACAGAGATACACAGACACCCACAGAGATACACAGAGACCAACAGAGATACACAGAGACCCAAAGAGACCCACAGAGGTACAGAGACCCACAGAGATACACAGAGACCCACAGAGATACACAGACACCCACAGAGATACACAGAGACCCACAGAGATACACAGAGACCCACAGAGATAGAGACCCACAGAGACCCACAGAGATACAGAGACCCAATGAGATACACAGAGACCCACAGAGATACACAGAGACCCACAGAGATACACAGAGACCCACAGAGATACACAGAGACCCACAGAGATACACAGACACCCACAGAGATACACAGAGACCCACAGAGATACACAGAGACCCACAGAGATAGAGACCCACAGAGACCCACAGAGATACAGAGACCCAATGAGATACACAGAGACCCACAGAGACTCACAGAGATACACAGAGACCCACAGAGATACACAGAGACCCACAGAGACCCACAGAGATACACAGAGACCAACAGAGATACAAAGAGACCCACAGAGATACACAGAGACCCACAGAGACCCACAGACATACACAGAGACCCACAGAGATACACAGAGAGCCACAGAGACCAACAGAGATACACAGAACCCCACAGAGATACACAGACACCCACAGAGATACACAGAGACCAACAGAGATACACAGAGACCCACAGAGATACACAAAGACCCACAGAGACCAACAGAGATACACAGAACTCCACAGAGATACACAGAGACCCACAGAGATACACAAAGACCCACAAAGACCCACAGAAATACAGAGAGACCCACAGAGATACACAAAGACCCACAGAGATACAGAGACCCACAGAGATACACAGAGACCCACAGAGATACACAGAGACCCACAGAGATACACAGAGACACACAGAGACTCACTGAGATACGCAGAGACCCACAGAGATACACAGAGACCCACAGAGATACACAGAGACCCACAGAAACCCACAGAGACCCACAGAGATACAGAGACCAACAGAGATACACAGTGACCCACAGAGACTCAGACATACACAGAGACCCACAGAGATACACAGAGACCCACAGAGATACACAGAGACCCACAGAGACCCACAGAGATACACAGAGATACACAGAGATACACAGAGACCCACAGAGATACACAGACACCCACAGAGATACACAGACAACCCACAGAAACTGCACCCATAAAGCCGTAACACTGATTGATGATGATGGGGCACTGACCACCACCGCCACCATCATCATCGCAGCTGCTATGTGGCATCTGGCAGAGGGAAGGAGGAGATGGCGCATTGAATGGGACTCACTTCTTTCCACTTGAGCTGGCTCAGGCTGGCCCTCAGCGCCTCCAGAGACGTCTTGGCTTTGGAAGTGTCCACCGTCACGATATGTTTCCTCCTCTTTGGCGACTTGTTAGCGTCCTCCCGCGCCTTAGTTACTGCTGCTTCATCATCATCATCAGCACCACCACCATCTCCATCGTTGTCCCCGTTGTTGTTGTTGCTGCTGCTGTTGCCGTTGCAGACATCAACGCCATCATCATCATCGTCGTCGTCGTCGACATCACCGGCAACAGTAACTCGAGGGCTGTCACCAGCGGTATTGGGGTTGTGTTTGCGATGATGATGATGGTGGTGACGGTATGGAGTTGATGATGATGATGATGGCGGTGGTGGTGGTGGTGGTAATGATGATGATGATGGGGAGACATTCCCACGCCCTTGCCTCGCCCCTTCGGTCACCGAAGTGCAGGGAAGTTTGCCGACATCGGCGGCGATGTTCGCCTTCGTTCCCGTACGCCTCGTCGTCATGTTCGTCCTCCCCGGCTTTCGCGACAGTTGTCAAGGCGTGCGTGCCCGAGGACGCGGTGGGCCTCTCAACGCATATAGTGCCCCGTTATCCCACTTCGCACCGTGTGCGTTTTAAATAGTGTCCTTTTTTTTGCTGTACGCTCGATTGTTCTTCTGTCAACACCAACCGAAAGCATTCTTTTTACTCCATTTAAATTATATATTTTTTTAAATTGTTTACATCGCGCAGGTTACTTTTTTTTATCCTCGCAGTCGCCGGATGGTCAAAATAACTTAATTATATAGCGGGTCGGGACCAGGAACGCGTTTTGTGAACGTTGCTTTGCCGGCAAAGTGGCGTGGGGATCCCGCCGGGCACCCGTAGCTTCGCTTAGCCAGTGTCCAAATATAGCAATGCGTTTGCCAAATACGACCACCACCCCCCCCCCTGCAATGCATTGTAGGAATAGGAGTGACGCATGCGCACGGCGCGCAATCGCATTGCATTCGGCAGCACTCCTTATTTGGCGAAAGGCTTGCCCGAGGCGTGACGTCGTAATCTGACCACGTGATCGATGTAAACAAACGGTGACGTTCTCGATTTAAAGCTTGCGTGACTGCAAGGATTCATCTTCTTTGGTTCTTTCGGTAAAGTCACCGCGTAGAATGAGAATAAAGTAATGAAATAAAAACAATAAAATTCTCACGACGTTTCGGCCACAACACAAACGGCCTTCTTCAGGTGAAGGAACAAAAAACTGTCGGTGACGACAGAGCTCCAATGAACGCTGCTAAGATTCGTAGCGTCTTTTAAGCTGGTTGAGAGAAGAGAGGCACCTTGACAAAGGGGGTTAACATATCAAACAGGATAATTTATCATTGAAATAGCTGAGGGATTGAGCTTGTGACTGGTCACAGAAATAGCTATGTTAAAGTCATAGCCTACACATCCACAGAGGCACCTAGTACATATCAAACAGGAGAATTTAGCATTGAAATAGCTCTTTCGGTAAAGTCACGTTGAAGGGAAACAATAAAATAATGAAATATTTTTTTTTTATTTTATTCTCTTGTTTGATTTGTACTAGGTGCCTCTGTTGATGTGTAGGCTTTGACTTTAACATAGCTATTTCTGTGACCAGTCACAAGCTAAATCCCTCAGTTATTTCAATGATAAATTCTCCTGTTGGGTATGTTAACCCCTTTGTCAAGGTGCCTCTCTATTTCAATGGTAAATTATCCTGTTTGATATGTACTAGGTGCCTCTGTGGATGTGTAGGCTTTGACTTTAACATAGCCATTTCTGTGACCAGTCACAAGCTAATCCCTCACCGAAAGAGCTAAGAATATGAATTACTACAGTCACGAAAGCTTTAAATCAAAATTTAAGAGAATTTAGCATTGACTAGCTGAGGGATTAGCATGTGACTGGTCACAGAAATAGCTATGTTAAAGTCAGAATATACACATCCACAGAGGCACCTAGTACATATCAAATAGGAGAATTTAGCATTGAAATAGCTGAGGGATTAGCTTATGACTGGTCACAGAAATAGCTATGTTAAAGTTAAAGCTTACACATCCACAGAGGCACCTAGTACATATCAAACAGGAGAATTTAGCATTGAAATAGCTGAGGGATTAGCTTGTAACTGGTCATAGAAATAGCTATGTTAAAGTCAAAGCCTACACATCCACAGAGGCACCTAGTACATATCAAACAGGAGAATTTAGCATTGAAATAGTTGAGGGATTAGCTTGTGACTGGTCATAGAAATAGCTATGTTAAAGTCAAAGCCTACACATCCACAGAGGCACCTAGTACATATCAAACAGGAGAATTTAGCATTGAAACAGTTGAGGGATTAAGCTTGTGACTGGTCACAGAAATAGCTATGTTAAAGTCAAAGCTTACACATCCACAGAGGCACCTAGTACATATCAAACAGGAGAATTTATCATTGAAATAGCTGAGGGATTAAGCTTGTGACTGGTCACAGAAATAGCTATGTTAAAGTCAAAACCTACACATCCACAGAGGCACCTAGTACATATCAAACAGGAGAATTTAGCATTGAAATAACTGAGGGATTAGCTTGTGACTGGTCACAGAAATGGCTATGTTAAAGTCAAAGCTTACACATCCACAGAGGCACCTAGTACAAATCAAACAGGAGAATTTAGCATTGAAATAGCTGAGGGATTAGCTTGTGACTGGTCACAGAAATAGCTATGTTAAAGTCAAAGCCTACACATCCACAGAGGCACCTAGTACATATCAAACAGGAGAATTTAGCATTGAAATAGCTGAAGGATTAGCTTGTGACTGGTCACAGAAATGGCTATGTTAAAGTCAAAGCCTACACATCCACAGAGGTACCTAGTACATATCAAACAGGATAATTTAGCATTGAAACAGCTGAGAGATTAAGCTTGTGACTGGTCACAGAAATAGCTATGTTAAAGTCAAAGCCTGCACATCCACAGGGGCACCTAGTACAAATCAAACAGCAGAATTTAGCATTGAAATAGCTGAGGGATTAACTTGTGACTGGTCACAGAAATAGCTATGTTAAAGTCAAAGCTTACACATCCACAGAGGCACCTAGTACATATCAAACAGGAGAATTTAGCATTGAAATAGCTGAAGGATTAGCTTGTGACTGGTCACAGAAATGGCTATGTTAAAGTCAAAGCCTACACATCCACAGAGGTACCTAGTACATATCAAACAGGATAATTTAGCATTGAAACAGCTGAGAGATTAAGCTTGTGACTGGTCACAGAAATAGCTATGTTAAAGTCAAAGCCTACACATCCACAGAGGCACCTAGTACATATCAAACAGGAGAATTTAGCATTGAAACAGCTGAGGGATTAAGCTTGTGACTGGTCACAGAAATAGCTATGTTAAAGTCAAAGCCTACACATCCACAGAGGCACCTAGTACATATCAAACAGGAGAATTTATCATTGAAATAGCTGAGGGATTAGCTTGTGACTGGTCACAGAAATATCTATGTTAAAGTCATAGCCTACACATCCACAGAGGCACCTAGTACATATCAAACAGGAGAATTTAGCATTGAAACAGTTGAGGGATTAAGCTTGTGACTGGTCACAGAAATAGCTATGTTAAAGACAAAGCCTGCACATCCATAGAGGCACCTAGTACATATCAAACAGGAGAATTTAGCATTGAAATACCTGAAGGATTAGCTTGTGACTGGTCACAGAAATGGCTATGTTAAAGTCAAAGCCTACACATCCACAGAGGCACCTAGTACATATGAAACAGGCGAATTTAGCATTGAAATAGCTGAGGGATTAGCTTGTGACTGGTCACAGAAATAGCTATGTTAAAGTCAAAGCCTACACATCCACAGAGGCACCTAGTACATATCAAACAGGAGAATTTAGCATTGAAATAGCTGAGGGATTAAGCTTGTGACTGGTCACAGAAATAGCTATGTTAAAGTCAAAGCCTACACATCCACAGAGGCACCTAGTACATATCAAACAGGAGAATTTAGCATTGAAATAGCTGAGGGATTAGCTTGTGACTGGTCACAGAAATAGCTATGTTAAAGTCAAAGCCTACACATCCACAGAGGCCCCTAGTACAAGGATGCCAAAAGCGGGCTGCAACAACTCAAATACAGTAAACCGATGTGAAAAAAACCTGAGTCCAAATTACATCAATATAATAAATGTACTCAATATATGATAAATTCTCCTGTTTGATATGTTAACCCCCTTTGTCAAGGTGCCTCTCTTTCTCTCAACCAGCTTAAAAGACGCTACGAATCTTAGCAGCGTTCATTGGAGCTCTGTGGGTCCCGACAGTTTTCTGTTCCTTCACCTGAAGAAGGCCGCTTGTGCTGTGGCCGAAACGTCGTGAGAATGTTATTGTTTTTATTTTATTATTTTATTCTCATTCCACGTGACTTGCGGTGACGTCACGCGACGCTCACGCCGAGGGTCCTTAGGTTATTTTTTTTTTAGATTTCTATCGCTTTGGTGATATTTTATTTCTCTATTGTCAAGTACGCCACTGCATTAAACGAGTTTTAATATTGCTTAGTACATGCAAATGTCTATTAATATATATAAAAAATTACAATCTGTTCCGAGCCGCTCTGATTGGCTCCTCCTCACGTCCGATGGGTGACGTCGAGGGGAGGGTTGGGGCGGGGGGGGGCGAGAGGGTGGGGGCGGGGCGCGAGAGTGGGGGCCCGGTAGGGGGCGGGGTGACGAGTGGGTGGGGGGCGGGGGGCCCGGTAGGGGGCGCAAGAGTGAGGGGCGGGGGGGGCGCAAGAGTGAGGGGCGGGGGGAGGCAAAGGTGGGGGCGGGGTCAGGGGAGGCGTGGGGGTGGGGGCGACGCGAGGGTTGGGGGGGGGACCATGTAACACGGTGGCTAGGAGATGTTAACTACCTCGCCAGGTGTACAGGAGGTCGTGGGTTCGATCCCGACCCTGATGCCTGCTGCTGTATATTTGGAGTCTGCGTGTCTCTCTCTCTCTCATCATCATCAAGGTGGCTAGGAGATGTTGACTACCTCGCCTGGTGTACAGGAGGTCGTGGGTTCGATCCCGACCCTGACGCCTGCTGCTGTGTATTTGGAGTTTGCGTGTCTCTCTCACTGTGGTCGCGTGGATTTTTCTCCAAGTACCCCTCCGGGTTTCCCCCCCCTCCCCTCCACATTTAGACTCAACATCACCAATCGTTAAAGTTTTATTTAGCTGCCGCTATAACATCTCCGCGTGATGATAAGCCACCAACTTCGTAGAGCCATCGTGTTGTCATAGCCACGTGGTCGCTTCTGAACACGTGCTCCGATCGCAGCTCACTGGGGCCTTCACCCTGTAGGGTTACAATAAAGTTAAATTTCGATTTAAAGCTTTCGTGACTGCAAGGATTAATCTTCTTTGGTTCTTTCGGTAAAGTCACCACGTAGAATGAGAATAAAATAATAAAATAAAACCATGAAATTCTCGCGACGTTTCGGCCACAACACAAGTAGCCGTCCTCAGGTGAAGAAACAGAACTGTCTTCTGGACAGAAACAGGACTGTCTTCTGGACAGTCCTGTTTTTTTATTATTTTATTGTTTCCCTTCAACGTGACTTTACCGAAAGAGCTAAGAATATGAATTACTACAGTCACGAAAGCTTTAAATCAAAATGTAAGAGAATTTAGCATTGACTAGCTGAGGGATTAGCTTGTGACTGGTCACAGAAATAGCTATGTTAAAGTCAGAGCATACACATCCACAGAGGCACCTACTACAAATCAAACAGGAGAATTTATCATTGAAACAGTTGAGGGATTAGCTTGTGACTGGTCACAGAAATGGCTATGTTAAAGTCAAAGCCTACACATCCACAGAGGCACCTAGTACATATCAAACAGGAGAATTTAGCATTGAAATAGCTGAGGGATTACCTTGTGACTGGTCACAGAAATAGCTATGTTAAAGTCATAGCCTACACATCCACAGAGGCACCTAGTATAAATCAAACAGGAGAATTTAGCATTGAAATAGCTGAGGGATTAGCTTGTGACTGGTCACAGAAATGGCTATGTTAAAGTCAAAGCCTACACATCCACAGAGGCACCTAGTACATATCAAACAGGATAATTTAGCATTGAAACAGTTGAGGGATTAGCTTGTGACTGGTCACAGAAATAGCTATGTTAAAGTCATAGCCTTCACATCCAAAGAGGCACCTCGTATAAATCAAACAGGAGAATTTAGCATTGAAACAGTTGAGGGATTAGCTTGTGACTGGTCACAGAAATAGCTATGTTAAAGTCAAAGCCTACACATCCACAGAGGCACCTAGTACATATCAAACAGGATAATTTAGCATTGAAATAGCTGAGGGATTAGCTTGTGACTGGTCACAGAAATAGCTATGTTAAAGTCAAAGCCTACACATCAACAGAGGCACCTCGTACAAGGATGCCAACAGCGGGCTGCAACAACTCAAATACAGTAAACCGATGTGAAAAAAACCTGAGTCCAAATTACATCAATATAATAAATGTACTCAATATATGATAAATTCTCATGTTTGATATGTAAACCCCCTTTGTCAAGGTGCCTCACTTTCTCTCAACCAGCTTAAAAGACGCTACGAATCTTAGCAGCGTTCATTGGAGCTCTGTGGGTCCCGACAGTTTTCTGTTCCTTCACCTGAAGAAGGCCGCTTGTGTTGTGGCCGAAACGTCGTGAGAATGTTATTGTTTTTATTTTATTATTTTATTCTCATTCCACGTGACTTACGGTGACGTCACGCGACGCTCACGCCGAGGGTCCTTAGGTTATTTTTTTATTTCTATCGCTTTGGTGATATTTTATTTCTCTATTGTCAAGTACGCCACTGCATTAAACGAGTTTTAATATTGCTTAGTACATGCAAATGTATATTAATATATATAAAAAATTACAATCTGTTCCGAGCCGCTCTGATTGGCTCCTCCTCACGTCCGATGGGTGACGTCGAGGGGAGGGTGGGGGCGGGGGGGGGCGAGAGGGTGGGGGCGGGGCGCGAGAGTGGGGGCCCGGTAGGGGGCGCAAGAGTGAGGGGCGGGGGGGGGGCGAGAGGGTGAGGGGCGGGGGGAGGCAAAGGTGGGGGCGGGGTCAGGGGAGGCGTGGGGGTGGGGGCGACGCGAGGGTTGGGGGGGGGGACCATGTAACACGGTGGCTATGAGATGTTAACTACCTCGCCTGGTGTACAGGAGGTCGTGGGTTCAATCTCAACCCTGACGCCTGCTGCTGCTGTATATTTGGAGTTTGCGGTGTCTCTCTCTCTCTCATCATCATCATCACGGTGGCTATGAGATGTTAACTACCTCGCCTGGTGTGCAGGAGGTCGTGGGCTCAATCTCAACCCTGACGCCTGCTGCTGTATATTTGGAGTCTGCGTGTCTCTCTCTCTCATCATCATCACGGTGGCTATGAGATGTTAACTACCTCGCCTGGTGTACAGGAGGTCGTGGGTTCAATCTCAACCCTGACGCCTGCTGCTGTATATTTGGAGTTTGCGTGTCTCTCTCTCTCTCATCATCATCATCACGGTGGCTATGAGATGTTAACTACCTCGCCTGGTGTACAGGAGGTCGTGGGTTCGATCCCGACCCTGACGCCTGCTGCTGCTGTATATTTGGAGTTTGCGTGTCGCTCTCTCATCATCAACACGGTGGCTATGAGATGTTAACTACCTCGCCAGGTGTACAGGAGGTCGTGGGTTCAATCTCAACCCTGACGCCTGCTGCTGCTGTATATTTGGAGTTTGCGGTGTCTCTCTCTCTCTCATCATCATCATCACGGTGGCTATGAGATGTTAACTACCTCGCCTGGTGTGCAGGAGGTCGTGGGCTCAATCTCAACCCTGACGCCTGCTGCTGTATATTTGGAGTCTGCGTGTCTCTCTCTCTCATCATCACGGTGGCTATGAGATGTTAACTACCTCGCCTGGTGTACAGGAGGTCGTGGGTTCAATCTCAACCCTGACGCCTGCTGCTGTATATTTGGAGTTTGCGTGTCTCTCTCTCTCTCATCATCATCATCACGGTGGCTATGAGATGTTAACTACCTCGCCTGGTGTACAGGAGGTCGTGGGTTCGATCCCGACCCTGACGCCTGCTGCTGCTGTATATTTGGAGTTTGCGTGTCGCTCTCTCATCATCAACACGGTGGCTATGAGATGTTAACTACCTCGCCAGGTGTACAGGAGGTCGTGGGTTCGATCCCGACCCTGATGCCTGCTGCTGTATATTTGGAGTCTGCGTGTCTCTCTCTCTCTCATCATCATCAAGGTGGCTAGGAGATGTTGACTACCTCGCCTGGTGTACAGGAGGTCGTGGGTTCGATCCCGACCCTGACGCCTGCTGCTGTGTATTTGGAGTTTGCGTGTCTCTCTCACCGTGGTCGCGTGGATTTTTTCTCCAAGTACCCCTCCGGGTTTCCCCCCCCTCCCCTCCACATTTAGACTCAACATCACCAATCGTTAAAGTTTTATTTAGCTGCCGCTATAACATCTCCGCGTGATGATAAGCCACCAACTTCGTAGAGCCATCGTGTTGTCATAGCCACGTGGTCGCTTCTGAACACGTGCTCCGATCGCAGCTCACTGGGGCCTTTACCCTGTAGGGTTACAATAAAGTTAAATTTCGATTTAAAGCTTTCGTGACTGCAAGGACTCATCTTCTTTGGTTCTTTCGGTAAAGTCACCACGTAGAATGAGAATAAAATAATAAAATAAAACCATGAAATTCTCGCGACGTTTCGGCCACAACACAAGTAGCCGTCCTCAGGTGAAGAAACAGGACAGTCCAGAAGACAGTCCTGTTTCTGTCCAGAAGACAGTTCTGTTTCTTCACCTGAGGACGGCTACTTGTGTTGTGGCCGAAACGTCGTGAGAATTTTATTGTGTTATTTTATTTATTTATTCTCATTCTACGTGGTGACTTTACCGAAAGAACCAAAGAAGGTACAATAAAGTTCATGTTCTTAGCTCTTTCGGTAAAGTCACGTTGAAGGGAAACAATAAAACAATAAAATATATATTTAAAAAATAAGAATATGAATTACTGCAGTCACGAAAGCTTTAAATCAAAATTTACAATAAAGTTGTTTATGAGAATGTTTTCCCCTTTTTTTCTGGCAACAGTTGTGTTAAGATGTTAAAACGCCAAACTGAAACCTTTTACCCGGTCGTCTTTGTCTCCCCCTAGTGGCGATATTGGCGTCCTCTGGTCTAACACCGTTTTGAGACGAGGCTCAAAAGAAAGCTGTCTCTGGTGTGCACCAATCAGTTTCAAGGACAATGCTAATATATTATCATAGTGTGTGTTTTTGTTTGCATTCTGAAGTATTGTGGTTAGTGTAGACATGATTCCTTGTAAAATGTTTCATTTTGGTGTTTTAACATCTTAACACCGATATTCTTGGTTCTTTCGGTAAAGTCACGTAGAAGGGAAACAATAAAATAATAAAAATATCAAACAATAAAATTCTCACGACGTTTCAAATTTTTTTTTAAAATTTTCTTGTTGTGGTTTTCACACCTGATGATGATTGCTTGTGTTGCAGTCGAAACGTCGTGAGAATTTAATTGTTTCATATTTTCATGATTTTATTGTTTCCCTTCTACGTGACTTTACCGAAAGAACCAAGAATATGAATCCCTGCAGTCACGAAAGCTTTAAATCAAAATCTTAACACAGCTGTTTTGTTGCCATAAAAAAGGGGAAACCCCTATTATTATATTTTGGTACTGTCAAAATAAATCCCATGATAAAGTTGTTTAGTGTTTGAAATAGTTTAAACTCACAAACACGAACCAAAACATTCCTCAAATAACGGCCTTTCACAGACTCCTGAGGCAATTGCTCTGATGTGACCAACACTTCGCCCGGCCGTCTTTGTCTCTCCACAGCAGCACCGACCGAGCCTACCTAGGGGAGGCGCTAACCACTGCGCCACCGCTCCCCCGCTATCTCAAGCCTGTGACAGACGCACGAGGGGGTGGGTGGACCAGCAACCACGCCCGGCCGCCTTTGTCTCCCCTTAGTGGCGATGTTTACTACACACCGCACCAGGTACTCGTTTTTGAGGCTGAGTCGACCTAGGGGAGGCCCAGGACTGGTTCAGATAGTCGTCGCACACGCACGCACGCACATGCAGGCACGCTCACACACAGACGTATTGATTGGCACAACAAATATCTCCCCGTGTAGCCTGTAACAGACTGTTGGACTTTAAATTTAGATTTAAAGCTTTCGTGGCTGCAGGGATTCACATTCTTGGTTCTTTCGGTAAAGTCACCACGTAGAAGGGAAATAATAAAATAATAAAAATAAAACAATTAAATTATCACGACGTTTCGATTGCAACACAAGCAATCATCATCCGGTGTGAAACCCCGATGGTGATTGCTTGTGTTTATAATCGAAACGTCGTGAGAATTGTATTGTTTTATTTTTTTAATTTTATGATTTCCCTTCTACGCGACTGTTGGGCATTCAGAAGCACACACACACACATTGTTTGGAACTTTTTGTTGTTCTAACGTTCTGTCCCCCGTGCCTCTACTGGACATGTGATAAAGAGCTTTATAGCTCATCGGATTCATCCAGTTTAAATAAATACAGGTCGTCGATTATTCGGATAATCGCTGACATCTGTATTTAAAACAGCTTAGTTTCTTGAATTACGTTATGTGCTTAGGTGTTGTATGTTTTTTTTAGTGTTTTCAATTTGTTGACATGTGATATCACAATAAATACAAGTACAGGCAAAAATAAATATCCTCCTTTCAAAAGTTGCTGTATTTACCGGCAGAATCACAAGCGTTTATTTATACTGCAAGCGGAATCCGATGAGCTGTAAAGTTCTTTTTTTCCACAGATGTCTATTCGGAGCACGAGTTGAGAACGTGACAACAATAAACAATACGAAACCTACAGGAAAGGTCAACAGCTTTCGTGACTGCAAGGATTCATCTTCTTTGGTTCTTTCGGTAAAGTCACCACGTAGAATGAGAATAAAATAATAAATTGATCAAATAAAATAACACAATAAAATTCTCACGACGTTTCGGCCACAACACAAGCGGCCTTCATCAGGTGAAGGGACGAGACTGTCTGGCGGACAGCGCTGGAGCGAGGATGGATCCTTGCAGTCACGCTCCAGCGCTGTCCTCCAGACAGTCTCGTCCCTTCACCTGATGAAGGCCGCTTGTGTTGTGGCCGAAACGTCGTGAGAATTTTATTGTGTTATTTTATTTTATCAATGTATTATTTTATTCTCATTCTACGTGGTGACTTTACCGAAAGAACCAAAGAAGGAAGGTCAACAGATCACCCAAACACATCGCCAACGAAACCATCCCTGCCATGCTTGCAACTCCAATCTCAAAGACTCCATATAGGGGCGCTGTATTTAATGCAGTATTTTCATTGCTGAGGTTGCATGTAGTGTATAACGTAGTGTATATATATATTTAACACTGAAATCGAGCGGTGCTGCTGATCGCCGGACTGGGCCACACAGCGCCTTTGGAACGGTTTCCCCGGATCGGCCCGGGACCGCCAGATTATAATCGATGATCGCCTATGAATCTGCTTTTTTTTTTTTTACACGAAGAAAAAACATTCGACTGTAAACGAAATTGGTGGCACATCCCAACGAGTAGAATCCTACACACGCACGCAAAAATGTTTGAAGTCTTGAGAGCGGACGCGGATTTCCTTCGGGCAGAGAGGCAATTCACATTGGCGGCGTTTGAAATCCGCGACGGACTAAGCCGATCGTCGTCCCACCTCCGTCCGTGTAGTCGCAAGAAAAATAAATGTCGCCCGCCTCTACGTTTATTGAAATCCCAAATAATCAGGCACGTTGACTGGGGTTTTGGGGGGGTCAGACCTTTTTTTTTGTGTGTGTGGCTATTCCCACACAACGTGTTTTGCTTCCCGACCATTCTCAGCTGTGAAAACAAAATCACCACAGTGGGGAGTGTGGGTGGTGGGGTCGCCCTTATCCAATTTAAATTGCGGAAATGAGCTGGGAAAATAATGTTCTTTTGAAAGTATGAACGTCTCTCACAAGAGCGGTGGGTTTGCCTTAGAGTTACAAACACACAGAGCTTTGGGCATATGTAGCTTGTGGAATTGCAGATATAAGTTTGCATGTTTTTTTTTTAATATATATACGATACATAACATAACAGTGCATGGGGTAAGAATAGTTGAAAGTGTGTCTTTGCAGGTTCGCAAGTCGGCAACGATTGAATTGAGCAAAAGTATTGTACGTGTAACAAGTTTTATGTGAACACACAACTCTATGAAAGTCCCGGTGTAAGTCTCTACATAGCCTCATATGGACTTTATATATACATGGACTTCTCTACTTACAAACGAGTTAGGTTCCAGAGGTCTGTTTGTAAGTCTATTTGTTCGTAAGTCCAACTTTACTCCTGTTGATTCCAAACATGTTGTACGGCATGTACACTAAACACAGGGAATGGCTTTCAACGTTGTATAATCTCCTGTAGATGTAGATGCCACTGGTTCTTCATATGTAGATGCCACTGGTTCTTCATGTTCTGCAGATGTAGATGTCACTGGTTCTTCACATTCTGTAGATGGAGATTCCACTGGTTCTTCATGTTCTGCAGATGTAGATGCCACTGGTTCTTCACGTTCTGCAGATGTAGATGCCACTGGTTCTTCCTGTTCTGCAGATGTAGATGCCACTGTTTTTTCACGTTCTGCAGATGTAGATGCCACTGGTTCTTTACGTTCTGCAGATGTAGATGCCACTGGTTCTTCCTGTTCTGCAGATGTAGATGCCACTGGTTTTTCACGTTCTGCAGATGTAGATGCCACCGGCTCTTCACGTTCTGTAGATGTAGATGCCACTGGTTCTTCACGTTCTACAGATGTAGATGCCACTGGTTCTTCACGTTCTGTAGATGTAGATGCCATTGGTTCTTCACGTTCTGCAGATGTAGATGCCACTGGTTCTCCCTGTTCTGCATATGTAGATGCCACTGGTTCTTCCTGTTCTGCATATGTAGATACCACTGGTTCTTCATGTTCTGCAGATGTAGATGCCACTGGTTCTTCCTGTTCTGCATATGTAGATACCACTGGTTTTTCACGTTCTGCAGATGTAGATGCCACCGGCTCTTCCTGTTCTGCAGATGTAGATGCCACTGGTTTTTCACGTTCTGCAGATGTAGATGCCACTGGTTCTTCACGTTCTGCAGATGTAGATGCCACCACCGCCATCTATTGCACGGCAATCTTGATTTGGAGCTTTCGTGACTGCAGGAATCCACACTCTTTGGTTCTTTCGGTAAAGTCACGTGGGTAGAAAAATAAGAGATCACGACGTTTCGATCGCACGGCGGTTGAACTTACGACTCTCGATCCGAACAGGCAACTCTACGTACGGACAGGTTTGTTCGTTTCCACTGAAAGTTCGTAAGTGGAATTGTTCGTAAGTAGAGGAGTCCCTGCATAGAGACCCCAGGGTCGGATGAAGGTTCTTCTTGTAGGCCCTAGGCACTTCTGTTTCATAGGCCTTCAGTGATAACTTATACAGTTGTTACTGCCGCCCCATGCCACAAGTACCGCCACTATCACTTGCTAAAGCTGATTTAAAAAAAAAACAGTTTCCGACAGTTTCGGCTTCCTTTGCACTGCTGCTTTTGTATTGAGAATGAGATTGTGGGGGGGGGGGGGAGGACATAATTTAAAGATGTTTATTTGCTAATTTTGCAATAAAAAAATCTCATAGTTCATATTCGGTTGTTCATTTCTCTGACCTTATGAAAAAAAAAGTATTGACATGACTCTGCCTCTTTGTATATACACTGTCTAGCCTTGCTATATATAAATATTTATTCAAGAAGATATCTTGGTTACATTTTTTATTACCAAAAAATATATATATGGTCAGCATTTTTTCGTAGGCCCTTTTAGTTTCCGTAGGCCTACTGTGGCCTAATGGGTAATACGGCCCTGATGAGTGAGTGGGTGGCTGGGTGAGTGAGTGGGTGGCTGGGTGAGTGAGGGAGTGGCTGGGTGAACGAGTGGGTGGCTGGGTGAGTGGGTGAGTGAGTGGGTGGCTGGGTGAGTGAGTGGCTGGGTGAGTGAGTGGGTGGCTGGGTGAGTGAGTGGTGGCTGGGCGAGTGAGTGGGTGGCTGGGTGAGTTAGTGGGTGGCTGGGTGAGTGAGTGGTGGCTGGATGAGTGAGTGGGTGGCTGGGTGAGTGAGTGGCTGGGTGAGTGAGTGGGGGGCTGGGTGAGTGAGTGGGTGGCTGGATGAGTGAGTGGTGGCTGAGTGAGTGAGTGGGTGGCTGGGTGAGTGAGTGGTGGCTGGGTAAGTGGGTGGTGGCTGGGTGAGTGAGTGGGTGGCTGGATGAGTGAGTGGTGGCTGGGTGAGTGAGTGGGTGGCTGGGTGAGTGAGTGGGTGGCTGGGTGAGTGAGTGGTGGCTGGGTGAGTGAGTGGGTGGCTGGGTGAGTTGGTGAGTGAGTGGTAGCTGGGTGAGTGGGTGAGTGAGTAGGCCCTACGCACCGTTCCTACTGTGGCCTAATGGGTAATACGGCCCTGGTGAGTGAGTGGGTGGCTGGGTGAGTGAGTGGGTGGCTGGGTGAATGAGTGAGTAGGCCCTACGCACCGTTCCTACTGTGGCCTAATGGTTAATAGGTCCCCGAGAGAACCAATGATGAACTTAGTCTGATTTGGGATTAAAGCGGCTTCTCAAAGGCAGCGAGTTGATAGTCTCTGCCCGGTCACCAATGACTGCACAAACAAGAACACAAACTGAACACATTTGTCCCAACACACTGTGGCCTTAAAAGTAAAAAAATACGTATATAATAGGCGACGTTTTAGGCTATGGCCCTTCTTCATAGCACGCACAATGCAATTTGTTGTTATTAATTGGGCTTGTTGCACTAGTGCCAAAGCCGTAACAATCACATCATCTTTTACCAACAAGTAAGTATTGCCGTTGGCCCAAATCACCTGCGAAAATGTGATCCATCTCGGATGTTAAGCAGGATTTTCAAGCCTGCTGGATCAACTGCTTGGATTGAGCGACCAGTCCCAACTCAATCGGAATCAGAATATTGTATTTATGCTGCATGAGGAATCCGATGAGCTGTAAAGCTCTTTTTCTAACAGATGTCCAGTAAGAGGCACGGGGTAAGAACGTTGAGAACAACAACAACACGATAGGAGTGCAAAGTACAAGAAAGATAAACGAAGCAACTTCCAAAAATATTCCCGTGAATAAAACTAAACTATTTATTTTAATCTTAACGGTTAAAGCCCACTGAGCAATTAACTTATTTTTCAGAAGCGACCTGGCCATCACAAATGATAGCTCTGTGAAGTAGCTTATAACGTGGACATTTTTAGCGGCCAAATAATGAATAAGTAATATTTAAAAAAACTTTTTTTTTTAAAACACGCTTTTATGAAATGTACTAGCAATGGAAGAACTCCACGACTCCAAGAAGTCGCCCCGAAGCTTGCCACAACTTAAGGCACCGTGGCCAATTAGACCCAAGCCGAAACATAACATATAAAAAATAATGTTTAAAAATATATATCTTTTTTTCATTTTTTTATGATAGAATATGGCATTGTCATCAGTATGACACGAGTATATCAAGTTTGCAGTCGATACCACATTGGGAAGTGGGTAAAAATTGAATTACAAAGACAGAGTGAGTTAATAAAAAGCGTGTAAAAATAAAATAGCAGTCGTGCAAACTATAATAAAGGTAAACA
This sequence comes from Petromyzon marinus, assembly GCF_048934315.1. Taxonomy (NCBI): domain Eukaryota; kingdom Metazoa; phylum Chordata; class Hyperoartia; order Petromyzontiformes; family Petromyzontidae; genus Petromyzon; species Petromyzon marinus. The sequence continues at coordinate 4,154,238 of NC_133725.1, read as the reverse complement.
GATCACCCAAACGCGTGCAACTAAAACAGGTTGTCATGGGGTGTTGTAATTGCAGCTAAACAAATACATTTTATTGGATTGAACTTCGATGCTCCCCGTCTTCAACGCACAATGACCAGCGTGGTGAAGTAGGCTCAAATAAAACGTCCCGGACAGCCACGAACGAGGCGAGACTCTCATCCAGCAGTGGATCGATATAAGTCCCCAGGGTCGCATTGTCCAATAGGCCACAGTCGGCATTGTGGATAGCGTCTATGAAACATAAACGCATAGGGCCTAAGTAACAGAAGTGCCTACGAAATAGAAGTGCCTACGAAACATAAGTGCCTAGGGGCCTAACAGTAACCTTAAAAGGCCTGTACACAAGCAAGTCAAAGTATACTTTATAAGGACAAGCAAAACAGACGAATACAGAATCAGCGCCACATGTTCCTCTCTTGCACAGTAGTCTTGTAACTCTTCTTTGGTTCTTTCGGTAAAGTCACGTCGAAAATAAAGAAATAATATTGTCCGACGTTTCGATTGCAACACAAGCAATCGTCTTCAGGTAGGAATGAATGAGAAAACAAACCGAGTTAATTTTGATTTAAAGCTTTCGAGACTTGCAGGGATTCCATATTCTTGGTTCTTTCGGTAAATTCACGTGGAAGGGGAAACAATAAAATAATAAAAATATAAAACAATAAAATTCTCACGACGTTTCGACTGCAACACAAGCAATCATCATCAAGGTGTGAAAACCACAGCAAGACAATTTGAAAAAAGTATTATTTTCTTGCTGTGGGTTTCACACCTGATGATGATTGCTTGTGTTGCAGTCGAAACGTCGTGAGAATTTTATTGTTTTATATTTTTATTCTTTCATTGTTTCACCTTCTACGTGGTGACTTTACCGAAAGAACCAAGAATATAAACCTAGCAAACTTAGAAATATAATGCAATACAACACAGAGAGTCGACTCTCTTGACTGTTATGTTAGCCGACTCTCTGTGTGTTGTATTGCATTATATTTCTAAGTTAACTCGGTTTGTTTTCTCATTCATTTGTACCTGATGACGATGGCTCGTGTTGCAATCGAAACGTCGTCTGCTATTCTTTTATTTGTTTTTCTTTCCAAACGTGACTTCACCGAAAGAAGCAAACAGTAATTCCTGCAGTCACGAATGCTCCAAAGACTCTTTTTTTTACAATTATTCTCTAATGATGATGATGGTGGGTGGGGGTAGGGGGGTTTGCTCCATCATTTAAAGATCGTATTGTTTAAACGAGCGATGTTGGTGGCATTCATTGCTGTAATAAATCTTATACGACGAACAGCCGGTGAGCCAGAGGTGTTAATCACACAGACACATTCACCACGTGGCGCTGGGCAAGCGTGCCCTTGGGGATTCACCCAATAATGGTGTTTGGCTGAAGGTGTGAATGGTTGTGTGGGTGCGGTGTGTGCTATGTGTGTGGTGTGTGCTGTGTGTGTGTGGTGTGTGTGTGTGGTGTGTGTGTGTGGTGTATGCTATGTGTGTGTGTGGTGTGTGCTATGTGTGTGGTGTGTGCTGTGTGTGTGGTGTATGCTATGTGTGTGGTGTGTGCTGTGTGTGTGTGTGGTGTGTGCTGTGTGTGTGTGGTGTGTGCTGTGTGTGTGGTGTGTGCTGTGTGTGTGTGTGATGTATGCTATGTGTGTGGTGTATGCTATGTGTGTGGTGTGTGCTATGTGTGTGTGGTGTGTGCTATGTGTGTGGTGTGTGCTGTGTGTGTGTGGTGTGTGCTATGTGTGTGGTGTGTGGTGTGTGCTATGTGTGTGGTGTGTGCTGTGTGTGTGGTGTGTGCTATGTGTGTGGTGTGTGCTGTGTGTGTGTGGTGTATGCTATGTGTGTGGTGTATGCTATGTGTGTGGTGTGTGCTGTGTGTGTGGTGTGTGCTGTGTGTGGTGTGTGTTATGTGTGTGGTGTGTGGTGTGTGCTATGTGTGTGGTGTGTGCTGTGTGTGTGGTGTGTGCTGTGTATGCTATGTGTGTGGTGTATGCTATGTGTGTGGTGTATGCTATGTGTGTGGTGTGTGCTGTGTGTGTGGTGTATGCTACATGTGTGGTGTACGCTATGTGTGTGGTGTATGCTATGTGTGTGGTGTATGCTATGTGTGTGGTGTATGCTATGTGTGTGCTGTATGCTATGTGTGCTGTATGCTATGTGTGTGCTATGTGTGTGCTTTATGTTACGTGTGTGCTGTATGTTATGTGTGGTGTATGCTATGCGTGTTTGAGTAATGTGACGTCACATCAAAATGTGCAACTTTAAATAAATATAGGCAACACGTTCTACTTAATTAAATATACTTTTTAATAAATATTTTCAGCTACAACATCAGAGTGCAGCGCCACATAAATACGCACTACAATGACAATAGTTTAGAGAGATTTGAAGCATGTTTTATATATTTTTTTTTGGGGGGGTGGGGGGGGCAGAGCTTTGTGACGTCATATTTTAGGGGGGGGTCTGACTTTTTGCGACGCCGTGTGACGAGGAGGAGGAGGGGGGGGGGATCAAAAATCATACAAAATCGCGTGACGTCATTTATGGACGGCCCCTTAGACACCCCCTGTTTTATTTTCCAGATAGGGTAAAGACCCCTATTGGTATCTTTTTTTTCAGTGGACGAGTGTGCAGTACTCAACGCGCTCACCAGGTGGCGGTAGGCGCATTACTCAGACCATTACACGTTTGTTTTTTAACAGCTAAGGCACCATTGAGCTATCAATGTAGCTCATTTTTCAGAAGCCAAACAGCTTCAACACACACAACGATCATAGAGACGTCGACTTCGAGCTTCTGAACATGCCGCAAACGTAGAATCCGGTGAATCATTGCGGAGATACGCGCTCGAAGCAACGACAGGATTTGCGCTGATGTTAAGATGATTGTGTGTACATTTTGATTTAAAGCTTTCGTGACTGCAGTGATTCATATTTTTGGTTATTTCGGTAAAGTCACGTTGAAGGGAAACAATGAAATAATTAGAAAAATATATAAAACAATACAATTCTCACGACGTTTCGACTGTAACACAAACAGTCATCATCAGGTATGAAAACCAACGGTCGTGAGAATTTTATTGTTTTATATATATTTTATTATTTTATTGTTTCCCTTCAACGTGACTTTACCGAAAGAACCAAGAATATGTTTGTGTGTGTTTCTGTATTCTTAGAAGGCGAGCATGTGTGTGTCTGTGTGTGTGTGATGAGCAGTTGTGGAGAGAGTGGAGAGTTTCCCATACCTGGGCAGTGTGCTTATGACTGGCTCCAGTTTAACAGCAGAGGTCTCACTCCGAATCAGTCGAGCGGCAATATCTTTTCATCGGTTGCGTAGCGCTGTGTGGAAGCTGCCTGGTCTGTCGCTCCGCACTAAGCTTCGGGTCTTCTCGGCCACGGTCATTCCCTCCCTTCTCTACGCTTGCGAAACGTGGACCCCCTTAATGGAACATCTTCGCCGGTTAGAAACATTTAGGCTGGCCTGCCTACGATCCATCCTGGGTTTAACCAGACTGGATTGTGTGAGGAGCTCACAAATCCTTGAAAGATCTGGGCAGGGTCCCATCGGTGAGCTCCTCCGGCAGGCAAGGCTGCGATGGCTGGGTCATGTAGCCCGCATGCCCAGCCACCGCATGCCGAAACAGCTTTTGTTTGGCCGGATTGAGGGGGCTAAGCGGGCGCGGCACGGGCTAGAGAAGAGATGGAGTGATGTGGTACAGGAGGACGTGGAGCTGAGTGGACTTGCCGATGACTGGTACCAGCGGTGTCAAGATCGGCCTCTGTGGAGGAGGCTCGTGAAGGATGCTACTGGGCAGTTGTAGGCAGTCGCCCTCCAACAACAACGGAGGGCGGAGGAGCGACGCTCACAACAACGAGTGGAGCGCCGGGTGGCTAAAGCACAGCGGGTTGGCACAGTAGGGGGCACAGGTGGTGCATCAGCCAGTCATCTTAGTCATCTCAGTCAGTCGACCCGTGACACCTGGGTCTGCCCCGTGACCTCCTGCCAGCGGGCGTTCGACACTCCACGTGGCCTCAAGGTGCACATGTCCTGGCACAAGCGTCGTGGGACGTCACCGCCACTTAGTGGCGAATGGCGGTTGTTGTTGTTGTGTCCCCCTAACCATCATCACATCACAGCAGATGGGGTAACAATAGCTGCCAAGCCCTTATCAGTGCCCTACCTTATTACAGAACAATTCTGGACCTTATTGGTCACCCCCCGTGCCTCTTATAAATCTCAGCGTTCATCCTCCAAAGTCCCATCACAAGGGAGAAACACACAAATAGACCAAAGTTATGTTAACGAAACAAGAACTGTTTTACGTATTAATTATGATGCTTGGTGTCCATCATGCTACTTATCATGCTACTAGTATTATAATAATAATAGAGGTTTCCTCTTTTTTCTGGAAACAAAACTGAAACCTTTTTTTATACAAGGATTCATGTTACTGCATTTACCACAATACCTGCAGAGTCAAAATGCAAACAACAAACACACACCATGATAATATATGTGGCATTGTCCTTGAAACTGATTGGTCCACACCAGAGACAGCTTTCTTTTGAGCCTCGTTTCAATTGGTGCTCGACCACATGACGCCGGTATTGTGGTTAAAGCAGTAACATTAATCCTTGTAAAGAGGTTTAATTTTTGTTGCCAGAAAAAAATGGGGAAAAAATCCTATTATTTTATTTTGGTCCTGCCAAAGTGAGGTCTAATGATGCACATGCTACTAGTGTCTGTGATCTTCCATGCTCATGCTGCTGCTTGCTTGACATTTGGATGCACACACTCACACACCTGTCAACCCCTTATCAGTGCCCTACCTTACCCCAGAACAATTCAGAACTTATTGGTCACCCCCGTGCCCCTTATAAATCTCAACGCCCATCTTACAAAAGTCCCATCACACGCGATGCCCTTGATGTCAAACGGCGTCCTCCTTATTGAGATAGCAGTATTTCTTGGAGTGAATCTCTCTATAATTTTGACCAGAAGGGGGAGGACATAGACCACTTTTGCAGTAACTTGTTGTGTGCTGTGTGAGAGCATCCAGAGCCACGCCTGGCTTATGTCCCTCTCCTGCCTCTCCCCTCTCATCTCACTCCACTACCCTCCACGCTCTCTCCTGCCTCTCCCCTCTCATCTCACTCCACTCCCCTCCACGCTCTCTCCTGCCTCTCCCCTCTCATCTCACTCTACTCCCCTCCACGCCCTCTCCTGCCTCTCCCCTCTCATCTCACTCTACTCCACGCACACAAACTTCTCCCAAATTGTAAAAAATTACAATGTTAATAAATACATCGGGTTTGATGAAACGAAGTCAGTAGTATTCACGTGTCCGTACTTAATGTTTTGTTTCGATGATTTACCCCGCCTTTAAAACGTCTGGCCATGTCTTGCACCCCCAGAAAGGGCATCTCGCACGCCCAGCGGGTGCAGCGTGGTGTGCACCCTGGGTGTGCACGCTGGGTGTGCACCCTGGGTGTGCACCCTGCACCTTGGGTGTGCACCCTGGGTGTGCACCCTGGGTGTGCACCCTGCACCCTGGGTGTGCACCCTGGGTGTGCACGTTGGGTGTCCACCCCACGTTAAGAAGAAGAACCGCTGCTTTTCAATTCGGGCCCGACATTTGATTGGACGCCAGTGCAGAGATTGATTTTTTAATCGTCGGAGTAATGTGCTCAGAGGTAGCTTCAGTGATATCCACTTGAGCGGGACGTTCTCTGACAACATGAAGAAGGGCAGCACTGCTCCTACTCAACCCACACTCTCTGTCACCTCCTCCTTGTACTCACCCCCTAGTCTCTCTCTCTCTCCTCCTCCTTGTACTCACCCCACCCTCTCACCTCCTTGTACTCAACCCATGCTCTCTGTCTCCTCCTCCTCCTTGTACTCAACCCACGCTGTCTCCTCCTACTCCTCCTAGTACTCAACCCCTAGTGTCTCTCTCTCCTCCTTGTACTCACCCCACGCTGTCTCCTCCTACTCCTCCTTGTACTCAACTCCTAGTGTCTCTCTCTCTCTCTCCTCCTCCTAGTACTCACCCCACCCTCTCTCTCTCCTCCTTGTACTCACCCCACCCTCTCTCTCACCTCCTTGTACTCACCCCACACTCTCTGTCTCATCCTCCTTGTGCTCAATCCACGCTCTCTCCTCCTTGTACTCAACCCACGCTTTCTGTCTCATCCTTGTACTCACCCCACGCTGTCTCCTCCTACTCCTCCTTGTACTCAACCCCTAGTATCTCTCTCTCTCTCCTCCTCCTTGTGCTCAACCCACGCTCTCTCTCACCTCCTTGTACTCACCCCACGCTGTCTCCTCCTACTCCTCCTTGTACTCAACTCCTAGTGTCTCTCTCTCCTCCTCCTAGTACTCAACCCACGCTCTCTCTCACCTCCTTGTACTCACCCCACACTCTCTCTCCTCCTCCTTGTGCTCAACCCACGCTCTCTCTCCTCCTCCTCCTTGCGCTCAATCCACGCTCTCTCACCTCTTTGTACTCAACCCCTAGTCTCTCTCTCTCCTCCTTGTACTCACCCCACTGTCTCTCTCCTCCTCCTCCTTGTACTCAACCCCTAGTCTCTCTCTCTCCTCCTCCTCCTTGTACTCACCCCACATTCTCTCGCTCTCTTCTCGCCCCACCACCCCCATCACTGGAACAAATTTCCCCCCTCCACATCAAGCGGTCAACTTCGCTCGCTTAAGTTTCCACTCCTCACTCACAACTCACTCAATGTTACCCCTCTAGCTCACCCCACTACCCCCCCCCCCTCCACCTTAATCTCCCCCCTTCTAAACCTCCACCATTACTGTTCCCTCTTCAAACTCTCATTACACGGCTATCACTCAATTCACTCCATTCACTCAATCCATTCGTCATCATGTTACTGTCATACATGTCGCTTTCGCAGAATGCACGGATATCATCATCATCATTATCATCAGAGATGTTCCACCCCATCCGAGCAGAAGACGCAGCAGAAGACGCAACAGAAGACGCAACAGAAGACGCAACAGAAGACGCAACAGAAGACGCAGCAGAAGACGCAGCAGAAGACGCAGCAGAAGACGCAGCAGAAGACGCAACAGAAGACGCAACAGAAGACGCAACAGAAGACGCAACAGAAGACGCAGCAGAAGACGCAGCTGAAGCAGCAGAAGACGCAGCAGAAGGCGCAGCAGAAGACGCAGCAGACGACGCAACAGGAGACGCAGCACAAGAGGAAGACGACACCGAAGGGATTTCTCTGTCTGGTGACGACATGACGGGCGATAGCCGCGCGAAACTGGGAATGAAAATAATCACGACAATTCTTGTTTTTTTCTGAACCAATCTTCCAACCTCATGTGAACTAATCCTCTCACCGCATGTGAACCAATCCTCCAACCTCATGTGAACCAATCCTCTAACCGCATGTGAACTAATCCAATAACCGCATGTGAACCAATCCTATAACCGCATGTGAACCAATCCTCTCACCACATGTGAACTAATCCTCTAACCGCATGTGAACCAATCCTATAACCGCATGTGAACCAATCCTCTAACCGCATGTGAACTAATCCTTTAACCGCATGTGAACTAATCCTCTCACCGCATGTGAACCAATCCTCTAACCGCATGTGAACTAATCCTCTAACCGCATCTGAACTAATCCCATAACCGCATGTGAACTAATCCTCTCACCGCATGAGAACTAATCCTCTAACCGCATGTGAACCAATCCTCTAACCGCATGTGAACTAATCCTCTAACCTCATGTGAACTAATCCTCTAACCGCATGTGAACTAATCCTCTAATCGCATGTGAACTAATCCTCTAACTGCATGTGAACCAATCCTCTCACCGCATGTGAACTAATCCTCTAACCGCATGTCAACTAATCCTATAACCTCATGTGAACTAATCCTATAACCTCATGTGAACTAATCCTCCCACCGCATGTGAACTAATCCTATAACCTCATGTGAACTAATCCTATAACCTCATGTGAACTAATCCTCCCACCGCATGTGAACTAATCCTCTCACCGCATGTGAACTAATCCTCTAACCTCATGTGAACTAATCCTCTAACTGCATGTGAACCAATCCTCTCACCGCATGTGAACTAATCCTCTAACTGCATGTCAACTAATCCTCTAACCTCATGTGAACTAATCCTCTAACCTCATGTGAACGAATCCTCTCACCGCATGTGAACTAATCCTCTAACCGCATGTCAACTAATCCTCTAACCTCATGTGAACTAATCCTCCAACCTCATGTGAACCAATCCTCTAACCGCATGTGAACTAATCCTCTCACGGCATGTGAACTGATCCTCTCACCGCATGTGAACCAATCCGCTAACTGCATATGAACCAATCCTCTAACCGCATGTGAACCAATCCTATAACCGCATGTGAACTAATCCTCTCACCGTATGAGAACTAATCCTCTAACCTCATGTGAATCAATCCTCTCACCGCATGTGAACCAATCCTCTAACCTCATGTGAACTAATCCTCTCATCTCATGTGAACTAATCCTCTCACCGTATGTGAACCAATCCTCTAACCTCATGTGAACTAATCCTATAACCGCATGTGAGTGGACACGCATGTCGCGGTTCCGTGCCCATGGTGAATTTTCTCCGGCGTTTCTTTTTTTTGCTTTCCGCGGTTTGCATCGTTCGGCACGATGTCCGACGTTTCGCCGCTACGCGGCGGGGAGGTTCGTCAGGAAAACCGAATTCATTCACCACACCCACCAACGCCCAACAAAAACCCCCCACCAAACCCCACTAAACCCCCCCACAACCCCCCCCCCCCCACCACCAACCCCCCCCACCACCAACCCCCCCACTACTCCCCCCCACCAACCCCCCCACCAAACCCCCACCACCAACCCCACACAACCCACGCCAACAACCCCTCTCCCACCAACTCCCCCCCCATCAACCGCACCCCCCACTAACCATCCCCACCACCACCCCTACCATCCGCCCCCCCTCCAACAACCAAACCCTTCTCCCCACCAACCTCCCCCACCCCCTCCACCAAATCCTCCCTCCCCACCACCAAACACCCCCCCCCCGTGCCCCCCACACATGTGAGAGCTGTAATCTTCGGCGGGCTTCTCGCGCTAAACATGCCACTCAAGTCGAACGTCCGGCGATGTTGTTCTACGACACCTTGGAGGCCAATCTGGCTGCGGTGGTGGGGAGGCGTCGGGGTGAGGTTCTCCATTAATAATTGATCATAATTGCTTTGTTTCCACAGCCGATCGATTTCCGTGAAAACATTCCCGGTGACACCAGGGAGCGCTTCCAATGGCCTTGCGAGAAGATTGGGGCAATCAACGCGCCTATAAAAAAATGTCCCTCCTTCTCCTCCTCCTCCTCTCAATTTATTAAGCAAATCGTTAAGCCGAACGATTAAAATCCACTTAAAAACACAAACACACGCAAATAAATAAAATGACACTGTGTGTGTGTGTGTTTTAAGCGTTGTACGTGTGCGTGGCGAATCGGTGAGGTTCACTGGACATGCAACGTAGAGGTCACCGGTTCAATCTGTCACGGTGGCTATGAGATGTTAACTACCTCTCCTGGTGTACAGGAGGTCGTGGGTTCGATCCCGACCCTGACGCCTGCTGCTGTATATTTGGAGTTTGCGTGTCTCTCTCTCTCATCATCATCACGGTGGCTAGGAGATGTTAACTACCTCGCCTGGTGTACAGGAGGTCGTGGGTTAGATCTCGACCCTGACGCCTGCTGCTGTATATTTGGAGTTTGCGTGTCTCTCTCTCATCATCATCACGGTGGCTATGAGATGTTAACTACCTCGCCTGGTGTACAGGAGGTCGTGGGTTCGATCCCGACCCTGACGCCTGCTGCTGTATATTTGGAGTTTGCGTGTCTCTCTCTCTCATCATCATCACGGTGGCTAGGAGATGTTAACTACCTCGCCTGGTGTACAGGAGGTCGTGGGTTCGATCCCGACCCTGACGCCTGCTGCTGCTGTATATTTGGAGTTTGCGGTGTCTCTCTCTCTCTCTCCCCGTGGTCGCGTGGATTTGTCTCCGGGTCCTCCGCTTTTCCCCCTCCACATTTAGAATGAACATCACCACGCGTTTCGAGGATTTGGCTGCTGCTAGAAATGTCCATACGATGATGATGGTGATGAAAAGCCCACTTGAGCTGTCATTTGTGACACAGCCAAGTCGATTCTGAAACATAGCTACGTAGCAGTTCAGGCGAGGTTGTTTAATTCGTTCGGCCAACGCGGCCATTTAAACAATGTAGCAAGTTTATTTAGGTAATTAAACATATTTATTTATTACCCCCCCCCCACCCACCCACTCCAACCATCAGTTACTGGACACATCTGTGAAAAAAGAGCTTTATAGCCCATCGGATTCCTCCAGTGTTAGTGCACATTCTGATTATTCTGATAAATGGCTGCAGAATTTATTTGACTGGTAGGCCACGTGTGGGTGGGTCAAAGTGTGGCTAACAATTTTCCCGCAAGACGTCGGCGAGGCTAGCATGGAAGAGTAGGTCAAAATTCCCTGCACATGGGTCTCCCTTGTGCTCTGTATCCATCGGGCAGCAGGAACGTGAGAAAGCACTTCCAGGGCTGTACCTTTGGATTAGTTTTTTTTTTCTATGTTATATAAACAAAGACCAAGACCCCCCATATAGCCTCAATAGACTGTTTGGGCAAGTGCTGTTAGCGAGTAGCAGCTATGAAGGCCGGCACGGTGCACGAGGGGGTGGGTGGCCAGCACCACGCCCGGCCGCCTTTGTCTCCCCCAGTGGCGATGTTTACTACACACCGCACCAGGTACTCATTTGAGGCTGAGTCGACCTAGGGGGAGGCCCAGGGGAATCGAACTCGGGTCAGAGCCGGGTTGGCAGTGCAGCAACGCGCTAACCGCTATACCACCGCTCCCCACTCACACACTCAGCACACACACACTCACACACTCACATACTCAGCACACACACACAGTCATCACACACACATCACACACACACTCACACACTCACCACACACTCACACACTCATCACACACACACTCACACACTCAGCACACACACACAGTCATCACACACATGCTCACACACTCATCACACACACACTCACACACTCAGCACACACTCACACACTCATCACACACACACTCAGCACACACACAGTCATCACACACACAGTCATCACACACATACTCACACACTTATCACAAACACACAGTCATCACACACACACACACTCATCACAAACACACAGTGATCACACACAGTCATCACACACACTCACACACTCATCACACACACACACACTCATTACACATACACTCACACAGTTATCACACACACACTCACACACTCATCACACACACACTCACACACTCATTACACACACACAGTAATCACACACACACACTCATCACACACACACTCACACACTCATCACACACACACTCATCACACATACACTCACACACTCATTACACACACTCATCACACTCACACAGTCATCACACATACACTCACACACTCATTACACACACACTCACACTCATCACACATACACTCACACACTCATTACACACACACTCATCACACATATACTCACACACTCATTACACACACACACAGTCATCACACACGCACACACTAACACACTAATTACACACTCACTCATCACACACACACTCACACACTCATTACACACACACAATCATCACACACACTCACACACTCACTCATCACACACACTTGCACACCCATCATACACACGCACTCACACACTCATCACACACCCATCACACACCCATCACACTCATCACACACACAGACACACACGCTAATACCAATACAACCGCCATTCGCCACTAAGTGACGGTGACGTCACCACGGTGCCTGTGCCAGGCTAGGTGCACTTCGAGGCCACCACGTGAAGTGTCGAAGGCTCGCTGCTGACAGGAGGTCACGGGACAGACCCAGCAGGTGCCATGGGTCGACTGACCGAGATGACCGGTAGATGCATCACCAGCTGTACCCCCCTACTGTGCCAGGCTAGGTGCAGGAGGTCTCGGGACAGACCCAGCAGGTGCCACGGGTTGGCTGACTGAGATGATGCGCTACATAGTACACACACACACACGCGCAAGCGCGCGCGCTGGATATGAGCAAGCAGCGGTGTAGTGTGCAGCACATATTAAACGTGATATTTCACATTTATGTATGGGTCGCAGTATGTAGGGAGTCACCGTAATCATTCTCATGCAAATGTTGCCCCGAGGCCCCGTTTGCAAAGAGGAGGGGGTGGTGGTGGTGGTGAGGGGGTGTCTCTCCACAGCTGTAGCGCAGAGAGAGAGAGAGAGGGGGGTTTGCCTGAAACACACACACACACACAAATAAAGTTCTGACCGTCACATTTTAATACCCCCACATCAATAGCTTCCACCACGTGTGTGTGTGTATATATTAAAAAAAAGAGTACACGCACCGAAATCTATTTACGATGCTTCGTACCATATGAGGCTATCGGTATCGTTACATTAATATTATTCCCCATGTCTATACCCCTAGATGCGGAGACTCTTCTGACAGCAGGGAATCGAGCAAGCAAATTGCAGGGCTGCGCCTTTACAAACTTACTGCGCTTGGGGGGTGGGGGGGTGGGGAGCATTGTAGCTCAGCGCTCCCTTCGACAAAAAGAAGTTCCGTTTCGCTGGAAGTTCTGATTCGTGACGATTGGTCCACTCTCGGCCAAACATCAGTGACGATTGTCTGAAAATCGGTCCTGGGCCTCCCCTAGGTCGACTCAGCCTCAGAGCGAGTAGCCGATGCGGTGTGTGGTAAACATCGCCACGGGGGGGAGGGGAGGGGGAGGGGGAGAGACAAAGGCGGCCGGGCGTCGTTTGCCGGCTTACCCACCCCCTCGTGAGCCACAGTGCCGGTAGCTTTCATAAGGTGCTCGCTGACAGCACTTATCACCCTGTTTAGTCGTCCTGCAGGTCGCGTGTGTTGGTGGGGGACAAAGTGGGTCAACATTTTCCCACGAGGTATCTGGGATGGCAGCGTGGAGAAAGAGGCCAAGTCACCCCGCACGGGAACTCTCTTGCGCTCTGTACATATTCCCACTACAACATTATTCCGTTATAGTTGGGAATATTATTCTATCAAAAGTTGTAGAATTATTATCGTTGTTATCATGAAGCACCGCGCCACCTGTCCCCGATGCTATAATGTTATTATAATGGTAAGTATACCAGATAACAACACTGTATGTTCCCGTTGATGTAAAGACAAAGATACCCCGTGTAAGCCTTTAACAGGCGGTTGTGGAAAGTGCTGTTAGCGAGCGCCTATTAAGGCTGGAGGGGGTGGGTGGCCAGCACCACGCAGGACCGTATTTGTCTCCCCAGTGACGATGTTTACTGCACACCGCACCAGGTACTCGTTTTTAGGCCGAGTCGACCTAGGGGAGGCCCGGTTCAGATAATCGTCACCGGTGTTGGCCGTGACCTGGAATCGAACTTGGGTGGCCAGGTTCGTAGCGTAGCAAAGCTCTGCCCCCGCCCCCCCCCCCCCAAAAAAAAAATATAAAAAATGCTTCAAATCGCTTTAAACTATTGTCATTGTAGCGCGTATTTAATGTGCCGCTCTACTCTGATGTTGTAGGAGAAAATATTTATCAAAAAGTCTATTTAATTAAGTAGAACGTGTTGTCTATATTTATTTAGAAAGTTGCGACTTTTGATGTGACGTCACATTTCTCAAACCCCCCCGCCCCTCCCCCCCCCTCGTCACACATCGTCACAAATGTCTGACCCCCACCCCCTCCCCCTAGGTGCGTGACGTCATTTATGGACGTCCTCAAGTTCTGTGCGTGGTTAACGCAGGCAGGATTCCTTGAATAAGGATTCTGTTTGGCGTTTCAACATCGTCTTGACCCACCTGTTATGTTGCCAGAAAGGGTGAAACCCCTATTGTTATTATTATATTTCAATACTTGGCAATAAAGATTCCATATTGTAGCCTGCCAACTGTTCCAACTAATCTTGATTTGAGGCTCTCGCGACTGCAGGAACCTACACTCTTTCCTTCCTTCGGTAAAGTCATCACGTAGGTAGAAAAAATATAATCAAGCAGTTCTACTGCTTGTGTTGCGATCGAAACATCGTGATTTATTTTATTTTATAACCTACGCTGCTTTACCTAAAGATACCAAATAGTATGTTCTAAGTGGTGCCGCCTACGATAGGCGGTCTAAATAATAATAATGATAGTGCACACACACATAATGATAGTGCTTGTTGAATCAAAGTGCCTCCAGTTACTACTGCACACGTATCCAAGCATATATGTACAGCTGAAAAAAACACACACACGCACATACGTGTGTTTTTTATGGGACTTAAACAGAAATCGGTCATGATGACATTTTAATGAAATAGTGTAAACTTGTGCGTTTTAAGGCAATTTAAATGCTGCGTTTTATAATTAACTGGTGGAGCGGTGGCGCAGCGGTTAGCGCACCGCACGACATAACCCGGGACCACGTGCGAATTTAACTTCGCAGGGCAGGGGCTCATCCGGTTCTGCCCTTCCAGTAACGCGCACTGACCCAGCGTGGTGAAGTATGGTTGAACGAACACCCACACCCACCCCCCCACCACCACTACTCCAGCACTGCATCGACGAGGCATTCATCCAGCAGTGGATCTACAGAGCGCCGCGCGGAGAGTTGAGCAAACAGCGCGGATCCGTGCATCGTCCCAACTCGTTCCGCCTCTCACCTTTAGCCGTGCGATCCCTGGTTCAGAGGTTCAGGCCGTAGGCGATCCTAAGTAAACTATTTGAGCCGCTGTGAAATTTATCGTTGAGTGTTGCGTGCGCGAGCGTGTGTCTGTGTGTGTGTGTACGTGTGCGCTTTGGCATGTGTTAGTGAGGAGCGGTGGCGCAGTGGTTAACGCACCGCAACGCGCTACGATCCCCGGCGACCCGAGTTCGATTCCCGCTCACGGCCAACACCGGTGACGATTTATCTGAATGGGTCCTGGCAGAGCCGGATTGAAGCGAAGTGCCACACGATGTTATAAAGTGGACATAATTGTGAAAAAAACCAAACACGTAAATATTAAAAAAACACACATTTTTAACTTGCGTAGTAAAGTTACTGTATTTTTTATTTATTTGCTAGACAGCCCAGATAATACGACAAATCGCTCACCTTAAAAAACCCAGTCGTTGGTATAAGTCGAAGGCGGTGTAGTACTATGGTAATAGAGCAAATGCAGAATCACTGAACCGGAATTGATAACTCGAAAGCGTTTAGCGCGGGGCCTTTGAAAGTGCGGGGCACTACACGTGTAGTAGTAGCTGCTACACGTGTAGTAGCAGCTACTAAACGTGTATTAGCTACGACTACATATGTAGTAGTTGTAGCTACTACACGTGTAGTAGTAGCTACTACACGTGTAGTAGTTACTACTACACGTGTAGTAGCTACTACATATGTAGTAGTAGCTACATGTGTAGTAGCTACTACTACATGTGTGTAGTAGCTACTACACATATGTAGTGTAGCAGCTACTACTACACATGTAGTAGCTACTCCATAAATGACGTCACGCACCTAGGGTGGGGGGGGGGGGGTGGTCAGACATTTGTGACGATGTGTGACGAGGGGGGCGGGGGGGTTGAGAAATGTGACGTCACATCAAAATGCGCAACTTTATAAATAAATATAGACAACACGTTCTACTTACTTAAATTGACTTTTTAATAAATGTTTTCTCCTACAACATCAGAGTGCAGCGCCACATTAAATATGCACTACAATGACAATAGTTTAAAGCTATTTGAAGCATGTTTTATTTTTCTTTGGCGGAAGAGGGGGGGGGGGTAAGAGCATTGTGACGTCATATTTCAGGGGAGGGAGGGGGGGGTCAAAAATCGCCCAAAAATCGCGTGACGTCATTTATGCACGGACCCCTTCGAACAAAAAAGAGTGACTTTTGAATCGAACCGCGTCTAAATTTATTCTCGAATTCACGGAAGAACAATGACGGCAACCATCCATCAGCGGCGAAGCAAATTCGCTCACGTGCATTGCACAAAGTACAAAGATCCCGCCCCCCACGATGTAGCCCTCAGGTGATGTCTCGCTGGAAGTTCTGATGTGTCCAAAACCACACACGCAGATTGATTTGAGGCTCGGCCAACCCCAGCTCAAAGTTCGTGTGATGTGTCCGCACAACGGCCAAGCATCAGTGACGATTGTCTGGAATCGGTCCTGGGCCTCCCCTAGGTCGACTCGGCCTCAAGGCGTGTAGCCGGTGCGGTGTGTGGTAAACATCGACACGGGGGAGGGGGGGGGGGAGAGACAAAGGCGGCCGGGCGTGGTTTGGCCGGCCACCCATTCCCTCGTGTGGCCACAGTGCCGGTAGCCTTCATAGGTTGGGGGGGGTTGTTTGTAAATGTTTTTATTTTTTATATATACATATATAGATATACAGGGTGCGAAAATCACAACTCGAGAGGCTCGGGCATTCGGATCGATGGTGGTGGTGGGGGTGGTGGTGGTGGGGGTGGTTTGTGGGTAGTGGTGGTGAGGGTTGTGGTGGTGGTGGTTCTGGTGGGGGTGGTGGTTCTGGTGGAGGTGGTGGTGGTTCTGGTGGGGGTGGTGGTGGTTCTGGTGGGGGTGGTGGTGGTGGTGGTTCTGGTGGGGGTGGTGGTGGTGGTGGGGTGGTTGGTGGTGGGTGGTGGTGGTGGGGGTTGTGGTGGTGGTGGTGGGGGTTGTGGTGGTTCTGGTGGTGGTGGGGGTGGTGGGAGTGGGTGGTGGTGGTGGGGGTGGTGGGGGTGGGTGGTGGTGGTGGGGGTGGTGGTGGTGGTGGGGGTATTGGTGGGTGGTGGTGGTGGGGGTGGGGGTGGTGGGTGGTGGTGGTGGTGGTGGGGGTGGTGGGGGTTGTGGTGGTTCTGGTGGTGGTGGGGGTGGTGGTGGTGGTGGGTGGTGGGTGGTGGTGGTGGGGGTGGTGGGGGTTGTGGTGGTTCTGGTGGTGGTGGTGGGGGTGGTGGTGGTGGATGGTGGGTGGTGGTGGTGGGGGTTGTGGTGGTTCTGGTGGTGGTGGTGGTTCTGGTGGGGGTGGTGGTGGTTCTGGTGGGGGTGGTGGTGGTGGTTCTGGTGGGGGTGGTGGGGTGGTGGTGGTGGGGGTGGTTGGTGGTGGGTGGTGGGTGGTGGTGGTGGGGGTTGTGGTGGTGGTGGTGGGGGTTGTGGTGGTTCTGGTGGTGGTGGGGGTGGTGGGTGGTGGTGGTGGGTGGTGGTGGTGGGGGTGGTGGTGGTGGTGGGGGTTGTGGTGGTTCTGGTGGTGGTGGGGGTGGTGGGAGTGGGTGGTGGTGGTGGGGGTGGTGGGGGTGGGTGGTGGTGGTGGGGGTGGTGGTGGTGGTGGGGGTATTGGTGGGTGGTGGTGGTGGGGGTGGTGGTGGGGGTGGTGGGTGGTGGTGGTGGGTGGTGGTGGTGGGGGTTGTGGTGGTTCTGGTGGTGGTGGTGGTGGGGGTGGTGGTGGTGGATGGTGGGTGGTGGTGGTGGGGGTTGTGGTGGTGGTGGTGGGGGTGGTGGTGGTGGATGGTGGGTGGTGGTGGTGGTGGTGGATGGTGGGTGGTGGTGGTGGGGGTTGTGGTGGTGGTGGTGGTGGGGGTTGTGGTGGTGGTGGTGGTGGGGGTGGTGGTGGTGGGTGGTGGTGGTGGTGGTGGAATGTCGGGAGAACGAGCGACAGCGCCACGAGGCATTGGACGTTTGACAAGAGCGAGGAGGAGGGAGGAGGAGGCGTTGGTGGTGGTTGCGGCTCTCCGAGAAGGCGATTGAGCGAGAATCTTCCAAGGGATTTCCCCCCACTAAGCCGCCCTCCCCGCGTGTCTCACAAGATTCATTCGCAGCTTGATTGCTTTTTAATTGCGGCGTTCTCGGCGCGCGCGGCCTGCGAGGGGGGCAGAGGGAGGGGTGGAGAGGGGTGGTGGGTGGGTGGGGGGGAGGTGGTGGAGATGGAGTGAGATGAGGTTGGTGATGGTGGTAGTGGTGGAATTGGCGGTGCAGTAGGAGGAGGTGGTGGCGGTGGTTATGGTGGTGATGGTGGTGGTGATGGTGGTGGTGATGGTGATGATGGTGGTGGTGATGGTGGTGATGGTGGTGGTGATGGTGGTGATGGTGGTGGTGATGGTGGTGATGGTGGTGGTGATGGTGATGGTGGTGGTGATGGTGGTGGTGATGGTGGTGATGGTGGTGATGGCGGTGATGGTGATGGCGGTGGTGATGGTGGTGGCGATGGTGGTGATGGTGGTGGTGATGGTAGTGATGGTGGTGGTGATGGTGGTGGTGATGGTGATGATGGTGGTGGTGATATTGGTGATGGTGGTGGTGATGGTGGTGGTGATGGTGATGATGGTGGTGGTGGTGATGGTGATGGTGGTGATGGCGGTGGTGATGGCGGTGGTGGTGATGGCGGTGGTGATGGCGGTGGTGATGGCGGTGGGTTTGCAGGAAGAAGAGGAGACGTTGTGATGAGCGGCCGTGAGCACCAAGACTCTCGATCTTTTTTTGCCGAATTTGTCTCCGCCTTTAGAACGGTCACGTGGCACGTGTTCGGTTCGAGTGGACCCGTTATGTAACGTGTTGTCCAAACAGGTCGACTCAGCCTCAAATGAGTTCCTGGTGCGGTGTGCAGTCAACAAAGCCACTGGGGGAAACAAAAGCATCCTCTCGCGTGCCACAGTGCCAGCAGCCTTCATAGTTTGCCGCTGTTGCTGCTCGCTGACAGCCACATGGCCCCACAACAGTCTGCTAATGCTGATTTGACAGCGCGTGGAGCGCGTGGCGATAGGGCGAATGCTGCCAACCGTGGCTGTAAAGTTTGGTCGTGCATGTTATGCGTAAATATCGTGTATTGTTAAAATTTGAATCACGGTTCCCATGATCACCGTCGTTACATTGTTTGTATCGCTTCATTTCGGCGTTTTCGAAAACGTTCTTGGTTCGGCCCTGCTTGTGTTCGTTGCGGTACAGAGTTAGACTGATAACTTTAATCTAAATTGTCTTACGGTTGTTGTTGTTGCACACAGCGTTGATGCGCGGTGCTATTTCTGGAAGGCTTTCCTGTTTTTTTTTTTCCCCAGGATTTTTCTGTCGCGCGTAGCCACTTTAAGGATGTTTTCTTGTTCAAGGGGTGCCTCTGCGGATGTGTATGCTTTAACTTTAACATAGCCATTTCTGTGACCAGTCACAAGCTAATCACTCAGCCATTTCAATGCTAAATTCTATGCTAATTCCTTTGTCAAGGCGCTTTGTCTCTTCTCACACAGCTTAAAGGTCGCGATCTGAGCGTGGCTTTTTCACTCTAGCGCTGTCCTCCAGACAGTCTCGTCCCTTCACCTGATGAAGGCCGCTTGTGTTGTGGCCGAAACGTCGTGAGAATATTATTGTGTTATTTTATTTTATCAATGTATTATTTTATTCTCATTCTACGTGGTGACTTTACCGAAAGAACCAAAGAAGATGAATCCTTGCAGTCACGAAAGCTTTAAATCGAAAAATGTGTTTGTTTGTTGATGTTGCACCCGATTCAAGTGCCGCATGGATCACACGACTCTAACTACTAAATGAATTGAACTGAACTGAGTGGTAATTAGCTGCACCGTTCCACGGCCACCTCCACCCCCCCATACTTTGACTCAGCCTTGAATGAGTACCTGGTGCGGTTGTGCAATCAATCGGCACGGTCCCCACTCCAGCGTCATGCCCATCCATCAAGGGGCACTCACCAACCTTACTCGAAACGTTTGGTATTTTAACCGGGGCTGTGTGAGGCCACACTCAACCGCTGTGTAGCCCTTTTCATCAGAAGCTACCGTGGCGTGTCACAACGAAGTGGGCTTATCATCATCATTATCATCATTATCATCATTATTATCGCGTGTGTACATTCATAGCAGCAGCACAGACGCTCCAAACGCGTGGTGTTGGTTCTAAATGTGAAGGGGGAGGGGGGGGAGACAAATCCACGCGACCACAGAGAGAGAGAGAGACGCAAAGTCCAAAAATACAGCAGCAGCAGCAGGCGTCAGGGTCGGGATAGAACCTACGACCTCCTGTAGACCAGGCGAGGTAGTCAACATCTCCTAGCCACCGTGATGATGATGATGATGAGAGAGACACGCAAACTCCAAATATACAGCAGCAGGCGTCAGGGTCGGGATAGAACCTACGACCTCCTGTAGACCAGGCGAGGTAGTTAACATCTCCTAGCCACCGTGATGATGATGATGAGAGAGACACGCAAACTCCAAACACACAGCAGGCGTCAGGGTCGGGATCGAACCCACGACTTCCTGTATACCAGGCGAGGTAGTCAACATCTCCTAGCCACCGTGATGATGATGAGAGAGAGAGAGACACCGCAAACTCCAAATATATAGCAGAAGGCGTCAGGGTCGGGATCGAACCTACGACCTCCTGCACACCAGGCGAGGTAGTCAACATCTCCTAGCCACCGTGATGATGATGAGAGAGAGACACGCAGACTCCAAATATACAGCAGCAGGCGTCAGGGTCGGGATCGAACCTACAACCTCCTGCACACCAGGCGAGGTAGTCAACATCTCCTAGCCACCGTGATGATGATGAGAGAGAGAGAGACACGCAAACTCCAAATATACAGCAGCAGGCGTCAGGGTCGGGATAGAATCTACGACCTCCTGTATACCAGGCGAGGTAGTTAACATCTCCTAGCCACCGTGATGATGATGATGAGAGAGACACGCAAACTCCAAACACACAGCAGGCGTCAGGGTCGGGATCGAACCCACGACTTCCTGTATACCAAGCGAGGTAGTCAACATCTCCTAGCCACCGTGATGATGATGAGAGAGAGAGAGAGACACGCAGACTCCAAATATACAGCAGCAGGCGTCAGGGTCGGGATCGAACCCACGACCTCCTGTACACCAGGCGAGGTAGTTAACATCTCCTAGCCACCGTGATGATGATGAGAGAGAGAGAGAGACACGCAGACTCCAAATATACAGCAGCAGGCGTCAGGGTCGGGATCGAACCCACGACCTCCTGTACACCAGGCGAGGTAGTCAACATCTCCTAGCCACCGTGATGATGATGAGAGAGAGACACCGCAAACTCCAAATATACAGCAAAAGGCGTCAGGGTCGGGATCGAACCCACGACCTCCTGTATACCAGGCGAGGTAGTCAACATCTCCTAGCCACCGTGATGATGATGATGAGAGCGACACGCAAACTCCAGATACACAGCAGGCGTCAGGGTCGGGATCGAACCCACGACCTCCTGTATACCAGGCGAGGTAGTCAACATCTCCTAGCCACCGTGATGATGATGAGAGAGAGACACGCAGACTCCAAATATACAGCAGCAGGCGTCAGGGTCGGGATCGAACCTACGACCTCCTGCACACCTGGCGAGGTAGTCAACATCTCCTAGCCACCGTGATGATGATGAGAGAGAGAGAGACACGCAGACTCCAAATATACAGCAGCAGGCGTCAGGGTCGGGATCGAACCTACGACCTCCTGCACACCAGGCGAGGTAGTCAACATCTCCTAGCCACCGTGATGATGATGAGAGAGAGAGACACGCAGACTCCAAATATACAGCAGCAGGCGTCAAGGTCGGGATCGAACCCACAACCTCCTATAGACCAGGCGAGGTAATCAACATCTCCTAGCCACCGTGATGATGATGAGAGAGAGAGAGACACCCCAAACTCCAAATATACAGCAGCAGGCGTCAGGGTTGGGATCGAACCTACGACCTCCTGCACACCAGGCGAGGTAGTCAACATCTCCTAGCCACCGTGATGATGATGAGAGAGAGAGAGAGACATCGCAAACTCCAAATATACAGCAGCAGGCGTCAGGGTCGGGATCGAACCTACGACCTCCTGTACACCAGACGAGGTAGTTAACATCTCCTAGCCACCGTGATGATGATGATGAGAGAGAGAGAGACTCCGCAAACTCCAAATACACAGCAGGCGTTAGGGTCGAGATCGAACCCACGACCTCCTGCACACCAGGCGAGGTAGTTAACATCTCATAGCCTCATCAACTCATCAACACGCGCCCAGGGATCGTGCTCGAAGGATCGTTGCGTCGCAGGATCGTGAGTGATGGATGATGGCGTTCGATTGGCAGAGCCCTGCAATTCAGCAGCAGGATAACTCATGGCTGATGATGATGATGACGACGATGGTGGCGGCGGCGGTGAGGATGGTACGATACGTCCACAACTACAGAAAGACATATAGAGAGAAAGACATTTTTTGGGGGGCGGGGTGAGCGGGGTGGGCAGGGGGGGGGGGTCGCCGCGATTTAACATTTCGAGAGCGTCTTTAATGTTTCAGCACCCCCACCACACGAGTCCCCCGTCTGAAATGTAATAATGGTGTGGAGGAGGGGGGGGGGGGCTGACACCTTCCCGCCATCGTACATTATTAAACAAGGGGGGGGTGGGGGGGGGTGGGGAGGTTTAATGCCAAGCAAGGCGCATATATCACGAGCGCACCGCGGAGAGGAGCAAATGGCGAGGCATATTGGTTGTTTAAGGGATCACGCGAAAGAAATGTGACGCTTCAAACGGAAGAGGTGTACGTAGATATAGATATGTTTTTTTTAAGGCAAAAGGAGTTTTTGCAGGCCTGCAACGTCCTGCCTATGCCACTCCACGGTGGCTATGAGATGTTGACTACCTCGCCAGGTGTACAGGAGGTTCGTGGGTTCGATCCTGACCCTGACGCCTGCTGCTGTATATTTGGAGTTTGCGTGTTTCTCTCTCTCTCTCTCTCATCATCATCACGGTGGCTAGGAGATGTTAACTACCTCGCCAGGTGTACAGGAGGTTCGTGCGTTCGATCCCGATCCTGACGCCTGCTGTTTATTTGGAGTCTGCGTGTCTCTCTCTCATCATCATCACGGTGGCTAGGAGATGTTAACTACCTCGCCAGGTGTACAGGAGGTCGTGGGTTCGATCCCGATCCTGACGCCTGCTGTTTATTTGGAGTTTGCGTGTCTCTCTCTCATCATCATCACGGTGGCTAGGAGATGTTAACTACCTCGGCAGGTGTACAGGAGGTTCGTGGGTTCGATCCCGATCCTGACGCCTGCTGTTTATTTGGAATTTGCGTGTCTCTCTCTCATCATCATCACGGTGGCTAGGAGATGTTAACTACCTCGCCAGGTGTACAGGAGGTTCGTGGGTTCGATCCCGATCCTGAAGCCTGCTGTTTATTTGGAATTTGCGTGTCTCTCTCTCATCATCATTACGGTGGCTAGGAGATGTTAACTACCTCGCCAGGTGTACAGGAGGTTCGTGGGTTCGACACCGACCCTGACGCCTGCTGCTGCTGTATATTTGGAGTTTACAGTGTATCTCTCTCTCTTTCTCCCCGTGGCTGTGTGGATTTTCCCTGTGGGTGCTCCGGTTTTTCCCCTCCGCATGTAGAACGCGACCATTTGGCCGCTCGACATTTCCACATTGTAAGCCACTTTCGCCGAGCGGTCAGTCTTTGGCCAGGTTCCACTCATCACACTCATCACACACATCACACACACACGCAGCGCTCACCGCACATAGACCACAGGAGCCTCGCTCGTCTCGTCCAGGAGCTGTGAACCATCGTCACGCGACGCTCCGCTCGTCCTCGCTGAGGCTTCTGGCTCAGCCGTCGAAGAGAGGCGCTTTCGGACTGCGCTGCTTCTGCGGCCGTCTGGAACGCTCTTCCCGCTTCCGATATTCGGAAGCCACTGGGGAGCTGTGATGCACACTTTTACATCGTCATCATCATCATCTCGATTGACAAACTCACTTGTTTGGAACTGACTTTGGTTTGTTTAGTTTGTTGTCCTTCCCCCGCACATCCGATTAGTGCGATTGGCTACGTACGGTGCGAAAGAAATTCAACAGACACACACACACTGCTCATAGACTTAACACTGCCCATAGACTCAACACTGTCCATAGACTCAACACTGCCCATAGACTTAACACTGTCCATAGACTCAACACTGCCCATAGACTCAACACTGCACCATAGACTCAACACTACCCATAGACTCAACACTGCACCATAGACTCAACACTGCCCATAGACTCAACACTGCACCGTAGACTCAACACTGCCCATAGACTCAACACTGCCCATAGACTCAACACTGCCCATAGACTCAACACTGCCCATAGACTCAACACTGTCCATAGACTCAACACTGCCCATAGACTTAACACTGTCCATAGACTCAACACTGCCCATAGACTCAACACTGCACCATAGACTCAACACTACCCATAGACTCAACACTGCACCATAGACTCGACACTGCCCATAGACTCAACACTGCACCGTAGACTCAACACTGCCCATAGACTCAACACTGCCCATAGACTCAAGACTGCCCACAGACTTAACACTGCCCATAGACTCAACACTGCCCATAGACTCAACACTGCCCATAGACTCAACACTGTCCATAGACTCAACACTGCACCATAGACTCAACACTGCACCATAGACTCAACACTGCACCATAGACTCAACACTGCCCATAGACTCAACACTGCACCATAGACTCAACACTGCCCATAGACTCAACACTGCACCATAGACTCAACACTGCACCATAGACTCAACACTGCACCATAGACTCAACACTGCACCATAGACTCAACACTACCCATAGACTTAACACTGTCCATAGACTCAACACTGCACCATAGACTCCACACTGCACCATAGACTCAACACTGCCCATAGACTCAACACTGCACCATAGACTCAACACTGCACCATAGACTCAACACTGCACCATAGACACAACACTACCGATAGACTCAACACTACCCATAGACTCAACACTGCCCATGGACTCAACACTGCACCATAGACTCAACACTGCACCATAGACTCAACACTACCCATAGACTCAACACTGCACCATAGACTCAACCCTACCCATAGACTCAACACTGCACCATAGACTCAACACTGCACCATAGACAGAACCCATCATGTCAATTCTAATAATAAATAATAAACATTTGTGCGGTCATTTGGCAACCCACCGCCGGACGCACCGCGTCGGTCACGTGGGCTTCTCTCTGCGTGACCATACTTCACCTCCCTGGTCAGCGCGGGCGTGTGAGCAAATCTCATCCGTATGGTGACGTGTGCGAGTTGTTATTCTGTAAGCAGAAAACAAAACGAACATGCGTGCGTGTTTGCACATTCACCACGGGTGCTGTGTGTGGGTGCTCAATGCGGATAACTTGATCCCTTGCAAAATATTTCTCTCCGGTGTCTGAACGTCTGACCACAACTCCTGTTCCATTGCCAGAAAAGGGTTAAAATCAAATTTTTTGTTTAATTTTTCATGCTTTGATACTGGAAAAAAAAATAGTTTCCCATGATGCAGCTGCACATGCAGCTGCATCATGGGATGCAGCTGATGCGCGTGGCATTGTACTTGCACCGTTCGCTTTTTGGCGTTGTTCTCTGGTGAGACGGGGTCCTGAAGAAGGCGTCTGCCTCTGTTGTTGGACAATCAGTCTCAAAGACAATGCCACATGTATGATCGGAGCCGCGCGTGTTTTCATGTTCACCACAAGTATTGTGTGTGTGTGTGTGTGCGGTTAATGCGGTTACTTGATTCCCTGCAAAAGGTTCGCATTCGGTGTTTGAACGTCGCAACCACGCCTCCTGTTTCATTGCCATATTTTGTCCTTTGTCACATCACCTTTTTTGTAAAACATCACGAACGCGGAGCTTCCAAACGCTGCCTTTTGGGCCTCTGGCAAAGGGGCAAAGCGGTGGACGACATCAGAGAGAAAGAGAAATTCTTTTTTCTTGGGACACGTCAAAGTCCGTCGCACGAATAAGCGCCGTTGCCCGAAACGTCGCCGATTGTTTGTTTTTCAATTTCAAGGCGACGCACAGACACGTGGTGCTGCTGCTGTTGTTGTTGTTGTTATTGACGCTGGGTGCGTTGTCGCTGTTGTCGAGCGCTTGTGCAGCAGCAGCATCAGGATCATCGTCATCATTACCAAATAGAATGAATATTTTGTTAATGAGCTCCAAGTTAAAATGGAAAGGGGATCACAAAAACAGACTGTCTGTGTGTGTTTGTAGGTGTGTATGTGTGTGTAGGTGTGTGTATGTGTAGGTGTGCGTGTACGTGTGTGTAGGTGTGTGTATGTGTAGGTGTGTGTGTAGGTGTGTGCAGGTGTGTGTGTAGTAGGTGTGTGTGTGTGTATGTGTGTGTGCAGGTGTGTGTGTGTAGGTGTGTGTGTGTGTGTAGGTGTGTGTGTGTATGTGTGTGTGCAGGTGTGTGTAAGCGTCGTGGTGACATCACCGCCACTTAGTGGCGAATGGCGGTTGTTGTTGTTGTTGTGTAGGTGTGTGTGTAGGTGTGTGTGTGTAGGTTTGTTTGTAGGTGTGTGTGTGTAGGTGTGTAGGTGTGTGTGGGGAGCGGTAGTGTAGTGGTTAGCGCTACGCTGCGCGATGAACCCGGCGACCCGAGTTCGATTCCCGCTCACGGCCAACACCAAGTGACGATTATCTGAACCGGTCCTGGGCCTCCCCTAGGTCGACTCAGCCTAAAACGAGTACCTGGTGCGGTGTGTATTAAACATCGCCACTGGGGAGACAAAGGCGGTCGGGAGTGGTGCTGACCACCCACCCCCTGCGGTACCGTTCCGGCCTTCATAGGTGCTCGCTAACAGCACATGCCCCTACAGTCTGTTAAGGCTATACGGGGGATCTTTGTTTTCTTTTGTAAGAGAGAGAGAGAATATGAATTGTAGTCTCTCAAAAATAAATATTAAGGTGTAAATGTGTTTATGGAATAAATGATATTTGTTATGGACGACGCTCAATAACATTACTTGAAATGAAATTCTCAAAGGGGATAGAGCCGAAACCCAGGGGATTGATTTGATTGGTGCTCACTTAAGTTATTCCCGGGGGAGTGTAAGACGCACACACACACACTGTGCAGCTGTGTGTGTGTGCGTGACTCGGTGTGTGTGTCAATGTGTGTGCGTGAGTCGGTGTGTGAGTGTGTGCCAATGTGCGTGTGTGAGTCGGTGTGTGAGTGTGTGCCAATGTGTGTGACGGTGTGTCTGTGTGAGTCAGTGTGTGAGTGTGTGGCAATGTGTGTGTGTGTGTGTGCGTGAGTTTGTGTGAGAGTGTGTGTCAATGTGTGTTATAGTGTTTCTGTGTACGTGCGTGAGTCGGTGTGTGAGTGTGTGTCAATGTGTGTGTGTGTGAATCTGGGTGTGAGTGTGTCAATGTGAGTGTGTGTCAATGTGTGTGTGTGAGTCTGTGTGTGAGTGTGTGTGAGTGTGTCAATGTGTGTGGGTGTGAGTCTGTGTGTGAGTGAGGGCCAATGTGTGTGACGGTGTGTCTGTGTGAGTCGGTGTGTGAGTGTGTCAATGAGTGTGTGTGGGGAGCGATAGTGTAGCGGTTAGCGCGCTGCGCTATGAACCTGGCGACCCGGGTTCGATTCCCGCTCACGGCCAACACCAGTGACGATTATCTGAACCGGTCCCGGGCCTCCCCTAGGTACATGGAGCGGTGTGTAAACATGGCCACTAGGGAGACAAAGGCGGTCGGTCGTGGTGCTGGCCACCCACCCCCTCGTGTGTCGTGCTGCAAATTCCCCAACAGCCTGTCAAGGTTATGCGGGAGGGTCGTTAGTTTTTATGATGTACCGTATATTATTTAAAATTCGTCAATGCATATATATTTGAATGAAGCATAGAAATTATGAAGGACTAGCTCAGGATAGTTCGATACTGTGTATATAATCATCAGCCATGTTCCATCCACAGCTGGATGAACATATCTCCGCCTTATAATTTGAATGCGCTAGAAGGTTCCCGGGCTTTAACCTCACGTGCCCCGTCTATCACCTTTGCCCCACATCTCTTTCTCCGGCTTATCACGTGACCGGCTGGCAGGCAGGGCTGCTACAACTGCAGATTCCCTTCTCTGCCAGCAACCGGAGCGATGCACTATAGTGAACCATTCCATGTCACTACATCACCCCCCCCCCCCCCCCCGTGGAAAAAAAACGGCCGTCCCGGCTGACCCTATACCTCACGTAGAGGGACAATGAACACAACAATACCAACGATCGTCCCCTACTCTTTGGTACGTTCGGTAAAGTCACGTAGGTACAAACGAAATAAAACAAAAATAATGCATCAATAAGTTTCGATCGCAACACAAGCGGTCGTCCTCAGGCGGAGGAAAAAGCAAAAAAATAATAATACAGAAGTGGAACTGCTGAACCTGGTTCAAGGATTTGTGAGCTCCTCACACAATCCAGCCTGGTTAAACCCAGGATGGATCGTAGGCAGGCCAGCCTAAATGTTTCTAACCGGCGAAGATGTTTCATTAGGGGGGGTCCACGTTTCGCAAGCGTAGAGAAGGGAGGGAATGACCGTGGCCGAGAAGACCTGAAGCTTCGTGCGGAGCGACAGACCAGGTAGCTTCCACACAGCGTTACGCAACCGATAAAGAGATATTGCCGCTCGACTGATTGGGAGTGAGACCTCTGCTGTTAAACCGGAGTCGGTCATGAGCACACTGCCCAGGTATGGGAAACTCTCCACTCTCTCCACAACTGTCCCATAACCGATTGGGAGTTGTGGGGGTGGAGTGCCCGATGGTACAAAATACCCAGGCAGGTGCTTAGTTTTGGTGGGGCTGATGGTAAGACCCCACCTCTTAGTGGCACACTCCAGTTTCAGCAGCAGTGCCTCCAACTCCTCGTCTGAGTGAGCCACAATAACCAGGTCATCGGCATACATAACGTGGTTGAACAATAGGCAGCCATCCCTTGACTGCACCCGGGCATTGATCAGCCTCCCATTGTATCTGTACCAGATGGAAATTCCTCCGGTACAGCGACTGAAGGTGTAGCTCTTGTTGGAATTCCCTACACCTCTGCTGTAGCAAACGAACAGAAAATATGGCATCTGTGCAGGACCGCCCTTTCCTGAAACCACATTGGGGCTCCATAAGCCTCTCCTCAGCGTGCCTGGCAAGGTGGTGTTGAATAATCATTACCAGAACCTTTCCCGGCACACTGAGGAGTGAGATGCCCCTGTAGTTGTAACAGTCTGTGCGGTCCCCCTTCTTGAAGATGGGGATCACCGGTGCATCCTTCCAGTCCTGCAGAACCCGTCCAGTGGTCCAGACTGTTGTTATGATGTCATGTAGGGCAGTCTGTGCACAAACGCCACCCTCCCTCAGCATTTAGCTTGGGAGATTATCTCTGCCCGGTACCTTTCGTGGTCTCAGACTCTGGATCGCCTTCAGTACTTCCTCGTCAGATGGCACCTCAGACAGCCTCTCACAGGGGGTGACTTTTTCCAATATTTTAGGCACCGCAGCCTCAGCAGGGTCATCCCCGCTTTGTCCCACGATGTCTTTCATGTGGAGGGATTTCCCCTCCCCCAGGACTTCACAGAAATGGTCAGCAAATCTGCAAACCTGTTACTGGGGGTCGGAGATTGGATCACCGTTTTCCCCCCTAATTATGGTAATAGGTGTGACGCTGCAGGTTACTTTTTTGATGGAATTAAATAGGGATTTGTGATTCGCGGCCACTGAGGCAGACTCCATCTCCTCAGCAACCTGCGACCACCACCCATCCTTGCAGCGCCTCACGGCTCTCCGAACCTCCGAGCGAAGGCTGCGGTAAGCCTCCTTATTCCCCCACGTGGGATGCTGTAGCCAATGAGAGTGAGCCTGTCGCTTTTTCTCAACCATCCTGAACACCTCCTCTGTCAGCCGGGGTCTCTGGGGAGGTCTGGACCGCGTACCCAAAGCAGCCATTGCAGCTACCTGAGTCACAGTCCTAAA
Source organism: Petromyzon marinus (assembly GCF_048934315.1). Taxonomy (NCBI): domain Eukaryota; kingdom Metazoa; phylum Chordata; class Hyperoartia; order Petromyzontiformes; family Petromyzontidae; genus Petromyzon; species Petromyzon marinus. Next base: position 4,124,258 of record NC_133725.1, on the reverse strand, counting down.
CCTCACCCATTTACCCTCGACATCGGGGGGAGTGGGGGACGATGCCAACCCCAGTCGCAAGCGATGATGAAATTCTCACTTGCAACTTTCATCAGCTAGCTGAAACCAGGCCACGTTAGGTTTGAATGGGGTCCTGGATGTACACTCACCACCGGAGTGGAAGAATGGCAGGCGCATCCTACAGATGACTAGTCGATGGTCAGTGGGTAGATCAGCCCCACAGTAGGTCCTGGTGTCAAGGACATGGGCTCGCATCCGCTGGTCCATCACTATGTAGTCCAGCAGATGTTCTTGCTTGGACCCGGCATGCATCCATGATGTTGTGTAGATGCGCCGATGCCGGAACAGGGTGTTTGTAATTACAACTCCAGACCAGGTGCCAGCATCATGACCAACTCGGGCATTGAAGTCACCCAACAAGTTGACTCTATCCCGAGAGGCCACTTTAGCCAGCACCTGTGACAGGAGGTAATAGAAGACATCTGACTCATCGGCCTTGCCTGCATCCCTCCATGGATGTTCGTCTTCGGTGGGGGCATAAGTAACCACGATCACCAATCCTCGCCTCTGGTTGATGGGAAGGCGAGCCCAAACTAGCGTGGGGCTTAAAGCTTCCCACACCTCACTGCTATGCTCCCATGCCCTCTTCATTCTTTTGTTCAGAAGAAGAGCCACACCCTGTTATTTGGCAGACTGCTGCCCCGAGTAGAGGACTGTCCACCCCTCATGGTGGCAGGAGCCAGAACCGGTCGACCGGACCTCCTGAATGCCACAGAGATCCAGGCGGTACCGGTCCAGCTCCCGACAGAGGAGTGGGAGCCTCTCCTCCGCAGTGAGCGTTAGAACATTCCACGTGGCCATCCGTAGTGGCTTTTTGGTGTTTCTGGAGGAGCCCCGAGGGTAGAGATCGCCAAATGGGGTTTGGCCAGGAGACGTCATGGACGCCTGTCCCTCCGGGGCCTCCTGCACAACTACTACTATCACCACCATCACCACCACCATCACCACTACTACTACCACTACCACCATCACCCCTACTACTACCACCACCACAACAATCACCACCACCACCACCTCACGATCATCAACAACAACAACAATAACCCAAAGGGGACGCGTAATAATTGTCACGGACAGATCGCTGCGGACGGGAGCTGCTCCGGATCTCGCGCTAATGGGCGAAATTAGATCGTCGTCTTCGCCGACTCGTGCTCTGTGAATATGAAAATGAGCGTGAAATGAGGCCGTGATGGATGACGGGGACTCGCGATAATCTCATCAACAAACGCACACGCACACAGCACACGCACGCGCACACACGCGCGAACGGGCACGCGCACACACAAAACACACGCAAAGATCGCCCGTGTAGCCTGTAACAGACTGTAGGGGCAAGTGCTGTTAGCGAGCACCTATGATGGCCGGAACGGTACCACGAGGGGGTGGGTGGCCAGCACCACGCCCGACCGTCTTTGTCTCCCCCAGTGGCGATGTTTACTACACACCGCACCATGTACTCATTTGAGGCTGAGTCGACCTAGGGGAGGCCCAGAACCGGTTCAGATAATCGTCAATGTTGGCCGTGAGCGGGAATCATACTCGGTTCTCCGGGTTCGTTGCCCAGCGTAGCGTTAACCCGCTACTACACTACCGCTCCCCACACACACACAAACGCAGACAAACACAGACACACAAATGCACGCGCACACAAACACACAAACGTTGACAGAGACACACAAACGCACGCGCACACAACACACAAACGCACAAAAACACAGACACACAAACGCACGCGCACACAAACACATAAACATACAAACGCACACAACACACAAACGCACGCGCACACAAACACAAACAAACAAACGCACACAAACACAGACACACAAACGCACGCGCACACAACACACATGCACACAACACACACAACACACACGCACACAAACACACACGCACACAAACACACACGCACACAAACACACACGCACACAAACGCGCACACGACATGAAGCAGGCGAGACGGGTTATTCATCACTCGGCCGTTTAGTCAAAATCATTCACGCCGCTCTTGTTAAGCTCAGTCTCAAGCCTTGACAAACCACGGTTGTTGTTGTTGTCTTTTGTTGTCTTTTGTTGTTGTTAGGGGGCGGAGAGCAACTGCCTCCAAAGACGCCTTGACGATGAGATGTTGACTACCTCGCCTGGTGTACAGGAGGTCGTGGGTTCGATCCCTACCCTGACGCCTGCTGCTGTATATTTGGAGTCTGCGTGTGTCTCTCTCTCATCATCATCACGGTGGCTAGCAGATGTTAACTACCTCGCCTGGTATACAGGATGTCGTGGGTTCGATCCCGACCCTGACGCCTGCTGCTGTATATTTGGAGTATGCGTGTCTCTCTCATCATCATCATCACGGTGGCTATGAGATGTTAACTACCTTGCCTGGTGTACAGGAGGTCGTGGGTTCGATCCCGACCCTGACGCCTGCTGTATATTTGGAGTTTGCGCGTCTCTCTCTCATCATCATCATCACGGTGGCTAGGAGATGTTGACTACCTCGCCTTGTATACAGGAGGCGGTGGGTTCGATCCCGACCCTGACGCCTGCTGCTGTATATTTGGAGTGTGCGTGTCTCTCTCTCTCATCATCATCATCACGGTGGCTAGGAGATGTTGACTACCTCGCCTGATGTACAGGAAGTCGTGGGTTCGATCCTGACCCTGACGCCTGCTGCTGTTTATTTGGAGTCTGCGTGTTTTTCTCTCTCTCATCATCATTACGGTGGCTATGAGATGTTGACTACCTCGCCTGGTATACAGGAGGTCATGGGTTCGATCCCGACCCTGACGCCTGCTGCTGTATATTTGGAGTCTGCGTGTCTCTCTCTTATCATCATCACGGTGGCTATGAGATGTTAACTACCTCGCCTGGTGTACAGGAGGTAGTGAGTTCGATCCCAGATCCTGGCGCCTGCTGTTGTATATTTGGAGTCTGCGTGTCTCTCTCTCTCATCATCATCATCACGGTGGCTAGGAGATGTTAACTACCTCGCCTGGTATACAGGAGGTAGTGGGTTCGATCCCAGATCCTGGCGCCTGCTGCTGTATATTTGGAGTCTGCCTGTCTCTCTCTCTGTCTCTCTCTCTCCCCGTGGTTGCGTGGATTTTTCTCCGGGTCCTCCACTTCCCCCCCCGCCACCACCACGACCACATTATAGAATCGACATCACAACGCGTCTAGAGGATTTGTGCTGCTGCTATCAATTGACTACGATGACGATGATATCAGCCCACTTCGCTGAGCCCCTATCGTTTGTGAATGGCCACGTTCGCCAATAATATTACGACTATGTATGTTACCAAATAATATTATGACTATTTATGTTACCAAATAATATTATGACTATTTATGTTACCAAATAATATTATTGTTTTTAATGTTACCAAATAATATTATTGCTATTAATGTTACCAAATAATATTATTACTATTTCTGTTACCAAATCATATTATGACTATTTACGTTACCAAATCATATTATGACTATTTACGTTACCAAATAATATTATTATCGCTATGAATTTTACCAAATAATATTATTACTATTTCTGTTACCAAATAATATCATGACTATTTACGTTACCAAATAATGTTCTGACTATTTACGTTACGAAATAATATGAATGCTATTAATGTTATCAAATAATAGTATTGCTATTTACGTTATCAAATAATATTATTAATATTTACGTTACCAAATAATATTATGACTATTTATGTTACAAATAATATCATTGCTATTAATGTTACCAAATAATATTACGACTATTTATGTTACCAAATAATATTATTACTATTTACGTTACCAAATAATATTATTGCTATTAATGTTACCAAATAATATTGTTACTATTTCTGTTACCAAATAATATTATTGCTATTTCTGTTACCAAATAATATTATTGTTATTTACGTTACCAAATAATATTATGACTATTTACGTTACCAAATAATATTATTGTTATTTCCGTTACCAAATAATATTATGACTATTTACGTTACCAAATAATATTATTGTTATTTACGTTACCAAATAATATTGTTACTATTTCTGTTACCAAATAATATTATTGTTATTTATGTTACCAAATAATATTATTGTTTTATATTTTAATTATTATATTGTTTCCCTTCTACGTGACTTTACCGAAAGAACCAAGAATATGAATCCCTGCAGTCACGAAAGCTTTAAATCAAAAATTACTATTTCTGTTGCCAAATAATATTATTGTTATTTACGTTAGCAAATAATATTATTGTTATTTACGTTTCCAAATAATATTATTGTTATTTACGTTACCAAATCATGTTATTGTTATTTACGTTACCAAATAATATTATTGTTATTTACGTTACCAAATAATATTGTTACTATTTCTGTTACCAAAAAATAGTATTGTTATTTATGTTACCAAATAATATTATTGTTATTTACGTTACCAAATAATATTGTTACTATTTCTGTTACCAAATAATATTATTGTTATTTATGTTACCAAAAGATAAAAAAGCGGGGGTTGCAGTCGTTTGGATTCGAATCGGGACCGCATTGGCGATCGCGTGCCACGGAATCAATGAGTTAATTAGTATTAATGTGTATTGATTAGTAGTAATTAATCATAATAATCACGACACTATCGTCGCTCCACACCACCCAAACCACACCACTCACACCACACCAATCACACCACCCACACCACTCACACCACTCACACCACACCACTCACACCACACCACCAACACCACACCACCAACACCACACCACCCACACCACACCACTCACACCACTCACACCACACCACTCACCCCACTCACACCACTCACACCACACCACTCACACCACACCACCAACACCACTCCACCCACACCACACCAATCACACCACCCACACCACTCACACCACTCACACCACACCACTCACACCACACCACCAACACCACACCACCAACACCACACCACTCACACCACACCACTCACACCACTCACACCACACCACCTACCCAGACCACACCACACCACTCGCACCACTCACACCACTCACACCACACCACTTATACCACCCACACCACACCACTCACACCACACCACACCACCCACACCACACCACCCACACCACACCACTTACACCACTCACACCACACCACCAACACCACTGACACCACTCACACCACAAACACCACACCACTTACACCACACCACACCACTCACACCACACCACACCACTCACACCACTCACACCACCCACCACACCCACACCACCCACACCACTCACACCACGCCACTCACACCACTCACACCACACCACTCACACCACCCAGACCACACCACCCACATCACACCACACCACTCACACCACTCACACGACTCACACCACACCACTCACACCACTTACACCACACCACCCACACCACTCAAGTCACACCACACCACTCACACCACACCACACCACTCACACCACACCACACCACTCACACCACACCACTCACACCACACCACTCACACCACACCACTCACCCCACACCACTCACACGACTCACACCACACCACTCACACCACTTACACCACACCACCCACACCACTCAAGCCACACCACACACCTCACACCACACCACACCACTCACACCACACCACACTACTCACACCACACCACTCACACCACACCACACCACACCACTCACACCACACCACTCACACCACACCACACCACTCACACCACACCACACCACTCACACCACACCACTCACACCACACCACTCACACCACACCACTCACACCACACCACACCACTCACACCACACCACACCACTCACACCACGCCACTCACACCACTCACACCACACCACACACACCACCCACCACACCCACACCACCCCACCGCAGGAGGTCATTAAACACGTGGGGGTGGGATGGGGGGTCATGGTATAATCTCATTGTCAAAATTAAGGTCCGCTTGGTTTTAATGTGGGGGGCTGGGGGGGGGCTGGGGGGTCTGGGGGGGGGGCTGGGTGCCAAACCCAGGGACTTGGTCGCTACATAAAATCTAATTTGGAGGGGGGGGGGTGGTGATGATGCGGGAATAATAGAGAATAAAACATCAATTTTTCATTTGAAAAATGTGTTAAGAATGTTTGTTTATTATTTTCTGTTTTATTTGGCAACGTTTTATATTTTTGGGGGGGGGGGGCGGGGGGGGTCACGTCATTTATTTATATAAAAAATATATTTTTTATTCGATTCCTGCATCCATCACCGCGGGTTTCCCGTGCAGGCGTCGTCCGTTCATCGGCGGCGTGGAAATTCGCACCGATTTGGAAACAATAACTCTCCCCTTCCCCTCCTTACTCCTGCATCGTCACTTCAATCGTGCGCTATGAGGCTGTGGGATTTTCCGAAAAAACACTCGGCCCTGACCACCTCCTCCTCATCCTCCTCCTTATTCTCTCTCTACCTCCTCCTCCTCCTTATTCTCTCTCTACCTCCTCCTTCATTGATCCTCCTCCTCCTTATTCTCTCTCTACTTCCTCCTCCTCCTTATTCTCTCTCTACCTCCTCCTTCATTGATCCTCCTCCTCCTTATTCTCTCTCTACCTCCTCCTCCTCATCCTCCTTATTCTCTCTCTACCTCCTCCTTCTCTCTCTCTACCTCCTCCTTCATTGATCCTCCTCCTCCCTCTTGCTCCATCCTCCTCCTCCTCCTCCTCCATTGACTCTCCAACTCTCTTCCACCTCAATCCTCGTACCCCTCCCTTTGCCTATCCACCTTTCTTTCACCTCACTCACCCTCTAACTCCTCCCCCCTCACCCCCCACCCCCCCCACCCCCCACCCACATCGTTATATCATTATTATTCCCTTTCATAGTTCAGTGTCTACGTGTCAATGTGTGTGCGCGTGTGTGTGCCTGGTGGGGTAAAGCGAGTCACAGGGTGGTGCCATCTGCCAGCCATCTCAACAGTCGGGTCCACCCGTGGCACCTGCTGGGTCTGTCTCCGGCACCTCCTGCCGGGGGAACGCTCCACACTTCACGTGCACCTAGCCTGGCACGAGCGCCGTGGTGACGTGAACGCCACTTTAGCGGCGAATGGCGGGTGTTGTTGTTTGTTGTTGTTGTTGTTGTAGTGGGGAGCGGTGGTTGTAGTGCTTAGCGCTACGCTGCGCTACGAAGCTGGCGACCCGAGTTCGGATTCCCGCTCACAGGCCAACACCGGTGACGAGTGTCTGATCCGGTGCTTGGGCCTCCCCTATGTCGACTCAGCATCAAATGAGTACCTGGTGCGGTGGGTAAACATCGCCACTGGGGAGACAAAGGCGGCCGGGTGTGGTGCTGGCCACCCACCCCTTCGTGTGCCGTTTCGGCCTTCGTAGGTGCTCGCTTACGGCACTTGCCCCTACAGTCTGTTAAGGCTACACGGGGGTCTTTGTCTTTGTGGATACTGGGTGAGAGAGGGGCTGGTATCTGACTGGCTGAGAGAGGGGGCTGGTATCTGACTGGCTGAGAGAGGGGCTGGTATCTGACTGGGTGAGAGAGGGGGTTGGTATCTGACTGGCTGAGAGAGGGGCTGGTATCTGACTGGCTGAGAGAGGGGGTTGGTGTCTGACTGAATGAGAGAGGGGGTTGGTATCTGACTGGCTGAGAGAGGGGGTTGGTATCTGACTGGCTGAGAGAGGGGCTGGTATCTAACTGAGTGAGAGAGGGGTTGGTATCTGACTGGCTGAGAGAGGGGGTTGGTATCTGACTGGCTGAGAGAGGGGGTTGGTATTTGACTGGCTGAGAGAGGGGCTGGTATCTGACTGGCTGAGAGAGGGGCTGGTATCTGACTGAGTGAGAGAGGGGTTGGTATCTGACTGGCTGAGAGAGGGGCTGGTATCTGACTGGCTGAGAGAGGGGGCTGGTATCTGACTGGCTGAGAGAGGGGGTTGGTATCTGACTGACTGAGAGAGGGGGCTGGTATCTGACTGGGTGAGAGAGGGGGCTGGTATCTGACTGGCTGAGAGAGGGGTTGGTATCTGACTGGCTGAGAGAGGGGCTGGTATCTGACTGAGTGAGAGAGGGGTTGGTATCTGACTGGCTGAGAGAGGGGGTTGGTATCTGAATGAGTGAGAGAGGGGGTTGGTATCTGACTGAGTGAGAGAGGGGCTGGTATCTGACTGGCTGAGAGAGGGGCTGGTATCTGACTGGCTGAGAGAGGGGGTTGGTATCTGATTGGCTGAGAGAGGGGGCTGGTATCTGACTGGCTGAGAGAGGGGGTTGGTATCTGACTGGTTGAGAGAGGGGCTGGTATCTGACTGGCTGAGAGAGGGGCTGGTATCTGACTGGCTGAGAGAGGGGGTTGGTATCTGACTGGTTGAGAGAGGGGCTGGTATCTGACTGGCTGAGAGAGGGGCTGGTGTCTGACTGGCTGAGAGAGGGGTTGGTATCTGACTGGGTGAGAGAGGGGCTGGTATCTCACTGGCTGAGAGAGGGGGTTGGTATCTGACTGGGTGAGGGAGGGGCTGGTATCTGACTGGCTGAGAGAGGGGCTGGTATCTGACTGGCTGAGAGAGGGGTTGGTATCTGACTGGCTGAGAGAGGGGGTTGGTATCTGATTGGCTGAGAGAGGGGGCTGGTATCTGACTGGGTGAGAGAGGGGGCTGGTATCTGACTGGCTGAGAGAGGGGCTGGTATCTGACTGAGTGAGAGAGGGGGCTGGTATCTGACTGAGTGAGAGAGGGGTTGGTATCTGACTGGCTGAGAGAGGGGTTGGTATCTGACTGGCTGAGAGAGGGGGTTGGTATCTGATTGGCTGAGAGAGGGGGCTGGTATCTGACTGGGTGAGAGAGGGGGTTGGTATCTGACTGGCTGAGAGAGGCGCTGGTATCTGACTGAGTGAGAGAGGGGTTGGTATCTGACTGGCTGAGAGAGGGGGTTGGTATCTGATTGGCTGAGAGAGGGGGTTGGTATCTGACTGAGTGAGAGAGGGGCTGGTATCTGACTGGCTGAGAGAGGGGCTGGTATCTGACTTGCTGAGAGAGGGGGCTGGTATCTGACTGGCTGAGAGAGGGGGTTGTGATCTGACTGGCTGAGAGAGGGGGTTGGTATCTGACTGGCTGAGAGAGGGGTTGGTATCTGACTGGCTGAGAGAGGGGGTTGGTATCTGACTGGATGAGAGAGGGAGCTGGTATCTGACTGGCTGAGAGAGGGGGTTGGTATCTGACTGGATGAGAGAGGGGGTTGGTATCTGACTGGCTGAGAGAGGGGCTGGTATCTGACTGGTTGAGAGAGGGGTTGGTATCTGACTGGATGAGAGAGGGGCTGGTATCTGACTGAGTTAGAGAGGGGCTGGTGTCTGACTGGCTGAGAGAGGGGTTGGTATCTGACTGGCTGAGAGAGGGGGTTGGTATCTGACTGAGTGAGAGAGGGGTTGGTGTCTGACTGGCTGAGAGAGGGGGCTGGTATCTGACTGAGTGAGAGAGGGGGTTGGTATCTGATTGGCTGAGAGAGGGGCTGATATCTGACTGAGTGAGAGAGGGGGCTGGTATCTGACTGAGTGAGAGAGGGGTCGGTATCTGACTGGCTGAGAGAGGGGGTTGGTATCTGACTGAGTGAGAGAGGGGGTTGGTATCTGATTGGCTGAGAGAGGGGCTGATATCTGACTGGCTGAGAGAGGGGGTTGGTATCTGACTGGCTGAGAGAGGGGGTTGGTATCTGATTGGCTGAGAGAGGGGGCTGGTATCTGACTGAGTGAGAGAGGGGCTGGTATCTGACTGGCTGAGAGAGGGGGTTGGTATCTGACTGAGTGAGAGAGGGGTTGGTGTCTGACTGGCTGAGAGACGGGGTTGGTATCTGACTGAGTGAGAGAGGGGGCTGGTATCTGACTGAGTGAGAGAGGGGTCGGTATCTGACTGGCTGAGAGAGGGGGTTGGTATCTGACTGAGTGAGAGAGGGGGTTGGTATCTGATTGGCTGAGAGAGGGGCTGATATCTGACTGGCTGAGAGAGGGGGTTGGTATCTGACTGGCTGAGAGAGGGGTTGGTATCTGACTGGCTGAGAGAGGGGGCTGGTATCTGACTGGCTGAGAGAGGGGGTTGGTATCTGACTGGCTGAGAGAGGGGGTTGGTATCTGACTGAGTGAGACTACGGGCTGGTATCTGACTGGGTGAGAGAGGGGATGATGTTAGGATGTCAAGTGCTCTGCCCCTCTCTCCAGCCCGTTCCCTTTGTTTATAGACGGAGTGTCCCTTTAGCCACAGCTCCTCCGTCTGCCTCCTTTAATGTTAAAATAAATAAAAAAAAACACACAACACACCACCCCAGAGAGTAGCGGATAAAGGCAGAGAGGAAGACTGAGAGCTCGCGACCGAGAACGAGAGAGAGAGCGTTTTCTTTCTTTCTCTCTCCATTTCTCAATGACTCCCATCGACACATGCCACCAGCATTTTGCGCTGTGTGTTGCCATTGATTGATCGCACGCATCCATCGGTTTGGTGGTCGAATTGAATCACAGTTGAGGAGCACGTGGACGTGCCCCCCCCTCCCCCCTCGAATGCCCAAATAAGGCGGCATTGACGCCCAGAATCACGGTCAAAGGTGGAGGCGATAAATAATGGTTAATAGTGTATTCTTAATTTGGGCCAGGTTTTTATTGTTGTTGTTAAGTGCTTGTGGAAACGACGGTGGCTATGATGATGATGGTGGTGGGAGGAGGAGGGAATTCTTGAGTAGGAGGCAGTGGTGAGGGATTGAGGCGGAGAGAGAAGTGAAGTGAGTGGGTGAGTGAGTGGGTGAGTGAGTGAGTGGGTGAGTGAGTGGGTGAGTGGGTGAGTGGGTGAGTGGGTGAGTGAGTGGGTGGGTGAGTGGGTGAGTGGGTGGGTGAGTGGGTGGGTGAATGAGTGAGTGAGTGGGAAGGTGAGTGGGTGAGTGAGTGGGTGGGTGAGTGAGTGGGTGGGTGAGTGAGTGAGTGGGTGAGTGAGTGGGTGAGTGGGTGAGTGAGTGAGTGGGTGGGTGAGTGAGTGGGTGAGTGGGTGAGTGAGTGGGTGGGTGAGTGGGTGAGTGTGTGGGCGAATGAGTGAGTGGGTGAGTGAGTGGGTGGGTGGGTGAACGAGTGGGTGTGTGTGGGCGAATGAGTGAGTGGGTGAGTGAGTGGGTGGGTGAGTGGGTGAACGAGTGGGTGAGTGTGTGGGCGAATGAGTGAGTGGATGAGTGAGTGGGTGGGTGATTGAGTGAGTGAGTGGGTGAGTGAGTGGGTGGGTGAGTGGGTGAACGAGTGGGTGAACGAGTGGGTAAGTGTGTGGGCGAATGAGTGAGTGGGTGAGTGAGTGGGTGAGTGAGTGGGTGAGTGAGTTGGTGGGTGAGTGGGTGAACGAGTGGGTGAGTGTGTGGGCGAATGAGCGAGTGGGTGAGTGTGTGATTGTGTGTTCGTGTGTGTGTTTGTGTTCGTGTGTGTGTGTGTGTGCGTGTGTGTGTTCGTATGTGTGTGTGTTCGTGTGTGTGCGTGTGTTCGTGTGTGTGCGTGTGTTCGTGTGTGTGTGCGTGTGTGTGTTCGTGTGTGTGTGCGTGTGCATGTGTGCGTGTGCGTGTGTTCGTGTGCGTGTGTGCGTGTGTTCGTGTGTGTGTGTTCGTGTGTGTGTGTTCGTGTGTGTGTGCGTGTGTGTTTGTTCGTGTGCGTGTGTGTGTTCGTGTGTGTGTTCGTGTGCGTGTGTGCGTGTGCGTGTGTTCGTGTGCGTGTGTGTGTGTTCGTGTGTGTGTTCGTGTGTGTGTGTGTGTGTTCGTGTGTGTGTGTTCGTGTGTGTTTGTTCGTGTGTGTGTGTGTTTGTTCGTGTGTGTGTGTTCGTGTGTGTGTGTTCGTGTGTGTGTGTGTTCGTGTGTGTGTGTTCGTGTGTGTGTGTTCGTGTGTGTGTGTTCTTGTGTGTGTGTGTTCGTGTGTTCGTGTGTGTCTGTGTGTGTGTGTGTTAGTGTTCGTGTGTGTGTGTGCGTGTGTGTGTGTGCGTGTGTGTGTGTTCGTGCGTGTGTGTTCGTGTGTGTGTGTTCTTGTGTGTGTGTGTTCGTGTGTTCGTGTGTGTCTGTGTGTGTGTGTGTTAGTGTTCGTGTGTGTGTGTGTGTGTGCGTGTGTGTGTGTGTTCGTGCGTGTGTGTGTGTGTTCGTGTATTCGTGTGTGTCTGTGTTAGTGTTCGTGTGTGTGTGTGTGCGTGTGTGTGTGTGTGTGCGTGTGTGTGTGTTAGTGTTCGTGTGTGTGTGTGTGTTCGTGTGCCATGGCTGAGCGCCAAGCCGCGCCACGAACCCGGGTTGTGACCCGAGGTTCGATTCCCGCTCACGGCCACCCACACCACCCACACCACCCACACCACCCACACCACCCACACCACCCACACCACCAACACCACCCACACCACCCACACCACCCACACCACCAACACCACCCACACCACCCACACCACCCACACCACCAACACCACCCACACCAACCACACCACCAACACCACCCACACCACCCACACCACCCACACCACTCACACCACCGGCGAGGAACACCGGAACCGGTCCCTGGGTCTTCCCCTAGGGTCGACTCAGCCTCAAATGAGAAGCCGCTGCGATGTGTCTAAACATCGCCACTGGGGGAGACAAAGGCGGCCGGGCGTGGTGTTGCCCACCCCGTGTGCCACCTTCATCGGTGACCGCTCGCTCTCGGCACTTGCCCCCGCAGTCTGTCAAGGCTTCAGTGTGGGGGGGGGGGGTGGGCCGATCTTCGTCTTTTTTCCATTCTTCTTTAGCAAATGTAATTATTCATAAACTTGCAGTGTGGGTCCTTGGTGGGGGGGGGGGCCACCACCCCCCCCCCTCCCTTGTGTCACCCATCGCACCGCGTGTCACGGTGCATTACGGCTCGCACAATGACGCCAACTTTCTTTTTTGTGTGCGCGTGTGATTATTGTTGTTGTTGTTGATGATGGCCTTTTGTTACCGCCGCCACCACCGCCACCACCACCAGCCGCCACCAACCCAAACCAAGCCACAGCCCTGCGTTTCCCAGAGGGAGTGAAGTGGGGGGGGGGTCGGGTGGGTGGCGGAATGGCTTGAGGCGGTGGTGGCGGCGGTGTGCGGCTTTGTGAGGCTTTTATTGTGGCAGCGGCGATGCTAAATCGTCTTTTCGTCGAACGCACGTGTCAGGACGCAACCGTCACATATTGCTCCCTTCCCGCTCAGATGGACGACCCTTCCCCTGCTCCACCCCCCTTCCATCTCTCTCTCTCTCTCTCCTGCTGCTGCTGCTACTCAGCCAGAAGCCTTCTTTAGGGGGGGGGGTGGAGTGATTGGTGAATGTGATAACCGCGGCAATGGTGGTGGTGGTGTCCTACGGATGTACTGGTCCTCGGTATGGGAATGTGGAATTTCTCATTTCACTTCGCAAATGGATGAGCATGCCCATCCACCCCGTCTCTCTCTCTCTCTCTCCTATTGCTCCCCAGGGAGAACCCTTCTTTAGGGGGTAGTGTTTGGCGGGTGTGATAACCGTGGTGGTGTTTTTTTTTACGGATGTACTGGTGCTCGGTATGGGAATGTGGAATTACCACCACTGGCTCGGAGACCACCGATGCAAACGGGTACCGCTGCAAGTTTTCTCGATGCAGGGAGATGCCTCGGATTTAACTTCGATTTAAAAAAAAAAACCCCGTAAAAGTGTAGCCCTGCAACTATTTAAGAGCCTTATAGCTCATCGGATTCCTCCAGTGTAAATCACGATTCTGATTCTGATTGATTTTGGTCGTAGACAAAAGGATGATGGTGATGGTGGTAATCGAGTTGGTGAAGTGGGGGGTACAGCTGGTGGTGCATCTACCGGTCATCTCGGTCAGCCAACCCACGGCACCTGCTGGGTCTGTCCCGTAACCTCCTGCAAAGCGGCGAGCCTTCAACACTTCAAGTGGTGGCCTCAAAGTGCACCTAGCCTGGCACAGGCGCCGTGGTGACGTCACCGTCACACATAGTGGAACACGGCCGGGCTCTTGCTCTTGCTAATCACGACCACGATGGCAGTTCATCCGGGGAGTAGATTCGCGACGAAATGCCGAGGCTGAGATGCGGTGTTCCTCCTCGTCGGCTGGTAATCAAAAATCGCACGAGACGCATCCACACAATCGCACTTCTTACGATAAATGTGAACAAGTTGAAGGCTCAGCCCTGCAAGTTTGCCCGATCAGGCAACTTCCTGGCAGAAGGGAATGGCCACTCTAAGAAAAAAAACATCTTCCATAATACAGTGTTTTTTTTTTAGAGTTAGATCGCATAAATATATAAATGTGTCGGTAAACCCGCCACCACCCGACACAGCCAATCAGTAAGGTTTGTCACTTAAACTGAACGTGGCCAATTCGTGTGTTGGAGAGAAAATCCACAACATGTACAATCTGAGTACGCCGTTCGCCGCCTGATGAAGCTCGCTGTAATTACTGGCGAAACGTCGTACTCGGATTTCTAAATGCTGTGGATTTGCTCTCCAACACACAATCGGTGTGTGCTGTGCTAGTAACGAATTGGCCACGTGTCTGTTCACGTGACAACGCTTACAAATTGGCTGTGTCGGGTGGTGGCGGGTTTAACGACGCATTTATATTTTGACGACGTCAAAACCCCACCCCCAACCCCCCCCTCTCTCTATTATGGATGATATTGGTCGTGAAATCCAACTAAGTGTTACATAAAATCTCTCTCTTTAAATCGCCGGTTATTCCTCCCTCCACATTTAGAATCAACGTCGGGCATTCAGAGTTTTTGTCTGCTGCTGTGAATTTTCACGTGATCATGATGATGATGAGCCCACTTCGTTGGGCTATCATTTGTGATGGCCAGGTCGATTCTGAAAGAAAAAAAAATCTATCGGCTCAGTGGGCTATACCTGGTAAAATAAAAATGTAAAACTAGTTTAAGTTTTAATAGTTTAAATTAGCCCGTATGGGTTTAATACAAATATATATTTACGTACAGATCCAGGGACTCACACGTAGATTTGTAGGTATTCTGGTCTCTGTGTAACTCTCTTTGAATCTATTTATTTAAATGTTCACACGATGATGATGATGATAAGCCACCTTCGGCTGAGCTATCATTACGTGTTGGCCAGGCCGCTGCTGAATACAGTTACAGAGCCCCAGCGAAGTCTTTACCTGGTGAAATAAATAAATAAACGTTTACAGTTTAGTTTTAAGTCTCTAAAACTTAATAAATAATTATTGTAAAGTAAGGTTAATTTAAAAAAAGGGAAATTAATATTCAAATGAAAAAAAAAGTTTAGGGGACAAAATTAATTGGAATTGGTGGCGGGGGTTGGTGGGTGGGGGGGGGGGAGTCACAAGATATCTGGACCACCCCGTAGACTCCACAGCCTTCCTTCCATCCCATTGTCACGACTGGCACGACGGGAGATCGACTCTCAACTGCGACTACCCCTCTCGAATTGCGATGAGTCCTAGCGGGGTGCAGCTCACCAAATCCGCCACGGCAAAAAAGCCATCGCGTTTAGAAAATGTTAAAGCAAAAAAAATAATCATCGCTCAAAGGTAGAAGATAAATTAATCTTGGGGGACCCGGAAAATTAATCGCATTTGATGTTCCGAATAAAAGTGAGTGGCTTCCTATCGATATGTTTAATTATCTTCATGCAAGCCAACCCGCTTCATCTTCGGCGCATGAAATTCGATTAATCCTGGGGGAGGGGGGTCAAAATAAAGGTATTTCTCCTTCTGCGTGCGAATGTGTGCGAATTGAAAAGACTTCATTTTAACCTTGTGAAAAATTGCAAATCTGTATACGTACACATATTCATTTTGAAGATCTCGATTCAGGCAATAACAACAATAGTTCATTATCGTCTGGATAACTCTAATGATATATTTGAAATAGCGCAAGTTAAAAAGAAATACGTATAAGCAGAAATAAAAAAACCCTACTTAGACGCTCCAGGAATCGGCAGGAACCTGGGACCGGTTCTCGAAGTGAAATCTTTGAATTGGCACGTGACGATGATTCTTTGCTCTCGCTCGAGGGAGACTTTTGACTTTTTAAACAACTTTTTTTTTATTGCCGCCAGCAGCGAAAGCACTGGAGGCGATTTCGAAATGAAACACACAAAGTCACCAGCAACACAAATGAAAATAATCGCTACAAATCCACGCGCTGTGGCGCTAAAAAGCACCGCGCACAACACGAAATAAAAGTCACGTGGTGGTGATGGTGGTTGTGGTGTTCATCGCGCACGCCACGTGACGAGCGAGCGCTTCAGAAGGTGAACACGTGGGGGGTGCCGTCCACGCTGGTAACAGAGAGGGGCTTGTCCGGCTCCCTCCCCCCCAGCGTTCGAGGAAGACGCGCTGCACATCACCGACACGTGTGTGTGGTACGTGGCGTGCTCCAGCCGGAGCCGCGCCTTGAGCAGGCCCCCCCCCCTGGACACTGGAAGCAGCACAGAGCAGCCGTCAGTGTCACCTTGCAGCATCTTTTTTAGAGAGAGAGAGAGAGGGGGTGGGTGGGGTGGGTGTGGAAGTTAAATAAAAGTGTGTTCAATGAGAATTTAAGAAAAACCAAAAACACACAAACAACAACAGCAACAGCGGCGAACATTAAACCACGGTCAACTCTTTCTCTTGATCCGGGTAATGTGATGGGGAGGTGGGAATGACAGGGAGAACGCCGACAGGGGTGATGTGAAGCGACGTGGAGGCGGAAGTCGCCTGCGATCGGCCACTTTATCGCTCCGTTAAAGTTCATCGGTGTTGATGGGCGATGGACGAGGAGTGGTGACGTGTGTTTAAGTGTGTGTGTGTTTGTCTTTGTGTGTGTGTTTGTCTTTGTGTGTGTGTGTGTGTTTAAGTGTGTGTATGTATGTGTGTGTATGTATGTGTGTGTTTGTCTTTGTGTGTTTGTCTTTGTGGGTGTGTTTAAGTGTGTGTGTATGTGTGTGTGTGTTTATGTGTGTATGTATTTTGTCTTTGTGTGTGTGTGTTTAAGTGCGTGTGTTTGTCTTTGTGTGTGTGTTTAAGTGTGTGTGTGTGTTTAAGTGTGTGTGTATGTATGTGTTTGTCTTTGTGGGTGTGTTTAAGTGTGGGTGTGTGTTTGTTTAAGTGTGTGTATTTACGTGTGTGTGTTTATGTGTGTGTTTGTCTTTGTGTGTGTATGTGTGTATGTATGTGTGTTTGTCTTTGTGTGTGTGTTTAAGTGTGTGTGTATGTGTGTGTGTTCGTCTTTGTGTGTGTGTGTTTAAGTGTGTGTATGTGTGTGTTTGTCTTTGTGTGTGTTTAAGTGTGTGTGTGTATGTGTGTGTTTGTCTTTGTGTGTTTGTTTAAGTGTGTGTATTTACGTGTGTATGTGTGTTTGTCTTTGTGTGTGTTTAAGTGTGTGTATGTGTGTGTGTTTGTCTTTGTGTGTGTTTAAGTGTGTGTGTGTATGTTTGTGTTTGTCTTTGTGTGTGTATAAGTGTGTGTGTCTGTGTGTGTTTGTCTTTGTGTTTAAGTGTGTGTATTTACGTGTGTGTATATGTGTGTGTTTGTCTTGGTGTGTGTGTTTAAGTGTGTGTGTATGTCTTTGTGTGTGTGTTTAAGTGTGTGTATGTGCGTGTGTTTGTATTTGTGTGTGTTTAAGTGTGTGTATTTACGTGTGTGTGTTTAAGTGTGTGTGTGTACGGTATGTATGCCGATTTGGTAATAGCTGCTCATTCAGAGGCGGAGTTGGAGACGCTGCTGCTGAGACTGGAGCGTGCCACTAAGAGATGGGGCCTTACTATCAGCCCCACCAAAACTAAGCACCTGCCTGGGTATTTTGTACCATCGGACACTCCACCCCCACAACTCCCAATCGGTGATGCGGCAGTTGTGGAGAGAGTGGATAATTTCCCATACCTGGGCAGTGTGCTTATGACCGGCTCCAGTTTAACAGCAGAGGTCTCACTCCGAATCAGTCGAGCGGCAATATATTTTCATCGGTTGCGTAACGCTGTGTGGAAGCTACCTGGTCTGTCGCTCCGCACTAAGCTTCCGGTCTTCTAGGCCACGGTCATTCCCTCCCTTCTCTACGCTTGCGAAACGTGGACCCTCTTAATGGAGCATCTTCGCCGGTTGGAAACATTTAGGCTGGCGTGCCTACGATCCATCCTGGAGTTAACCAGGCTGGATTGTGTGAGGAGCTCACAAATCCTTGAAAGATCTGGGCAGGGTCCCATCGGTGAGCTCCTCCGGCAGGCAAGGCTGCGATGGCTGGGTCATGTAGCCCGCATGCCCAGCCACCGCATGCCGAAACAGCTTTTGTTTGGCCGGATTGAGGGGGCTAAGCGGGCGCGGCACGGGCTAGAGAAGAGATGGAGTGATGTGGTACAGGAGGACGTGGAGCTGAGTGGACTTGCCGATGACTGGTACCAGCGGTTTCAAGATCGGCCTCTGTGGAGGAGGCTCGTGAAGGATGCTACTGGGCAGTTGGAGGCAGTCGCCCTCCAACAACAACGGAGGGCGGAGGAGCGACGCTCAGAACAACGAGCGGAGCGCCGGGTGGCTAAAGCACAGCAGGTTGGCACAGTAGGGGGCACAGGTGGTGCATCAGCCAGTCATCTCAGTCAGTCGACCCGTGGCACCTGGGTCTGCCCCGTGACCTCCTGCCAGTGGGCGTTCGACACTTCACGTGGCCTCAGGGTGCACATAGCCTGGCACAAGCGTCGTGGTGACGTCACCGCCACTTAGTGGCGAATGGCGGTTGTTGTTGTATTTATGAGTGTAAGAATGTATGTATGCATGTGTTTTGTGTGTTTATGTGTGTTTATGTATGTGTTTATGTTTACGTGTGTGTGTATGTGTGGGTGTGTTCATGTGTGTGTGTTTACGTGTGTGTGTGTTTATGTGTGTTTGTGTTCATGTGTGTGTGTGTTTATGTGTGTGTTTACGTGTGTGTGTTTATGTGTGTGTTGTGTTCATGTGTGTGTGTTTATGTGTGTGTTCATGTGTGTGTTTATGTATGTTTGTGTTCATGTGTGTTTGTGTTCATGTGTGTGTTCATGTGTGCGTGTGTGTTCATGTGCGTGTGTGTTTATGTGTGTGTGTGTTCATGTGCGTGTGTGTTTATGTATGTGTTCATGTGTGTGTTTATGTATGTTTGTGTTCATGTGTGTTTGTGTTCATGTGTGTGTATGTGTGCGTGTGTGTTCATGTGCGTGTGTGTTTATGTGTGTGTTCATGTGTGTGTGTTTGTGTATTTGTGTTCATGTGTGTGTGTGTTTATGTGTGAGTGTTTATGTGTGTGTGCCTTCATGTGTGTGTGTGTTCATGTGAGTGTGTTTATGAACCCGGCTACCCGGGTTCGATTCCCGCTCACGGCCAACACCAGTGACGATTATCTGAACCGGTCCCGGGCCTCCCCTAGGTCGACTCAGCCTCAAATGAGTACCTGGTGCGGTGTGTAAACATTGCCACTAGGGAGACAAAGGCGGTCGGGCGTGGTGCTGGCCACCCACCCCCTCGTGTACCGTTCCGGCCTTCATAGGTGCTCGCTAACAGCACTTGCCCCAACAGTCTGTTAAGGCTATATGGGGGATCTTTGTTTGTCTGTGTATATGTGTGGTTGTGTGCGCATTTGTGTATATGTGTGTTTGTGTATATGTTTTTGGGTATGTTTGCTTGTGCGTTCGTGTATATGATGTTTGTGCCTATGTTTGTGTACATTTCTGTTTGTGTATATGTGTGTTTGTGTATATGTGTGTTTGTGTATATGTGTGTTTGTGTGTATGTGTGTTTGTGTGTATGTGCGTTTGTGCATATGCGTTTGTATCTGCGTATATGCGTTTGTCTGTCTTTATGTTTATTTCTGTGTAGATGTGTGTTTGTGTATATGCGTGTTTGTGTATATGCGTGTTTGTGTATGTGTCTTTGTCTACATGTGTTTGTGGCTATGTGGTGAGCGGTAGTGTCGGAGCAGTTAGCGCTACGCTGCGCTACGAACCCGGCGACCCGAGTTCGATTCCCGATCACGGCCACCACGATTATCTGAACCGGCCCTGGGCCTCCCCTAGGTCGACTCAGCCTCAAATTAGTTACCTGGTGGCGCTGTGCAGTAAACGTCGCCACTGGGGGGTGGGGGAGAGACAAAGGCGGCCGGGCGTGGTTGCTGGCCACCCACCCCCTCGTGCGCCACAGTGCCGGTAGCCTTCATAGGTGGTGCCGCTACTCGCTAACAGCACTTGCCCCTATTGTCGGTCAAGGCTATGGGGGGGGGGGGTGGGGGTGGGGGAATCTTTATCTTTGTCTCTGTGTGCACGTGTCTCTCTCTCTCCCTCTCTGCGTGATGTCCGCACGCGATTCTTAAAACATTATTAAACTTTTTTTTATCCCCCCCCACCTTCCATCACCAATCATCATCGTCATCGTCGTAAATCATCGTTCTCGCTGCGGCATCGCCGAATGTTGCCCCGAAGGCAGTTGAGCCCCTGCGGGCGTGCCGCATGATCGGGGGGGGTGGTGGTGGTGGTGGGGTGGTGGTTGTGGTGGTTGTGGTGGTTGTGGTGGAGGGTCCTACTCGGAGGCCACGCGCGCGCATACATCTCTCGGGAACCCCGCGGTCACGACGAGAGCAAATCGCCACCACAATCTGGGCCATGTTCATCATCTCCGGCGAGTCTTCGCGGAAAAACGACGGCCCTCGTGCACGATGGGACCGCCTCAGAGGGTGCCTCGTGGGCCACCCCTCGAACGTCTCCTCCCTACGCGCTCGTGATGATCGTTGTGTGTTTGTGTTGAGTCTATGGTGCAGTGTTGAGTCTATGGGCAGTGTTGAGTCTATGGGCAGTGTTGAGTCTACGGGCAGTGTTGAGTCTATGGTGCAGTGTTGAGTCTATGGTGCAGTGTTGAGTCTATGGGCAGTGTTGAGTCTATGGTGCAGTGTTGAGTCTATGGGCAGTGTTGAGTCTACGGGCAGTGTTGAGTCTATGGTGCAGTGTTGAGTCTATGGTGCAGTGTTGAGTCTATGGGCAGTGTTGAGTCTATGGTGCAGTGTTGAGTCTATGGGCAGTGTTGAGTCTATGGGCAGTGTTGAGTCTATGGTGCAGTGTTGAGTCTATGGTGCAGTGTTGAGTCTATGGTGCAGTGTTGAGTCTATGGGCAGTGTTGAGTCTATGGTGCAGTGTTGAGTCTACGGGCAGTGTTGAGTCTATGGGCAGTGTTGAGTCTATGGGCAGTGTTGAGTCTATGGGCAGTGTTGAGTCTATGGGCAGTGTTGAGTCTATGGGCAGTGTTGAGTCTATGGTGCAGTGTTGAGTCTATGGTGCAGTGTTGAGTCTATGGTGCAGTGTTGAGTCTATGGGCAGTGTTGAGTCTATGGTGCAGTGTTGAGTCTACGGGCAGTGTTGAGTCTATGGGCAGTGTTGAGTCTATGGTGCAGTGTTGAGTCTATGGTGCAGTGTTGAGTCTATGGGCAGTGTTGAGTCTATGGTGCAGTGTTGAGTCTATGGGCAGTGTTGAGTCTATGGTGCAGTGTTGAGTCTATGGGCAGTGTTGAGTCTATGGGCAGTGTTGAGTCTATGGGCAGTGTTGAGTCTGTGGGCAGTGTTGAGTCTGTGGGCAGTGTTGAGTCTATGGGCAGTGTTGAGTCTATGGGCAGTGTTGAGTCTATGGGCAGTGTTGAGTCTATGGGCAGTGTTGAGTCTATGGGCAGTGTTGAGTCTATGGGCAGTGTTGTGTCTATGGGTAGTGTTGAGTCTATGGGTAGTGTTGAGTCTATGGGCAGTGTTGAGTCTATGGGCAGTGTTGAGTCTGTGGGCAGTGTTGAGTCTATGGGCAGTGTTGAGTCTATGGGCAGTGTTGAGTCTATGGGCAGTGTTGAGTATATGGGCAGTGTTGAGTCTATGGGCAGTGTTGAGTCTATGGTGCAGTGTTGAGTCTATGGGCAGT
This sequence comes from Petromyzon marinus, assembly GCF_048934315.1. Lineage (NCBI taxonomy): Eukaryota > Metazoa > Chordata > Hyperoartia > Petromyzontiformes > Petromyzontidae > Petromyzon > Petromyzon marinus. Next base: position 4,102,309 of record NC_133725.1, on the reverse strand, counting down.
GTTGAGTCTATGGGCAGTGTTGAGTCTATGGGCAGTGTTGAGTCTATGGGCAGTGTTGAGTCTATGGGCAGTGTTGAGTATATGGGCAGTGTTGAGTCTATGGGCAGTGTTGAGTCTATGGTGCAGTGTTGAGTCTATGGGCAGTGTTGAGTCTATGGGCAGTGTTGCGTCTATGGTGCAGTGTTGAGTGTATGGGCAGTGTTGAGTGTATGGGCAGTCTTGAGTCTACGGGCAGTGTTGAGTCTACGGGCAGTGTTGAGTCTACGGGCAGTGTTGAGTCTATGGTGCAGTGTTGAGTCTACGGGCAGTGTTGAGTCTACGGGCAGTGTTGAGTCTATGGGCAGTGTTGAGTCTATGGTGCAGTGTTGAGTCTACGGGCAGTGTTGAGTCTACGGGCAGTGTTGAGTCTATGGTGCAGTGTTGAGTCTATGGTGCAGTGTTGAGTCTGTGGGCAGTGTTGAGTCTATGGGTAGTGTTGAGTCTATGGGCAGTGTTGAGTCTGTGGGCAGTGTTGAGTCTATGGGCAGTGTTGAGTCTATGGGCGGTGTTGAGTCTATGGTGCAGTGTTGAGTCTATGGGCAGTGTTGAGTCTATGGTGCAGTGTTGAGTCTATGGGCAATGTTGAGTCTGTGGGCAGTGTTGAGTCTATGGGCAGTGCTGAGTCTATGGGCAGTGTTGAGTCTACGAGCAGTGTTGAGTCTATGGTGCAGTGTTGAGTCTATAGGCAGTGTTGAGTCTATGTGCAGCGTTGAGTCTACGGGCAGTGTTGAGTCTATGGGCAGTGTTGAGTCTACGGGCAGTGTTGAGTCTATGGGCAGTGTTGAGTCTATGGGCAGTGTTGAGTCTGCGGGCAGTGTTGAGTCTATGGGCAGTGTTGAGTCTATGGGCAGTGTTGAGTCTATGGGCAGTGTTGAGTCTATGGTGCAGTGTTGAGTCTATGGGCAGTGTTGAGTCTATGGGCAGTGTTGAGTCTATGGTGCAGTGTTGAGTGTATGGGCAGTGTTGAGTGTATGGGCAGTCTTGAGTCTATGGTGCAGTGTTGAGTCTACGGGCAGTGTTGAGTCTACGGGCAGTGTTGAGTCTACGGGCAGTGTTGAGTCTATGGCCCAGTATGTACTCTCTGTTGAACTTCTTTCGCACCGTGCGTCGCCAACCGCGCTCACCGGTATGTCCCGTCTGCGACTCCGGCCTGAGCCTTTGTCGCCCAAAAAATGAAATGAAGACCTCGAGAGGGTCCGCTGCCTTTCTCCCTCGTGACGCCGACAGCAGAATCGCAAGGTCACTGGTGGCGAGAGGCTAGAGGGAACGAGCTAGGTTTCCAGATGTCTGTTCGGAAGTCGATTTGTTTCTCAGGTCCCAACTTTATTCCAGTCGATTCCAAACACGTTGTATGGCGTGTACACTAAACACGGGGGAATGGCTTTAAAAGTTGCATCATCTCCTGTAGATTGTAGATGCCACCGGTTCTTCACGTCCTGCAGATGTAAATGCCACTGGTTATTCACCTTCTGCAGATATTGATGCCACTGGTTCTTCACGTTCTCCAGATGTAGATGCCACTGGTTCTTCACGTTCTGCAGATGTAGATTCCACTGGTTCTTCACGTTCTGCAGATGTAGATGCCACTGGTTCTTCACGTTCTGCAGATGCAGATGCCACTGGTTCTTCACGTTCTGCAGATGTAGATCCCACTGGTTATTCACCTTTTGCAGATGTAGATGCCACTGGTTCTTCACGTTCTGCAGATGTAGATTCCACTGGTTATTCACCTTTTGCAGATGTAGATGCCACTGGTTATTCACGTTCTGTAAATGTAGATGCCACTGGTTCTTCACGTTCTGCAGATGTAGATGCCACTGGTTCTTCACGTTCTGCAGATGTAGATGCCACTGGTTCTTCACGTTCTGCAGATGTAGATGCCACTGGTTCTTCACGTTCTGCAGATGTAGATGCCACTGGTTCTTCACGTTCTGCAGATGTAGATGCCACCACCGCCATCTATTGCACGGCGATTGAACTTACGATCCAAACGGGCAACTGGACATACGTACAGGTATGTACGTATCTCTGAAAGTTCGTAAGTCGAGCGTTCGTAAGTAGAGAATGCCCTGCGTATATGTTACATAGCAACCAAACAAAAACAGCAACAACAAAAGGCATTTTTTATACGAATTCGGTTTTTATAAAGAAGACAACGCCACTCAACATTTAAAGAGCCGCGAGGTTCGCCGTTTGGTGAACGTGCGACCCATGGTGATTCCTTTTTATTTCACACGCTTTCATTTAACTCACTCTGTCTGTCTGTTGTTGTTGTATCCTCAAATCGTGTAACCCAATTTTAACCCACTACCCAATGTCGTATCGACTGCAAACTTGGTAAACGTATGTCATACCGATGACAATATTATATTCTATCATTAAAAAAATATATAGTTTTGAAACATTTTTTTTTTTTACATGTTACGTATCGTCTTGGGTCGAATTGTCCACGCTCAACTGACGTTGGCTGTAATTGCCCTCGGTCCCCTTACGTTGTGGCAAGCTTCGGGGCCACTTCCGTGGAGTCGTGGAGTTCTTCCATTACTAGTAAGGGTACATTTTAATAAAAGCGTGTTTTAAAAAAAAAAGTTGTTAAAAAAAATATATATAAAACTTATTCGGACAACGTCCAAGGAGCGACAGTCCTTGAAACGAGCCACAGACGTGCGGGTAGGCGACCCCTTGATGCTGAGCACTGGAGAGCAAGACAAAGATCACACGCTCCCATTATAGCCTCTGACAGACTATTTGTGCAAGTGCTGCCTAGGAGGTGAGTAGCAGCGGCACCTATGAAGGCCGCCACGGTGGCATACGAAGGGCTGGGATGGTGGGTGGGGGTGTGTGGGGGGGGGGGGTGTGGCTGGTCAATAACCACGCCCGGCCGCCTTTGTCTCCCTAGCGGCAAGAGACCACCTGCCCACGAACGCGTGAGTTTACGCTGCGTATGCTAATACGCTCAGGGAGGAGGGGTGGGTCCAGCCACCATCACCACCACCACCACCCACCCGCCCGTCAGTTCGCACTCACGTCCCACCAGTCCAAATTGGCAGCCTCCTCTTGCCTCGGGGCTATCCTAGACCAGCGGAGTGACCCTCCCCCTTCCATCCACTCCACCACCCCCCCTCCACCCACTCCACCCCCCTCCTCCACCCCCTCCTCCACCCCTCCTCCACCCCCTCCACCCCTCCAATAGACCGTCTACAAAGACAAAGGTCCCCAGCCCCTATCCCAGTGTAGCCTCAACAGACCGTGTGGGGCAAGTGCTGTGAGTAGGCGAGCGGCAAGCAAGCAACCACGCCCGGCCGCCTTTGTCTCCCCCCCCCCCCCACCAGTGTCGATGTTTACTGCACAGCGGACCAGGTAACTCATTTGAGGCCGAGTCGACCTAGGTGGAGGCCCAGGGCCGGTTCAGACAATCGTCACCCGGTGATGGTGGCCGTGAGCAACCAGCTAGGCATTTGAGGCTGAGTCGACCTAGTGGCAGCCCCCCCCCCCCACCACCACCCCCCACCACTTGCGAGCCCTGAGGGTACACAGGCGGGCGACCACGACCCACCCCAGCCCAGCCTCCCACCAGCTTCCTCCTCCCCTGGGTTGTGGTAACGGGGACCTTCACTCGCTCGCTCACTCATTCCATTCATTCATTCTTAAACAGATTGTTCGGTGGTGGCGGCGGCGGTGGTGAGTTTGGGTAGTGGCGCAACACAAAGCCAAAGAGGCCACCCCCACCACGGATAGCCTTAAGAGACTGTTTGGGGCAAGGTGATGGCACCCTGCGATTAGCATGGTTGCCTACGCACGGTGCGAAAAAAGTTCAACATGCACACTGCCCATAGACTCAACACTGCCCATAGACTCAACACTGCCCATAGCCTAACACTGCCCATAGACTCAACACTGCCCATAGTCTAACACTGCCCATAAGACTCAACACTGCCCATAGACTCAACACTGCCCATAGTCTAACACTGCCCATAGACTCAGCACTGCCCATAGACTCAACACTGCCCATAGACTCAGCACTGCCCATAGACTCAGCACTGCCCATAGACTCAACAATACCATAGACTCAACACTGCCCATAGACTCAACACTGCCCATAGACTCAACACTGCCCATAGACTCAGCACTGCCCATAGACTCAGCACTGCCCATAGACTCAACACTACCCATAGACTCAACACTGCCCATAGACTCAACACTACCCATAGACTCAACACTGCCCATAGACTCAACACTGCCCATAGACTCAACACTGCCCATAGACTCAACACTGCCCATAGACTCAGCACTGCCCATAGACTCAGCACTGCCCATAGACTCAACACTGCCCATAGACTCAACACTGCCCATAGACTCAACACTGCCCATAGACTCAACACTGCCCATAGACTCAACACTACCCATAGACTCAACACTACCCATAGACTCAACACTGCACCATAGACTCAGCACTGCCCATAGACTCAACACTGCCCATAGACTCAACACTGCACCTCCAATGATCGCGATTGGCTACGTACGGTGCGAAAGAAGTTCAGCATACGTATCCGGCATTAACGATAAGTGCTCGCTATTAACACTTGCCCTAACAGTCTGGGAAGGCTTCATGGGGGATTTTTTTTGTAATTACGGTGGTGGTGGTGGTTACGGTGGTGGTTGTGGTGGTGGTTGTGGTGGTGGTTGTGCTGGTCGTTGTTGATGTGTGGTGGGTTGGTTGTGGTGGTGGTTGTGGTGGTGGTTGTGGTCTTGTTGATGGTTGTGGTTGTGGTGGTTGTGGTGGTGCGTGTGGTGGCGGTTGTGGTGGTGGTGGTTGTAGTCGTGGTGGTTGTGGTGGTGCGTGTGGTCGTGGTGATGGTCGTGGTGATGGTCGTGGTGGTGGTTGTGGTGGTGGTGGTTGTGGACGTGTTGATGGTTGTGGTGGTTGTGGTGGTGCGTGTGGTGGTGGTGATGGTTGTGGTGGTGGTTGTGGTGGTGGTTGTGGTGGTTGTGGTGGTGCGTGTGGTGGTGGTGGTAGTGGTGGTCGTGTTGATGGTTGTGGTGGTTGTGGTGGTGGTTGTGGTGGTGCGTGTGGTGGTGGTTGTGGTCGTGGTGGTTGTGGTGGTGCGTGTGGTGGTGGTTGTGGTCGTGGTGATTGTGGTGGTGCGTGTGGTGGTGGTTGTGGTTGTGGTGGTTGGTGTGCGTGTGGTGGTGGTGGTGTGGTTGTGTCGTGTTGATGGTTATGGTGGTTGTGGTGGTGCGTGTGGTGGTGGTTGTGGTCGTGGTGGTTCTGGTGGTGCGTGTGGTGGTGGTTGTGGTCGTGGTGATTGTGGGTGGTGCGTGTGGTGGTGGTTGTGGTTGTGGTGGTTGTGGTGGTGCGTGTGGTGGTGGTGGTGGTTGTGGTCGTGTTGATGGTTATGGTGGTTGTGGTGGTGCGTGTGGTGGTTGTGATTGTGGTTGTGGTGGTGGTTGTGGTCGTGTTGATGGTTGCGGTGGTGCGTGTGGTGGTGGTTGTGTGGTTGTGGTGGTTGTGGTGGTGCGTGTGGTGGTGGTGATGGTTGTGGACGTGTTGATGGTTGTGGTGGTTGTGGTGGTGGTGGTTGTGGTGGTGCGTGTGGTGGTGGTTGTGGACGTGTTGATGGTCGTGGTGGTTGTGGTTGTGGTGGTGGTAGTGGTGGTGGTTGTGGTGGTGGTTGTGGTGGTGCGTGTGGTGGCGCGTGTGGTGGTGGTGCGTGTGGTGGTGGTTGTGGTGGTTGTGGTGGTGCGTGTGGTGGTGGTGATGGTTGAGGACGTGTTGATGGTTGTGGTGGTTGTGGTGGTGGTGGTGGTTGTGGTGGTAGTGGTGGTGGTTGTGGTGGTGGTTGTGGTGGTGCTGCTGAATGGGAGTCACGGAAGTTGCGAATGCCTTCAAGCTTCAGGAGCAGATGGCAACAAGACGCACAGACACAGGATCTGCCTAATTGCCCTAATTTCTCGAACGTGATAATAAATTAAGTGAGCTCACTCTCTTATCGAGTTGGCACGGGCGCGTGTTTATTCTGCACGGGTGTGATGGAGGTTGGGGAGGGGTGGGGTGATGATGGTGGGGGGAGCGGTGGTGCAGCGGTTTAGCGCGCTACGAACCCGGCGACACCGGGTTCGACTCCCGCTCAAGGTCAACAACACCCAGTGACGATTATCCGAACCGGTCCTGGGCCTCCCCCTAGGTCGACTCGGCCTCAAACGAGTGCCTGGTGCGGTGTGCAGGAAACATCGCTAACTGGGGAGACAAAGGCGGTCGGGCGTGGTGCTGGCCACCCACCCACCCACTCGCGTACCGTTCAGGCCTTGATAGGTGCTCGCTAACAGCACTTGCCCCTACAGTCTGTTAGAGTCTATACGGGGGGTCTTTGTCTTTGTAGTGATGGTGGAGTGATGGTGGAATGATGGTGATGATGTCTGTGGTTGTGACAGCGATGATACGTTGACAGTGACGCTGGTTAACATGATGATGATGATGGTGGCGGTGATGATGATGATGGTGGCGGTGATGATGGTGATGGTAATATTTGCGTACATCACCACAGAGTTCGACTCCCGCTCACGACCAACACCGGTGACGATTATCTGAACCGGTCCCAGGGCCTTGCCTCGGTCGACTCAGCCACAAATGAGTACCTGGTGCGGTGTTGTAGTAAACATCGCCACTGGGGAGACAAAGGCGGTCGGGCGTGGTGTTGACCCCCCACCCTGTCGTGTGCCGTGCCGGCCTTCATAGGTGCTCACCGATAACAGCACTTGCCCTTTCCAGCCTGCGTAGGCTACACGGGGGACCTTTGTCTTTGTCGGTGTGGGGAGCAGTTTGGTACGCTGTTCTCCCAACCTGGCGCAGCCCGAGTTCGAGTCCCGCTCACGGCCACCACAAAACACCGGCTCACGATGATCTGTCACCGGTCCTGGGCCTCCCCTAGGTCGACTCGGCCTCAAACGAGTACCTGGTGCGGCGTGAAGGGGGGGGGTGGTGGTGGGGACGGGGGGATACAAAGGCGGTCGGGCGTTGTATTGACCACCCCCCTTCTCCCCCCTCCACCTTACGGTACTCGCTCACAGCACTTACAATCCGGATGTTACGGTTAAGAAGTGACGGGGTTTGCGCAGTTTGTGCCGGATTATCCCAGTAGCAGAAGTAGCTACTACTACACACGTAGTAGTAGTAGTAGCTACTAGTAGTAGCTACTTGTGTAGTAGTAGCTACTACTACACGTGTAGTAGTAGATGCTACTACACGTGTGTAGTAGATGCTACTACACGTGTGTAGTAGTAGCTACTTGTGTAGTAGCTACTACTACACACGTGTAGTAGTAGCTACTACTACACGTGTGTAGTAGTAGCTACTACTACTACACGTGTGTAGTAGTAGCTACTTGTGTAGTAGTAGCTACTTGTGTAGTAGTAGCTACTACTACACAAGTACTACACGTGTGTAGTAATAGCTACTACTACACGTGTGTAGTAGATGTTACTACACACGTGTAGTAGCAGCTACTACTACACAAGTAGCTACTACTAGTAGCTACTACTACACACGTGTAGTAGTAGCTACTACTACACGTGTGTAGTAGTAGCTACGGGCACCGCAATTTCAATGGCCCCGCGCTAAACGCTTTAAAGTTATCAATTCCGGTTCAATGATTCTGCACTTGCTCTATCACTATAGTACTACACCGCCTTCGACTTTTACGAACGACCGGGTGTTTAAGGTGAGCGATTTGTCGCATTTTCTGGGCTGTATAGCAAATGAAAAAAATACAATTAGTTTACTATGCAAGTAAAACATTTGTGTTTTAATATTTACGTTTTTTTTAAATGTAGGGTCCCTTTATAACATCACCTGCTACAGGCATCCGGCAATTGTTTTGCGTGCGTGCGTGTTCATAAATCTCCACTGTTGTGATTTGGTTCGCGTCTGTGTTTTATATAAATATATTTTTAAGAACTTTACGCGGTTTCTTTTTATTTATTTATTTGACACCTAATTGCGAAAAGCAGTCCTTGAATTATTCACGCGAGGGTTGTTGGTTTTTTTTATTGTGAGTTGAGCGAACGAAATCTTTTATTTATTACGGAGGGGTTAGCGTTGGGTGGTGAAAATGGCCCTATTGAGATGAAGTGCCTCTAACAACATCGGCGACAAAAAAAAAATCGAGGTTTTAATTTAGAAAATTAATTACGAGGACGGGACACAGATGCACACGGACACGCGTGCGCATGCACGCGCACACAAAGACAAAAGATACCCAGCCGCGTAGCCTTCACAGACTGTTGGGGCAAGTGCTGTTAGCGAGCACACATATACACACGCAGAGACAAAGATTCTCAGTAACGTAGCCTTCCAAGGCTGTTGGGGGCAAGTGCTGTTAGCGAGTAGCAGCGCCTATGAAGGCTACCGGCACTGTGGCACACGAGGGGGTGGGTGGCCAGCAAGCACGCCCGGCCGCCTTTGTCTCCCCAGTGGCGATGTTTACTACACACAGCACCAGGTACTCATTTGAGGCTGAGTCGACCTGGGGGAGGCCCAAGACCGGTTCAGATAATCGTCATCGGTGTTGGGCGTGAGCGGGAATCGAATCCGGGTCGCGAAGTTCGTAGCGGAGCGTAGCGCTAACCGCTACGACACTATCGCTACACACACGCTCACACACACTTACACACACTCACACACACTTACACACACTCACACACACACAATCACACACACACACTTACACACACACACTCACACACACACACTCACACACACTCACACACTCACACACACACTCACACACTCACACACACTCACACACACACACTCACTCACACTCACACACACACTCACACACACACTCACACACACTCACTCACACACACTCACACACACACTCACACTCACTCACTCACACACTCACACACAACCACACACTCACACACACTCACACACTCACACACACTCACACACACTCACACACTCACACACACTCACACACTCACACACTCACACACACTCACACACACTCACACACACTCACACACTCACTCACACACACACACTCACTCACACACACTCATACACTCACACACACACTCACACGCTCACACACACACACGCTCACACACACACATTCACACACACTCACACACGCACGCACACACACACTCACACACTCACACACACACTCACACACTTAGACACACTCATACACTTACACACACTCACACACACACACTCACACGCTCACACACACATTCACACACACTCACACACACTCACACACACACTCGCACACACTCACACACACACTCACACGCTCACACACATACGTTCACACACACTCACACACACATTCACTCACACACACATTCACACACACCTACACACACTCACTCACACACACTCACACACGCACGCACACACTCACACACTCACTCACACACACACTCACACACTTACACACACTCATACACTTACACACACTCACACGCTCACACTCACACGCTCACACTCACACACACTCACACACACTCACACACACTCACACACGCACGCACACACTCACACACTCACACACACACTCACACACTTACACACACTCATACACTTACACACACTCACACAAACACACTCACACGCTCACACACACTCACACACACACTCACACACACTCACACGCTCACACACACACTCACACACTCACACACACTCACACACAGTCACTCGCCCCAGGCTCTTGTGTAGTGAGAAAACTCATTTTGTTGGGATTTCTGGCCAGCTCTGTCTATGTTGGTTTTATGTGGGGGGGGGGGGGGGGGGGGGGGGGGCTGTGTGGGGGTGTGTGTGTGTGGGTGTGTGTGTAGGTGTGTGTGTGTGTAGGTGTGTGTGTGGGGTGTGTGTGTGGTGTGTGTGTGTGGTAGGTGTGTGTGGTATGTGTGTGTGGGTTGTGTGTGTGTGGTAGGTGTGTGTGGTAGGTGTGTGTGTGGGGTGTGTGTGTGTGGGTTGTGTGTGTGTGGTAGGTGTGTGTGTGGTAGGTGTGTGTGTGCGTGGTAGGTGTGTGTGCGTGGTAGGTGTGTGTGTGGTAGGTGTGTGTGGTAGGTGTGTGTGTGGTAGGTGTGTATGTGCTAGGTTTGTGCGTGGTAGGTGTGTGTGTGTGTGGTAGGTGTGTGTGTGCGTGGTAGTTGTGTGTGTGGTAGGTGTGTGTGTGGTAGGTGTGTGTGTGCGTGGTACGTGTGTGTGTGTGGTAAGTGTGTGTGTGTGGTAGGTGTGTGTGTGGTAGGTGTGTGTGTGTGGTAAGTGTGTGTGTGGTAGGTGTGTGTGTGGTAGGTGTGTGTGTGTGTGTGGTAGGTGTGTGTGTGTGGTAGGTGTGTGTGTGTGCGTGGTAGGTGTGTGTGTGTGGTAGGTGTGTGTGTATGTTTGGTATGTGTGTTTGTGTGTGCTAGGTGTGTGTGTGTGGTAGTAGTGTGTGTGATAGTAGTGTGTGTGTGTGGTAGGTGTGTGTGTGCGTGGTAGGTGTGTGTGCGTGGTATAGGTGTGTGTGGTAGGTGTGTGTGTGTGTGGTAGGTGTGTGTGTGTGGTTGGTGTGTGTGTGGTAGGTGTGTGTGTGCGTGGTAGGTGTGTATGTGCATGGTAGGTGTGTGTGTGTGTGCGTGGTAGGTGTGTGTGTGTGTGCGTGGTAGGTGTGTGTGTGTATTCGTGACTCAAGGGCTTTCTTGTGTGACGGAGACACGGGAACTTCTCACCCCCGCGTCAATGGCCCTGATATCCCAGACACCACCACGCAGCGTTTGCCCTGAAGCTTCACACCAGCGGGGCCACACTCGCCTGATCATTAAGTCGGGACGGCTTCTTTTCCGCGGGCACAAAGTCAAAGGTCCCCCGTGTAGCCTCCGCCGACGGGGCCAAGTGCTGTGTCATCGCGAGAGGGCGCGCCTATGAATGCTCTCCCACGTGCGTGCTCACGTGGGCCAGCAGACAGGCCCGGCCGCCTTTGTCTCCTAACCCTCACACACCCACAACCTCCACGGCCGCCTTTGTCTCTCCACACACATACAGAAACCCCTCCACGGCCGCCTTTGTCTCTCCACACACACACAAACCCCTCCACGGCCGCTTTATTAACTCTCCTACTCAGCCGGCCTCGAATAATTGTATTTAATTATTTTTTTGGAGGGGTGATTCCTCCTCATTCACCTCCTCCTCCACCACCACCACCACCTCCTTCCGGCCATCACGTCCCACTCCTCAATTCCATCTCTCATTGTCGTAGCAGGAAGAAAGAAAGGCAGGCCGGGTGAGTGAGTGGGTGGGTGAGTGGGTGGGTGAGTGGGTGGGTGAGTGGGTGGGTGGGTGAGTGGGTGGGTGGGTGAGTGGGTGAGTGGATGGGTGAGTGGGTGGGTGAGTGGGTGAGTGGATGGGTGAGTGGGTGGGTGGGTGGATGGGTGGGTGAGTGGGTGGGTGGGTGAGTGGGTGGGTGGGTGAGTGGGTGAGTGGATGGGTGAGTGGGTGGGTGAGTGGGTGAGTGGATGGGTGAGTGGGTGGGTGGGTGGGTGAGTGGGTGGGTGGGTGAGTGGGTGAGTGGATGGGTGAGTGGATGGGTGAGTGGGTGAGCGAGTGGGTGAGTGGGTGGGTGAGTGGGTGGGTCGGTGAGTGGGTGAGTGGATGGGTGAGTGGATGGGTGAGTGGGTGGGTGGGTGAGTGGGTGGGTGAGTGGGTGGGTGGGTGAGTGGGTGGGTGGGTGAGTGGGTGGGTGAGTGGGTGGGTCGGTGAGTGGGTGAGTGGATGGGTGAGTGGGTGGGTGGGTGAGTGGGTGGGTGAGTGGGTGGGTGGGTGGATGGGTGGGTGGGTGGATGGCGAGAGAGAGTGAGAGAGAAACGGAGAGCAAAGCAATTACAGCAGCCAGAAGTTAGAAAATGTGTTTTTAATATCGTTGTCCAAACTTGTGCTTTGTGATCCCCAGATAATGCCCCCCCCCACCATCTCTCTCTCGCTCCCACTCCTTCTTCTTAAACGGACCGCCTCTGTTGCTGCTAGCAACTGAGAGAAAAATACATTCAAAAAATAAATTTTGACTTAAAAAAATGTCGTGACTTGCAGGAATTCATGTTCTTTGGTGTTTTCGGTGAAATCACGTCGATAGAAAAATAAAATTAAAAATAAATGAAATGAAAAAAATAAAAGCAAAAAAACCGCACGACGTTTCGATCACAACGCAAGCAGCCTTCATCAGGCTTTTATTTTTAATTTTATACATTTTTAAAATTTTATTTTAATTTTCTATCTACGTGACAGTACCGAAAGAACCAACAATATATAAAAAATTGTTTTAAAATGATTGTTTTTCGCCTGCGTGATGCTGTAACGGTGGGACGCGGCTGATTGACTTTTTTCCTCTCTTTCTCTCCTTGGATTCATATTCATCCGTAAGTTGATTTTTTTTTTTTAATCCTTACACATTTCTATGTTTTTTCGTTGGTTTTATTTCTTGCAGCGAGACTACATGCATGGAGTGAAACGCAGCGGCGATCGGCGAACAGCTGTTGGAATGAATCGCGAGCAAATTATTGGAATAGGTGCAAAGTAAACCCGAGATACATTCCGTGTCGATCACACCCGTCCCTACGTCTCTGTGCGTCTCTATGAGTCTCTATGCGTCTCTATGAGTCTCTATGCGTCTCTATGAGTCTCTATGTGTCTCTATGAGTCTATATGCGTCTCTATACGTCTCTATGTATCTCTATGAGTCTCCACGTTTCTCTATGAGTCGCTATGTATCTCTATGAGTCTCTATGCATCTCTATGCATCTCTATGCGTCTTTATGTAGCTCTATGAGTCTCTATGCATCTCTATGAGTCTCTATGCGTCTCGATGAGTCTCATTGAGTCTCTATGTGTCTCTATGAGTCTCTATGTACAGTGAGGGAAAAAAGTATTTGATCTTCTGCTGATTTCGTACGTTTCCCCACTGACAAAGAAATTATCAGTCTATAATTGTAATGGTAGGTTTATTTGAACAGTGAGAGACAGAATAACAACAACAAAATCCAGAAAAACGCATGTCAAAAATGTCATGAATTGATTTGCATTTTAATGAGGGAAATAAGTATTTGACCTCTCAATCAGAAAGATTTCTGGCTCCCAGGTGTCTTTTATACAGGTAACGAGCTGAGATTAGGAGCACACTCTTAAAGGGAGTGCTCCTAATCTCAGCTTGTTACCTGTATAAAAGACACCTGTCCACAGAAGCAACCAATCAATCAATCAGATTCCAAACTCTCCACCATGGCCAAGACAAAAGAGCTCTCCAAGGATGTCAGGGACAAGATTGTAGACCTACACCAGGCTGGAATGGGCTACCAGACCATTGCCAAGCAGCTTGGTGAGAAGGTGACAACAGTTGGTGCGATTATTCGCAAATGGAAGAAACACAACAGAACTGTCAATCTCCCTCGGCCTGGGGCTCCATGCAAGATCTCACCTCGTGGAGTTGCAATGATGATGAGAACGGTGAGGAATCAGCCCAGAACTACACGGGAGGATCTTGTCAATGATCCCAAGGCAGCTGGGACCATAGTCACCAAGAAAACAATTGGTAACACACTACGCCGTGAAGGACTGAAATCCTGCAGCGCCCGCAAGGTCCCCCTGCTCAAGAAAGCACATATACATGCCCGTCTGAAGTTTGCCATTGAACATCTGAATGATTCAGAGGACAACTGGGTGAAAGTGTTGTAGTCAGATGAGACCAAAATGGAGCTCTTTGGCATCAACTCAACTCACCGTGTTTGGAAGAGGAGGAATGCTGCCTATGACCCCAAGAACACCATCCCCACCGTCAAACATGGAGGTGGAAACATTATGCTTTGGGGGTGTTTTTTCTGCTAAGGGGACAGGACAACTTCACCGCATCAAAGGGACGATGGACGGGGCCATGTACCGTCAAATCTTGGGTGAGAACCTCCTTCCCTCAGCCAGGGCATTGAAAATGGGTCGTGGATGGGTATTCCAGCATGACAATGACCCAAAACACACGGCCAAGGCAACAAAGGAGTGGCTCAAGAAGAAGCACATTAAGGTCCTGGAGTGGCCTAGCCAGTCTCTAGACCTTAATCCCATAGAAAATATGTGGAGGGAGCTGAAGGTTCGAGTTGGCAAACGTCAGCCTCGAAACCTTAATGACTTGGAGAAGATCTTCAAAGAGGAGTGGGAGAAAATCCCTCCTGAGATGTGTGCAAACCTGGTGGCCAACTACAAGAAACGTCTGACCTCTGTGATTGCCAACAAGGGTTTTGCCACCAAGTACTAAGTCATGTTTTGCAGAGGGGTCAAATACTTATTTCCATCATTAAAATGCAAATCAATTCATAACATTTTTGATGTGCGTTTTTCTGGATTTTTTTTGTTATTCTGTCTCTCACTGTTCAAATAAACCTACCATTAAAATTATAGGCTGATCATTTCTTTGTCAGTGGGCAAACGTACAAAATCAGCAGGGGATCAAATGCTTTTTTCCCTCACTGCATCTCTATGAGTCGCTATGCATCTCTATGAGTCTCTATGCATCTCTATGAGTCTCTATGCATCTCTATGAGTCTCTATGCGTCTCGATGAGTCTCTATGCGTCTCTATGAGTCTCTATGTAGGAGGAAGGGGAGGAGGAGGGCGAGGAGGGGGTTGGAGGAGGGGGGGAAGAGGAAGGGGAAGAGGGGGGGGGAGGAGGAGGAGGGGGAGGAGGCGGAGGAGGTGGTGGAGGAGGAGGGGGGTAGAGGAGGAGGGGGGAGGAGGAGGGGGGAGGAGGAGGAGGAAGGGGAGGAGGCGGGGGAGGAAGGGGAAAAGGAGGGGGAAGAGGAGGGGGAGGAGGAGGAGGGGGACGAGGAGGAAGGGGAAAAGGAGGGGGAAGAGGGGGAGGAGGGGGAGGAGGAGGGGGACGAGGAGGAAGGGGAGGAGGAGGGGGGGGAGGAGGAGGAAGGGGAGGAGGAGAGGGGGAAGAGGGGGGGAGGAGGAGGAGGAGGCGGTGGAGGAGGAGGGGGGTTGGAGGAGGAGGGGGAAGGAGGGGGAGGGGGCGGGGGTGAGTGTGAGCGGGAGGAGGAGGTGGGGGGGAGGAGGGGGGGAGGAGGAGGAAGGGGAGGATGTGGTGGAGGAGGGGGTGAAAGAGGAGGAGGGGGAGGAGGAGGTGGGGGAGGAGGGGGTGGGAGGAGGCGGTGGAGGAGGGGGGGGGGAGCGGCGTTTTCAGAGCGGGCGGGGAGGTGCGAGGGGGGAGGGGTTCAGAGTAGGGGTGGGGGGGGGGCACACACAGTAGTCACGTGGTCTACGGGAGGCTTGAACCTGATCACGTAAAGAGATACACACACACAGCACGTCAATTTGAGATTCATTTGTTTGGGAATAAGAGTTTTGTATTTTTGACTGATGATGCTGACGCTGCTTAAGATAATGAAGATGCCACTCATGCTGCTGCTGATGCTCATGATGACGCTGCTGATGCTCATGATGACGCTGCTGATGCTCATGATGACGCTGCTGATGCTCATGATGACGCTGCTGATGCTCATGATGACGCTGCTGATGCTCATGATGACGCTGCTGATGCTCATGATGACGCTGCTGATGCTCATGATGACGCTGCTGATGCTCATGATATAGGATGAACACGAACAATTAGACAAAACAAATGTTTGTTGCCCTTATTTAAACGGCTGGACGCCGTATTGACCTCAAAACCCAATTCCCCCCGTACAAGAAAACGGGGTTTAAACCGTGTGGGTTGACACGGAGGGCGACGACGATGATGATGACAATACGACCGCTACTGCTACTTTCCTTTGCTGCCGATGATATGATGATGAAGACGACATCGCTGCTGACCTTGTTCACTGCCGGTGCTGTTCATAATCACTGCTGATGTATCATCAGGACAATGGCTATTCACACAACCACAAGCAAGAATCACGCCCTCTAAATTCGAACTGTTTTCTCATCGTGCAAAACAACAACAACAACAACGTCCCCCGGTGGTCTCGACAAGGCTGGAGACATGGCACGCGCAGCGCGGAGTCGTGCCGTCGTGAACGTGTGAAGAACTTGGCAAAGAAGGTCCCAATGTTTTGATTCAAAGCTTTCGTGACTGCAGGGATTCATATTCTTGGTTCTTTGGGTAAAGTCACCACGTTAGAAGGGAAACAATAAAATAATGAAAATATAAAACAATAAAATTTTCACGACGTTTCGACTGCAACACAAGCAGCAATCGTCATCAGGTGTGAAAACCACAAGAAAATTTGAAAATAGTGGCGGTTTTTTTTTTAAACCGCCACACCTGATGATGATTGCTTGTGTTGCAGTCGAAACGTCGTGAGAATTATATTGTTATATATATTAATTATTGTATTATTTCCCTTCTACGTGACTTTACCGAAAGAACCAAGAATAGGTATGTTATACTTTGATTTAAAGCTTTCGTGACTGCAGGGATTCATATACTTGGTTCTTTCGGTAAAGTCACCACGTTAGAAGGGAAACAATAAAATAATGAAAATGTAAAACAATAAAATTCTCACGACGTTTCGATTGCAACACAAGCAGCAATCATCATCAGGTGTGAAAACCACAACAAGAAAATTTGAAAAAAAAATGAAACGTCGTGAGAATTTTATTGTTTTCTATTTTTATTATTTTATTGTTTCCCTTCTACGTGACTTTACCGAAAGAACCAAGAATAATAATTTGGGGTTTAAACAAAAAATTCAAAAAATAGAACCCATTCATTGGACTTTAACCGGCAATGATAATTACGGCAGAGATTTTTTTTTTTTTAAATAAAGTTTCGTATTTTATTCTGTTAAAAAAAAGAATATACGCCACCGGCACGCACACACACACACACAATTCCTGTCAGCGACCCACAATGCCACTTAATGCAATTTTAGCCCTGACGGTAAACAGTAATTTAAGTTGCCCGTCACGAGCACCCCCTCCACCCCCCCCGCCCCATGTCACCCCATGACCCTCTGACACTTCTCATTGTGACGTTTCCCCCCACTCCCCTCCCCTCCCACCCACCTCCAGCCTCTGGGCTCTAACCGCTTACGGAAAGTCTGCAAACGTTCACCAAGAGGCCGCTGTCTCTCTCGCGAGTTTTTTTTTCAGTGGGGGGGAAGGGGGGGCGAGAAGGGGGGGGGAGAGGGGGGGTCATATGCACAGAGGTCAAAGCTCACTTCGACTCGTGACCCCAAAGCGCCTATCCCAGCCCCCCCCCCACCCACCCACCTCCTTAATCTGCTGTAATTAGCCACCAATGAGCCAGAAATATTGGGATTCTGCCTTCGAGAAATGGGTGTGGGTGTCTCTGTGTCTGTCTGTGGGGGTGGGTTCAGAATGGCCGTGTCAGAGAGCCCTAAGCAGGCACGGCTGAGACTCCTGCTTTAGGGGTGTGTGTGTGTCTGTCTGTCTGTCTCCTCTCTCAGGGGGGGTTCACGGTGGCTTTGATGGATGGTTGTAATGGTGGTGACAATAATTTACGATGGCGATCATTGTGTTTATGATGATAAAATAGATAGGCAGACAGATAGGGAGATAGCCGGACTGGCAGACAGATACCCAGACAAATAGCCAGATAGACGGACGGATAGGCAGATTGGCAGACAAATTGCCAGATAGCCGGACAGACAGATAGCCAGACAGGCATATAGCCAGGTAGCCGGACAGACAGATAAGCAGATAGCCTGACAGCCATATACCAAAATAGATAGACATACATATAGCCGGACAGACAGATAGCCGGACAGACAGATAAGCAGATAGCCTGACAGCCATATACCAAAATAGATAGACATACATATAGCCGGACAGACAGATAGCCGGACAGACAGATAGCCTAACAGAGAGCCAGGCAAAAATATAGCCAGCCAGACAGACAGATAGCCAGACAGCGAGATAGTCCCCCGACAGACAGAATTGACGAGACAGGCAACGGATGGGCAGATAGACGAACGGACAGAGATCGTCCTCCGTGTACATTCGTGCGCTGGTGGGGGGCGGCGGGGGGGGGGGGGGTGGTTGTTCTTCAATGGAGGCTCTATCGGGGCTGCGCTGTTCGCACGCGGCTCCCACGACTTTAATATCCCGGGCGCGCGCGACGCACGCGCGGGACTGCGCGCACGCGCGCGATCAGATTAGATTTGAAATGCCACGCGGTGAGGCAATTGTGAGGATCGTAATTAAATTTTGGCGTGGCCCAGAAATCTGGTTAATCCCGGCGCACGCGGAGGTTTCCAGGGGCAACCGAACAAGAGGCAAAAAGTCGCTTGAAAAGCGAAGATTGTATGTTGTGGTGGTTGTGGTGGTGGTGGTTGTTGTTGTTGTTGCTTGCCTCGAAAATATGCAGCGTTCCCCATCGGGCGTCTTGAGATGGTATTTATATATGTGTGTGTGTGTTTGTCTGTGTGTGGAGGAGGCTCGTGAAGGACGCTACTGGGCAGTTGGAGGCAGTCGCACTCCCAACAACAACGGAGGGCGGAGGAGCGACGCTCAGAACAACGAGCGGAGCGCCGGGTGTCTAAAGCACAGCAGGTTGGCACAGTAGGGGGCACAGGTGGTGCATCAGCCAGTCATCTCAGTCAGTCGACCCGTGGCACCTGGGTCTGCCCCGTGACCTCCTGCCAGCGGGCGTTCGACACTTCACGTGGCCTCAGGGTGCACATAGCCTGGCACAAGCGTCGTGGTGACGTCACCGCCACTTAGTGGCGAATGGCGGCGGTTGTTGTTGTTGTTGTGTGTTTGTGTGTGTGGACCCCCCTAATGGAACATCTTCACCGGTTAGAAATATTTAGGCTGGCCTGCCTACGATCCATCCTGGGTTTAACCTAACTGGATTGTGTGAGGAGCTCACAAATCCTTGAAAGATCTGGGCAAGGTCCCATCGGTGAGCTCCTCCGGCGGGCAAGGCTGCGATGGCTGGGTCATGTAGCCCGCATGCCCAGCCACCGCATGCCGAAACAGCTTTTGTTTGGCCGGATTGAGGGGGATAAGCGGGCGCGGCACGGGCTAGAGAAGAGATGGAGTGATGTGGTACAGGAGGACGTGGAGCTGAGTGGACTTGCCGATGACTGGTACCAGCGGTGTCAAGATCGGCCTCTGTGGAGGAGGCTCGTGAAGGACGCTACTGGGCAGTTGGAGGCAGTCGCCCTCCAACAACAACGGAGGGCGGAGGAGCGACGCTCACAACAACGAGCGGAGCGCCGGGTGGCTAAAGCACAGCAGGTTGGCACAGTAGGGGGCACAGGTGGTGCATCAGCCTGTCATCTCAGTCAGTCGACCCGTGGCACCTGCTGGGTCTGCCCCGTGACCTCCTGCCAGCGGGCGTTCGACACTTTACGTGGCCTCAGTGTGCACATAGCCTGGCACAAGCGTCGTGGTGACGTCGCCGACACTTAGTGGCGAATGGCGGTTGTTGTTGTTGTTTGTGTGTGTGTTTGTCTGTGTGTTTTGTGTGTGTGTGTGTTTTGTGTGTGTGGTTGTGTGTGTGTTTGTGTTTTGTGTGTGTGTCCGGCAAAACAACCCCCTACCTCCTCGCGGTACCGGACGGGCAACCCTGTCGTGGACAGTGCTGTGGGGGGAGATCCAATTTTGATTGGCTCCTCCGCTCATGGCATATGTGTCCACCACAGGGGATAAACGGGGGCTCTGGACGGGTGCGAGGGGCTGGTAACCCCTCCACATCCAATGAATGACCATGAAACCACGAGTTAAACTGAAATATGTAACTAATAAGCTTGTGCCGGAGGCCCCGGGGGGCCAGGTGTCTATGACGTCTCCTGGCCAAACCCCAATTGGCGGAGCCAGGAGATTGAATATCCACCCTCGGGGCTCCTCCAGAAACAACGAAAAGCCACTACGGGTGGCCACGTGGAATGTTCGAACGCTCACTGCGGAGGAGAGGCTGCCACTCCTCTGTCGGGAGCTGGACCGGTACCGCCTGGATCTATGCGGCATTCAGGAGGTCCGGTGGACCGGCTCTGGCTCCTGCCACCATGAGGGGTGGAGAGCCCTCTACTCGGGGCAGCAGACTGCCAAACAACAGGGTGTGGCTCTTCTTTTGAACAAAAGAATGAAGGGGGCATGGGAGCGTGGCGGTGAGGTGTGGGAAGCTGTAAGCCCCATGCTACTTTGGGCTCGCCTTCCCATCAACCGGAGGCGAGGAATGGTGGTCGTGGTTACTTATGCCCCCACCGAAGATGAACATCCGTGGAGGGATGCAGGCAAAGCCGATGAGTCAGATGCCTTCTATGACCTCCTGTCACAGGTGCTGGCTAAAGTGGCCCCTCGGGATAGAGTCATCATGTTGGGTGACTTTAATGCCCGAGTTGGTCATGATACTGGCACCTGGTCTGGAGTGATTGGAGGGCATGGGCCAGATCAGCTCAATAACAACGGTAGGAGGCTGCTAGATTTTTGTGCAGCCCATGGGCTTGTAATTACCAACACGCTGTTCCGGCATCGGCGCATCCACACAACATCATGGATGCATGCCGGGTCCAAGCAAGAACATCTGCTGGACTACATAGTGACGGACCAGCGGATGCGAGCCTATGTCCTTGACACCAGGACCTACCGTGGAGCTGATCCGCCATCTGACCATCGACTAGTCATCTGTAAGATGCGTCTGCCATTCTTCCACTCCGGTGGTGGGTGTACACCCAGGACCCCATTCCAACCTAAAGTGGCCTGGTCTCAGTTATCTGATGAAAGTTGCAAGCGAGAATTTCATCATCGCTTGCGGCTGGGATTGGCATCGTCCCCGACTCCTCCTGATGTCGAGGGTAAATGGGCGAGGTTTAGGACTGTGACTCATGCAGCTGCAATTGCTGCTTTGGGTACGCGGCCCAGACCTCCCCAGAGACCGTGGCTGACAGAGGAGGTGTTCAGGATGGTTGAGAAAAAGCGACAGGCCCACTGTCATCGGCTACAGAATCCAACGTCAGAGAATGAGGAGGCTTACCACAGCCTTCGCTCGGAGGTTCGGAGAGCCGTGAGGCGCTGCAAGGATGGGTGGTGGTCGCGGGTTGCTGAGGAGATGGAGTCTGCCTCAGTGGCCCGTGATCACAAATCTCTATTTAACTCCATCAAAAAAGTAACCTGCAGCGCCAAACCTATTACCATCATTAGGGGAAAAAACGGTGATCCAATTTCCGACCCCCAGGAACAGGTTTGCCGATTTGCTGAGCATTTCTGTGAGGTCCTGGGGGAGGGAAAATCCCTCAGCCAGGAAAACATCGTAGCACAAAGTGAGGATGACCCTGCTGAGGCTGCGGTGCCTCAAATATTGGAAGAAGTCACCCCCTGTGAGTGGCTGGCTGAGGTGCCATCTGTTGAGGAAGTACTGAAGGCGATCCGGAGTCTGAGACCAGGAAAGGCAGCGGGCAGAGATGATCTCCCAAGCGAAATGCTGAGGGAGCGTGGCGTTTGTGCACAGACTGCCCTATATGACATCATAACAACGGTCTGGGCCGCTGGACAGCTTCCGCAGGATTGGAAGGATGCCCTGGTGGTCCCCCTCTTTAAGAAGGGGGACCGCACAGACTGTAACAACTACAGGGGCATCTCACTCCTCAGTGTGCCGGGAAAGGTCCTGGCAAGGATTATTCAGCATCGCCTTGCCAGGCACGCTGAGGAAAGGCTTGCGGAGCCCCAATGCGGTTTCAGGAAAGGGCGGTCCTGCACAGGTGCCAGATTTTCTGTCCGTCTGCTACAGCAGAGGTGTAGGGAATTCCAACAAGACCTACATCTCTGCTTTATTGACCTGGTCAAGGCCTATGATACGATCAGTAGGCCTGGGCTCTGGGTCGTTCTTCGTGCTTTTGGAGTACCTGACCCTCTGCTCATGATCATTAAGGACCTTCATGATGGTGAGCGGGCCCGGGTAAAACTACGTGGCCGGGAGTCAGAGCCATTCCCTGTACACCTTGGGGTGTGACAGGGATGTCCTCTGGCTCCCACATTATTTAACATCTATTTTGACCACGTAGTTCGTGAAGCCTTTAATAGCTGTACCGGGGGAATCTCCATATGGTACAGATATAATGGGAGGCTGATCGATGCCCAGGTGCGGTCAAGGGATGGCTCCCTATTGGTCAACCACGTTATGTATGCTGATGATTTGGTAATAGCTGCTCAGTCAGAGGAGGAGTTGGAGACGCTGCTGCTGAGACTGGAGCGTGCCACTAAGAGGTGGGGCCTTGCCATCAGCTCCACCAAAACTAAGCACCTGCCTGGGTATTTTGTGCCATCGGACGCTCCACCCCCACGGCTCCCAGTCGGTGATGGGGCAATTGTGGAGAGAGTGGAGAGTTTCCAATACCTGGGCAGAGTGCTTATGACTGGCTCCAGTTTAACAGCAGAGGTCTCACTCCGAATCAGTCGAGCGGCAATATCTTTTCATCGGTTACGTAACGCTGTGTGGAAGCTACATGGTCTGTCGCTCTGCACTAAGCTTCAGGTCTTCTCGGCCACGGTCATTCCCTCCCTTCTCTACGCTTGCGAAACGTGGACCCCCCTAATGGAACATCTTCGCCGGTTAGAAACATTTAGGCTGGCCTGCCTACGATCCATCCTGGGTTTAACCAGACTGGATTGTGTGAGGAGCTCACAAATCCTTGAAAGATCTGGGCAAGGTCCCATCGGTGAGCTCCTCCGGCGGGCAAGGCTGCGATGGCTGGGTCATGTAGCCCGCATGCCCAGCCAACGCATGCCGAAACAGCTTTTGTTCGGCCGGATTGAGGGGGCTAAGCGGGCGCGGCACGGGCTAGAGAAGAGATGGAGTGATGTGGTACAGGAGGACGTGGAGCTGAGTGGACTTGCCGATGACTGGTACCAGCGGTGTCAAGATCGACCTCTGTGGAGGAGGCTCGTGAAGGATGCTACTGGGCAGTTGGAGGTAGTCGCCCTCCAACAACAACGGAGGGCGGAGGAGCGATGCTCACAACAACGAGCGGAGCGCCGGGTGGCTAAAGCACAGCAGGTTGGCACAGTAGGGGGCACAGGTGGTGCATCAGCCAGTCATCTCAGTCAGTCGACCCGTGGCACCTGGGTCTGCCCCGTGACCTCCTGCCAGCGGGCGTTCGACACTTCACGTGGCCTCAGGGTGCACATGGCCTGGCACAAGCGTCGTGGTGACGTCACCGCCACTTAGTGGCGAATGGCGGTTGTTGTTTTTTTTTGTGTGTGTGCTTGCGTGTGTTTGTGTGTGTGTGTTTGTCTATGTTTGTGTGTGTGTTTGTGTTTTGTGTGTGTTTTGTGTGTGTTTGTGTGTGTTTGTGTGTGTGTGTTTGTTCGTGTGTTTGTGTGTGTGTTTGTTCGTGTGTTTGTGTGTGTGTTTTGTGTGTGTTTGCGTGTGTGTTTGTGTGTGTTTTTGTGTGTGTGTATTTGTTCGTTTGTTTGTGTGTGTGTGTTTGTGTGTTTGTGTGTGTGTGTGTTTGTGTGTGTTTGTTCGTGTGTGTTTGTGTGTGTTTGTGTGTTTGTGCGTGTGTGTGTTTGTGTGTGTTTGTGTTTTGTGTGTGTGCTTGCGTGTGTTTGTGTGTGTGTTTGTCTATGTTTGTGTGTGTGTTTGTGTTTTGTGTGTGTTTGTTCGTGTGTTTGTGTGTGTGTTTGTTCGTGTGTTTGTGTGTGTGTGTTTGTTCGTGTGTTTGTGTGTTGTTTTGTGTGTGTTTGTGTGTGTGTGTTTGTGTGTGTGTTTGTGTGTGTGTGTTTGTTCGTGTGTTTGTGTGTGTGTTTGTGTGTGTGTTTGTGTGTGTGTGTTTGTGTGTGTTTGTTCGTGTGTTTGTGTGTGTGTTTTGTGTGTGTTTGTGTTTGTGTGTGTTTGTGTGTGTTTGTGTGTGTTTGTGTGTGTGTTTGTGTTTGTGTGTGTGTTTGTTCGTGTGTGTGTGTGTTTGTGTGTGTGTGTTTGTTCGTGTGTTCGTGTGATTGTTTGTTCGTGTGTTTGTGTTTGTGTGTCAGCGCTCCGTTGTGATGGGACTCGTCCC
Organism: Petromyzon marinus; assembly: GCF_048934315.1. Taxonomy (NCBI): domain Eukaryota; kingdom Metazoa; phylum Chordata; class Hyperoartia; order Petromyzontiformes; family Petromyzontidae; genus Petromyzon; species Petromyzon marinus. Next base: position 4,078,267 of record NC_133725.1, on the reverse strand, counting down.
TCACAGGAAGCGGGGCGCCTGGGATCGATTCGCCCCCAACCGCTCCCCCCCCTGTCTGTGTCGAGTTTGCGTCATATACACCCTGGTCTACAAAGTGTGAGTGGAGTTTGTGTGATCTACCCCTGGTCCACAAAGTGTGAGTGAGTGGAGTTTGTGTGATCTACCCCTGGTCCACAAAGTGTGAGTGAGTGGAGTTTGTGTGATCTACCCCTGGTCTACAAAGTGTGAGTGAGTGGAGTTTGTGTGATCTCTCCCTGGTCTACAAAGTGTGAGTGAGTGGAGTTTGTGTGATCTCCCCCTGGTCTACAAAGTGTGAGTGAGTGGAGTTTGTATGATCTACCCCTGGTCTACAAAGTGTGAGTGAGTGGAGTTTGTGTGATCTACCCCTGGTCTACAAAGTGTGAGTAGGTGAGTGGAGTTTGTGTGATCTACCCCTGGTCTACAAAGTGTGAGTGAGTGGAGTTTGTATGATCTACCCCTGGTCTACAAAGTGTGAGTGAGTGGAGTTTGTGTGATCTACCTCTGGTCTACAAAGTTTGAGTGAGTGGAGTTTGTGTGATCTCCCCCTGGTCTACAAAGTGTGAGTGAGTGGAGTTTGTTTGATCTCCAACTGGTCTACAAAGTGTGAGTGAGTGGAGTTTGTGTGATCTGCCCCTGGTCTACAAAGTGTGAGTGAGTGGAGTTTATGTGATGTCCCCCTGGTCTACAAAGTGTGAGGGAGTGGAGTTTATGTGATGTCCCCCTGGTCTACAAAGTGTGAGTGAGTGGAGTTTGTGTGATCTCACCCTCGTCTACAAAGTGTGAGTGAGTGGAGTTTGTGTGATCTACCCCTGGTCTACAAAGTGTGAGTGAGTGGAGTTTGTGTGATCTCCCCCTGGTCTGCAAAGTGTGAGTGAGTGGAGTTTGTGTGATCTACCCCTGGTCTACAAAGTGTGAGTGAGTGGAGTTTGTGTGATCTACCCCTGGTCTACAAAGTGTGAGTGAGTGGAGTTTGTGTGATCTACCCCTAGTCTGCAAAGTGTGAGTGAGTGGAGTTTGTGTGATCTACCCCTGGTCTACAAAGTGTGATTGAGTGGAGTTTGTTTGATCTCCCCCTGGTCTACAAAGTGTGAGTGAGTGGAGTTTATGTGATCTACCCCTGGTCTACAAAGTGTGAGTGAGTGGAGTTTGTGTGATCTCCCCCTGGTCTACAAAGTGTGAGTGAGTGGAGTTTATGTGATCTACCCCTGGTCTACAAAGTGTGAGTGAGTGGAGTTTGTGTGATCTACCCCTGGTCTACAAAGTGTGAGTGAGTGGAGTTTATGTGATATACCTCTGGTCTGCAAAGTGTGAGTGATTGGAGTTTGTGTGATCTCCCCCTGGTCTACAAAGTGTGAGTGAGTGGAGTTTGTGTGATCTCCCCCTGGTCTACAAAGTGTGAGTGAGTGGAGTTTATGTGATCTACCCCTGGTCTACAAAGTGTGAGTGAGTGGAGTTTGTGTGATCTCCAACTGGTCTACAAAGTGTGAGTGAGTGGAGTTTGTGTGATCTACCCCTGGTCTACAAAGTGTGAGTGAGTGGAGTTTGTGTGATCTCCCCCTGGTCTGCAAAGTGTGAGTGAGTGGAGTTTGTGTGATCTACCCCTGGTCTACAAAGTGTGAGTAGGTGAGTGGAGTTTGTGTGATCTACCCCTGGTCTACAAAGTGTGAGTGAGTGGAGTTTGTATGATCTACCCCTGGTCTACAAAGTGTGAGTGAGTGGAGTTTGTGTGATCTACCCCTGGTCTACAAAGTGTGAGTGAGTGGAGTTTGTGTGATCTACCCCTGGTCTACAAAGTGTGAGTAGGTGAGTGGAGTTTGTGTGATCTACCCCTGGTCTACAAAGTGTGAGTGAGTGGAGTTTGTATGATCTACCCCTGGTCTACAAAGTGTGAGTGAGTGGAGTTTGTGTGATCTACCTCTGGTCTACAAAGTGTGAGTGAGTGGAGTTTGTGTGATCTCCCCCTGGTCTACAAAGTGTGAGTGAGTGGAGTTTGTTTGATCTCCAACTGGTCTACAAAGTGTGAGTGAGTGTAGTTTGTGTGATCTCCCCCTGGTCTACAAAGTGTGAGTGAGTGGAGTTTGTGTGATCTCCCCCTGGTCTACAAAGTGTGAGTGAGTGGAGTTTATGTGATGTCCCCCTGGTCTACAAAGTGTGAGGGAGTGGAGTTTATGTGATGTCCCCCTGGTCTACAAAGTGTGAGGGAGTGGAGTTTATGTGATGTCCCCCTGGTCTACAAAGTGTGAGTGAGTGGAGTTTGTGTGATCTCACCCTCGTCTACAAAGTGTGAGTGAGTGGAGTTTGTGTGATCTACCCCTGGTCTACAAAGTGTGAGTGAGTGGAGTTTGTGTGATCTCCCCCTGGTCTGCAAAGTGTGAGTGAGTGGAGTTTGTGTGATCTACCCCTGGTCTACAAAGTGTGAGTGAGTGGAGTTTGTGTGATCTACCCCTGGTCTACAAAGTGTGAGTGAGTGGAGTTTGTGTGATCTACCCCTAGTCTGCAAAGTGTGAGTGAGTGGAGTTTGTGTGATCTACCCCTGGTCTACAAAGTGTGATTGAGTGGAGTTTGTTTGATCTCCCCCTGGTCTACAAAGTGTGAGTGAGTGGAGTTTATGTGATCTACCCCTGGTCTACAAAGTGTGAGTGAGTGGAGTTTGTGTGATCTCCCCCTGGTCTACAAAGTGTGAGTGAGTGGAGTTTATGTGATCTACCCCTGGTCTACAAAGTGTGAGTGAGTGGAGTTTGTGTGATCTACCCCTGGTCTACAAAGTGTGAGTGAGTGGAGTTTATGTGATATACCTCTGGTCTGCAAAGTGTGAGTGATTGGAGTTTGTGTGATCTCCCCCTGGTCTACAAAGTGTGAGTGAGTGGAGTTTGTGTGATCTCCCCCTGGTCTACAAAGTGTGAGTGAGTGGAGTTTATGTGATCTACCCCTGGTCTACAAAGTGTGAGTGAGTGGAGTTTGTGTGATCTCCAACTGGTCTACAAAGTGTGAGTGAGTGGAGTTTGTGTGATCTACCCCTGGTCTACAAAGTGTGAGTGAGTGGAGTTTGTGTGATCTCCCCCTGGTCTGCAAAGTGTGAGTGAGTGGAGTTTGTGTGATCTACCCCTGGTCTACAAAGTGTGAGTAGGTGAGTGGAGTTTGTGTGATCTACCCCTGGTCTACAAAGTGTGAGTGAGTGGAGTTTGTATGATCTACCCCTGGTCTACAAAGTGTGAGTGAGTGGAGTTTGTGTGATCTACCCCTGGTCTACAAAGTGTGAGTGAGTGGAGTTTGTGTGATCTACCCCTGGTCTACAAAGTGTGAGTAGGTGAGTGGAGTTTGTGTGATCTACCCCTGGTCTACAAAGTGTGAGTGAGTGGAGTTTGTATGATCTACCCCTGGTCTACAAAGTGTGAGTGAGTGGAGTTTGTGTGATCTACCTCTGGTCTACAAAGTGTGAGTGAGTGGAGTTTGTGTGATCTCCCCCTGGTCTACAAAGTGTGAGTGAGTGGAGTTTGTTTGATCTCCAACTGGTCTACAAAGTGTGAGTGAGTGTAGTTTGTGTGATCTCCCCCTGGTCTACAAAGTGTGAGTGAGTGGAGTTTGTGTGATCTCCCCCTGGTCTACAAAGTGTGAGTGAGTGGAGTTTATGTGATGTCCCCCTGGTCTACAAAGTGTGAGTGAGTGGAGTTTATGTGATGTCCCCCTGGTCTACAAAGTGTGAGTGAGTGGAGTTTGTGTGATCTCACCCTCGTCTACAAAGTGTGAGTGAGTGGAGTTTGTGTGATCTACCCCTGGTCTACAAAGTGTGAGTGAGTGGAGTTTGTGTGATCTGCCTCTGGTCTACAAAGTGTGAGTGAGTGGAGTTTGTGTGATCTACCTCTGGTCTACAAAGTGTGAGTGAGTGGAGTTTGTGTGATCTCCCCCTGGTCTACAAAGTGTGAGTGAGTGGAGTTTGTGTGATCTACCACTGGTCTACAAAGTGTGAGTGAGTGGAGTTTGTGTGATCTACCCCTGGTCTACAAAGTGTGAGTGAGTGGAGTTTGTTTGATCTCCAACTGGTCTACAAAGTGTGAGTGAGTGGAGTTTGTGTGATCTACCTCTGGTCTACAAAGTGTGAGTGAGTGGAGTTTGTGTGATCTACCTCTGGTCTACAAAGTGTGAGTGAGTGGAGTTTGTGTGATCTCCCCCTGGTCTACAAAGTGTGAGTGAGTGGAGTTTATGTGATGTCCCCTGGTCTACAAAGTGTGAGTGAGTGGAGTTTATGTGATGTCCCCCTGGTCTACAAAGAGTGAGTGAGTGGAGTTTGTGTGATCTCACCTTGGTCTACAAAGTGTGAGTGAGTGGAGTTTGTGTGATCTACCACTGGTCTACAAAGTGTGAGTGAGTGGAGTTTGTGTGATCTACCCCTGGTCTACAAAGTGTGAGTGAGTGGAGTTTGTGTGATCTCCCCCTGGTCTGCAAAGTGTGAGTGAGTGGAGTTTGTGTGATCTACCCCTGGTCTACAAAGTGTGAGTGAGTGGAGTTTGTGTGATCTACCCCTGGTCTATAAAGTGTGAGTGAGTGGAGTTTGTGTGATCTCCCCCTGGTCTACAAAGTGTGAGTGAGTGGAGTTTATGTGATCTACCCCTGGTCTACAAAGTGTGAGTGAGTGGAGTTTGTGTGATCTCCCCCTGGTCTACAAAGTGTGAGTGAGTGGAGTTTGTGTGATCTACCCCTGGTCTACAAAGTGTGAGTGAGTGGAGTTTGTGTGATATACCCCTGGTCTACAAAATGTGAGTGAGTGGAGTTTGTGTGATCTCCCCTTGGTCTACAAAGTGTGAGTGAGTGGAGTTTGTGTGATCTCCCCCTGGTCTACAAAGTGTGAGTGAGTGGAGTTTGTGTGATCTACCCCTGGTCTACAAAGTGTGAGTGAGTGGAGTTTGTGTGATCTCCCCCTGGTCTACAAAGTGTGAGTGAGTGGAGTTTGTGTGATCTACCCCTGGTACAAAGTGTGAGTGAGTGGAGTTTGTGTGATCTCTCCCTGGTCTACAAAGTGTGAGTGAGTGGAGTTTGTGTGATCTCCGCTTGGTCTACAAAGTATGAGTGAGTGGAGTTTGTGTGATCTCCCCCTGGTCTACAAAGTGTGAGTGAGTGGAGTTTGTGTGATCTACCCCTGGTCAACAAAGTGTGAGTGAGTGGAGTTTGTGTGATCTACCCCTGGTCTACAAAGTGTGAGTGAGTGGAGTTTGTGTGATCTCCCCCTGGTCTACAAAGTGTGCGTGAGTGGAGTTTGTGTGATCTCCCCCTGGTCTACAAAGTGTGAGTGAGTCGAGTTTGTGTCATCTACCACTGGTCTACAAAGTGTGAGTGAGTGGAGTTTGTGTGATCTACCCCTGGTCTACAAAGTGTGAGTGGAGTTTGCGTGATCTTCACCCAGGTCTACAAAGTGTGAGTGAGTGGAGTTTGTATGATCTACCCCTGGTCTACAAAGTGTGAGTGAGTGGAGTTTGTGTGATCTACCTCTGGTCTACAAAGTGTGAGTGAGTGGAGTTTGTGTGATCTCCCCCTGGTCTATAAAGTGTGAGTGAGTGGAGTTTGTGTGATCTCCCCCCGGTCTACAAAGTGTGAGTGAGTGGAGTTTATGTGATGTCCCCCTGGTCTACAAAGTGTGAGTGAGTGGAGTTTATGTGATGTCCCCCTGGTCTACAAAGTGTGAGTGAGTGGAGTTTGTGTGATCTCACCTTGGTCTACAAAGTGTGAGTGAGTGGAGTTTGTGTGATCTACCACTGGTCTACAAAGTGTGAGTGAGTGGAGTTTGTGTGATCTACCCCTGGTCTACAAAGTGTGAGTGAGTGGAGTTTATGTGATGTCCCAATGGTCTACAAAGTGTGAGTGAGTGGCGTTTGTGTGATATACCCCTGGTCTACAAAGTGTGAGTGAGTGGAGTTTGTGTGATCTCCCCCTGGTCTGCAAAGTGTGAGTGAGTGGAGTTTGTGTGATCTACCCCTGGTCTACAAAGTGTGAGTGAGTGGAGTTTGTGTGATCTCTCCCTGGTCTACAAAGTGTGAGTGAGTGGAGTTTGTGTGATCTACCCCTGGTCTACAAAGTGTGAGTGAGTGGAGTTTATGTGATCTACCCCTGGTCTACAAAGTGTGAGTGAGTGGAGTTTGTGTGATCTACCCCTGCTCTACAAAGTGTGAGTGAGTGGAGTTTGTGTGATCTACCCCTGGTCTACAAAGTGTGAGTGAGTGGAGTTTGTGTGATCTCCCCTTGGTCTACAAAGTGTGAGTGAGTGGAGTTTGTGTGATCTCCCCCTGGTCTACAAAGTGTGAGTGAGTGGAGTTTGTGTGATCTACCCCTGGTCTACAAAGTGTGAGTGAGTGGAGTTTGTGTGATCTACCCCTGGTCTACAAAGTGTGAGTGAGTGGAGTTTGTGTGATCTACCCCTGGTCTACAAAGTGTGAGTGAGTGGAGTTTGTGTGATCTCCCCTTGGTCTACAAAGTGTGAGTGAGTGGAGTTTGTGTGATCTCCCCCTGGTCTACAAAGTGTGAGTGAGTGGAGTTTGTGTGATCTCCCCCTGGTCTACAAAGTGTGAGTGAGTGGAGTTTGTGTGATCTCCCCCTGGTCTACAAAGTGTGAGTGAGTGGAGTTTGTGTGATCTCCCCCTGGTCTACACAGTGTGAGTGAGTGGAGTTTGTATGATCTACCCCTGATCTACAAAGTGTGAGTGAGTGGAGTTTGTGTCATCTACCCCTGGTCTACAAAGTGTGAGTGAGTGGAGTTTGTGTGATCTACCCCTGGTCTACAAAGTGTGAGTGAGTGGAGTTTGTGTGATCTACCCCTGGTCTACAAAGTGTGAGTGAGTGGAGTTTGTGTGATATACCCCTGGTCTACAAAGTGTGAGTGAGTGGAGTTTGTGTGATCTACCCCTGGTCTACAAAGTGTGAGTGAGTGGAGTTTGTGTGATCTACCCCTGGCCTACAAAGTGTGAGTGAGTGAAGTTTGTGTGATCTACCCCTGGTCTACAAAGTGTGAGTGAGTGGAGTTTGTGTGATCTACCCCTGGTCTACAAAGTGTGAGTGAGTGGAGTTTGTGTGATCTCCCTCTGGTCTACAAAGTGTGAGTGAGTGGAGTTTATGTGATCTACCCCTTGTCTACAAAGTGTGAGTGAGTGGAGTTTGTATGATCTACCCCTAGTCTACAAAGTGTGAGTGAGTGGAGTTTGTGTGATCTACCCCTGGTCTACAAAGTGTGAGTGAGTGGAGTTTGCTTGATCTCCCCCTGGTCTACAAAGTGTGAGTGAGTGGAGTTTATGTGATCTACCCCTGGTCTACAAAGTGTGAGTGAGTGGAGTTTGTTTGATCTCCACCTGGTCTACAAAGTGTGAGTGAGTGGAGTTTATGTGATCTACCCCTGGTCTACAAAGTGTGAGTGAGTGGAGTTTGTTTGATCTCCACCTGGTCTACAAAGTGTGAGTGAGTGGAGTTTGTGTGATCTACCCCTGCTCTGCAAAGTGTGAGTGAGTGGAGTTTGTGTGATCTACCCCTGGTCTGCAAAGTGTGAGTGAGTGGAGTTTGTGTGATCTACCCCTGGTCTACAAAGTGTGAGTGAGTGGAGTTTGTGTGATCTACCCCTGGTCTACAAAGTGTGAGTGGAGTTTGTGTGATCTCCCCCTGGTCTACAAAGTGTGAGTGAGTGGAGTTTGTGTGATCTACCACTGGTCTACAAAGTGTGAGTGAGTGGAGTTTGTGTGATCTCCAACTGGTCTACAAAGTGTGAGTGAGTGGAGTTTGTGTGATCTACCCTTAGTCTACAAAGTGTGAGTGAGTGGAGTTTGTATGATCTACCCCTGGTCTACAAAGTGTGAGTGAGTGGAGTTTGTGTGATCTACCCCTGGTCTACAAAGTGTGAGTGAGTGGAGTTTGTGTGATCTACCCCTGATCTACAAAGTGTGAGTGAGTGGAGTTTGTATGATCTCTCCCTGGTCTACAAAGTGTGAGTGAGTGGAGTTTATGTGATCTACGCCTGGTCTACAAAGTGTGAGTGAGTAGAGTTTGTGTGATCTCCCCTTGGTTTGCAAAGTGTGAGTGAGTGGAGTTTGTGTGATCGCCCCCTGTTCTACAGAGTGAGTGAGTGGTGTTTGTGTGATCTCCCCCTGTTCTGCAGAGTGAGTGGAGTTTGTTTATTGGTCACCGCATCGCGCAGCGCTTTCAGATGCACTTCTGCGGCCGTCTGGAACGCTCTTCCGCCTGATATTACGAAGCCACTGGGACCTATGCACTATTAAATTGTAATCTAGATCGGCAGACTCAATTTTTCATAACCGATTGGTGTTTTTAGCTTGTTGTCCTTACCCCGCACCTCCGATTAAAACGGTTTGCTACGTACGGTGCGAACGATGTCCGACATATGTAGTGGGCTCACTTGAGAGACACACACATTCAGGAGGCCACACGTCTATTCTTCGACCACAACGGGATAACTACATAACCGGTAATCACCACGGGGTAACTACATAACCAGTAACCACCACGGGGTAACTTCATAACCAGTAACCACCACGGGGTAACAATATAAACTGGTCAGATCAGTCAGCACACTGCCTGACCCACGATGCCGTGCACGAAGACCGGGGACCAAGGAGAAGACGCAGCAGGGCCAGTTCCATTCCAGCAGACAGCCCCGATGCAGCCCTGGGTCCTCCCTTTTATGCCCCCCCCCCCCCCAGCGTGGCCTGGCTCCGCCCTCGGCCACGCCCCCTTCTGGAACTTCCCAGAAGATTCTGGGCCATATACCACGTGTCCCCAACCTTACCCTGTCCTATCAGGTGCGCTTGCCAGCCAATCGGGCTGCTACGTCCTCAAATGCCCCCTACTCTGCTAGCCCCCAGAACCATGCTCCCCTAGAGACATCTTCCATGACATCGCGTGATGTCATGGAAGATGTCTCTGGCTGAGAGGGCTACTACACGCGCAATTAATCTCTCTGTCGGTAGATGGCGCTAGGCACCGTAGTGACCCATTATATGTCACTACACATACATGCACATACTGCCCATAGACTCAATACTGCACCATAGACTCAACACTGCCCATAGACTCAACACTACCCATAGACTCAACACTGCCCATAGACTCAACACTGCACCATAGACTCAACACTGCCCATAGACTCAACACTGCCCATAGACTCAACACTGCCCATAGACTCAACACTGCACCATAGACTCAACACTGCCCACAGACTCAACACTACCCATAGACTCAACACTGCACCATAGACTCAACACTGCCCATAGGCTCAACACTGCCCATAGACTCAACACTGCCCGTAGACTCAACACTGCTCCATAGACTCAACACTGCCCGTAGACTCAACACTGCCCATAGACTCAACACTGCACCATAGACTCAACACTGCCCACAGACTCAACACTGCACCATAGACTCAACACTGCCCGTAGATTCAACACTACCCATAGATATTCTTGCTTCTTTCGGTAAAGTCACGTTGAAGGGAAACAATAAAATAATAAAATATATACAAAATGTTTAAAAATTCTCAAAACTACCCATAGACTCAACAACTGCACCTCCGATAAGTACGGTTGGCAACGTACGGCGCGAAAGAAGTCCAACGCACGCATGCCATACACGTTCTAAATTAGAATGAGATTATGTCTTTGCGTGTGCGCGCGCGTGCGTTAATCGCTGACTCGGCAGCAAATTGGCGATTATTGGACGTCGATCGCACGTCGGCACGAGACGGGGCCAGATGTCGCGTGGCTATTGCTGTGTGCACTGGGGATGATGATGATGATGATGTCCGTGCCGGACTGAGTTGTGACATTGAGCAGAGATTTTTTAATTAAAATCGGAGCGTGGCGGGAGGCTGTTTGACAGCTCTCTGTTTGTCGTGTGCACGCGCGCGTGTGTGCGTGCGTGCGTGCGGGGAGCGGTGGCGCAACGGTTAGCGTTATGCTGCGCTACGAACCCCGCGACCCGGGATCGATTCCCGCTCACGGCCGCCACCAGTGATGACGATTATCTGAACCGGTCCTGGGCTTCCCCTAGGTCCACTCAGCCTCAATTGAGTACCTGGTGCGGTGTGTAGTAGTAGTAAACATCGCCACACTGGGGAGACAAAGGCGGTCGGGCGTGGTGCTGGCCACCCACCCCCTCGTGTGCCGTGCCGGCCTTCATAGGTGCTCGCTAACAGCACTTGCCCCCTACAGTCTGTTACAGGCTATACGGGGCATCTTTGTCTTTGCAGAGTGGGAGCGGTGGCGCAGTGGTTAGCGCACTGCGCTACGACAACCCCGCTCCTCCCCCCCCCCCCCCCCCCCCTGAGTTCGATCTCCGCTCACGTGACGATTTATCTGAACCGGTCCTCAGGCCTCCCCCCCTAGGTCAACTCAGCCTCAAACGAGTTACCCGGTGCGGCGTTACGTCGTGTGAACATCGCCGCTCGGGAGACAAAGGCGGCCGGGCGTGGCGCTTGCCCCAATTGGAGGGGGGGGGGGGGGTTGCTGTGTGAACGGCTACCCGGGCGATCTCTTTGTCGGCTCTGGATGGATCGTGGGCATCGTGAGCTCAGTGAAGAGGCTGGCCGCTCATTGAGTCCCGCTCGATGTCCATACCACGACAACAATAACAAAAAAAAAGTGCCGTATTGGCGATCGTGTTGTAGAGTGGGATTAAAAAAAAAGAGTAATATTGGCAGCCGTTTGGTTTACCGGAGCAGAGACCATCGACTCCCGAGAACCCGGATAGATCCCAGCTGCCGCCTAGACATGTGGCGTCGTGGTGGCTAGGAGATGTTGACTACCTCGCCTGGTGTACAGGAGGTCGTGGGTTCGATCCCTACCCTGACGCCTGCTGCTGTATATTTGGAGTTTCCGTGTCTCTCTCTCTCTCATCATCATCACGGTGGATAGAAGATGTTAACTACCTCGCCTGGTGTACAGGAGGTCGTGGGTTCGATCCCGACCCTGACGCCTGCTGCTGTATATTTGCAGTTTCCATGTCTCTCTCTCTCATCATCAACACGGTTAGCTAGGAGATGTTAACTACCTCGCCTGGTGTACAGGAGGTCGTAGGTTCGATCCCGACCCAGACGCCTGCTGCTGTATATTTCGAGTTTGCGTGTCTCTCTCTCTCTCATCATCATCACGGTGGCTAGGAGATGTTAACTACCTCGCCTGGTTTACAGGAGGTCCTAGGTTCGATCCCGACCCTGAACGCCTGCTGCTGTATATTTGGAGTTTGCGTGTCTCTCTCTCTCTCTCATCATCATCACGGTGGCTATGAGATGTTAACTACCTCCCCTGGTTTACAGGAGGTCGTAGGTTCGATCCCGACCCTAATGCCTGCTGCTGTATATTTGGAGTTTGCGGTGTCTCTCTCTCTCTCCCTGTGGTGGCGTGGATTTTTCTCCGGCTTCTCCGGGTTTTCCCCTCCTCCACATTTAGAATCAACGTCGCGCGTTCAGAGTCTTTTGGCTGCTGTTGTAAATGTTCACGTGACGACGATGATGATGATGCCGATGATGAGCCCACTTCGTTGAGCTACCATTTGTGATGGCCAGGTCGCTTCTGATAAAGAAGCTACGTAGCTCAGTGGTCCATACCTGCTAAAATAAAAACTAGTTTTAGTTTGAATACTTTAAATAAGTCCGCATGGTTTCTATACAAATATTTGCTTACATGGAGACCCATAGACTCACAAATAGATGTGTAAGTCTTCGGGTCTTTGTGCAAGTCTCTTTGAATCTATTTCTATAGGACGCTGTGTAAGTCGCCGGGTCTCTATGTGCGTCATTGATCACTTACACAAAGCGCACACACACACAGCTGTTCTGTGTGTGTGTGCGTGTGTGTGGGGAGTGGTGGCACAGAGGTTAGCGCTACGCTGTGCTACAAACCCGGCGAACCGAGTTCGATTCCCTCTCACGGCCAACACCGTCGACGATTACCTGAGCCGGTCCTGGGCCTCTCCTAGGTCGACTCAGCCTCAAACGAGTACCTTGGCGCGGTGTGTAAAATCATCGCCATTGGGGAGACAAAGGCGTGTGCAGTGTCGGCCCCTTCACAGCTGCTGCCCGCTAACAGCACTTGCCCCAACACAGTGCCGGATTATCCTCGTAGCACAAGTCACTACACGTGTAGTAGTAGCTACACATGTAGTAGCAGCTACTACTACACGTGTAGTAGTAGCTACTACTACACGTGTAGTAGCTACGGGCCCCGCACTTTCAAGGGCCCCGCGCTAAACGCTTTCAAGCTATCAATTCCGGTTCAGCGATTTTGCACTTGCTTTATTACTACAGTACTATACCGCCTTCATTTTTTTACGAACGACCTGGTGTTCAAGGTTAGCGATCCGTCGTATTATCTGGGCTGTGTAGCAAATGCAAAAATACAATTACTTTACTGTGCGAGTTAAAATGTTGCGTCTTAATATTTACGCGTTTTTTAAAAATAAATTTAGGGCCCCCTTTATAACATCACGTGATACAGGCCCCGCAATTCGCTTCATCCGGCACGCAGTGGGGGGTGGGGGGTGGGGGGTTTCACGCATCTTCGCCTTTGGCTTAATCTACTTTGCCGTTAATGTAAATGTAACAATGTTGGTGTCTCGCCCAAATCACGGGCCACATGACCAGGACACCGCCCCCACCTAACCTCCCTACCCCTAATTTAGAGATTTGAAGCCGCCATCGTCAACTTATAACCTCCCATTCTCCCTCCCCCTTTTTAATTATCGGGGGCCTTATCAGCGGCGGCTTGTGTTGACTCAAACTATTATCCCCTACTCTATAGCGCTCTTTAACTCACACTTGACTGATCGCATCTTTGCCAACACCTGCCCGAAACAACAAAAAAAACACCAAAGGCAAATGTAGAGACGCCCCAGGTAGTCTCTCTCACCCTTCACCCCCCCAACACACACTACGAAGGGCACGTGCTTGTTCGGGTGAGCGCTAGGGCTGAACGATTTGGATTTTTTTCTGACAGATATTGCAATTGCGGTTTGAGTTGCGATTAAATGTTTTTAATAAGTCAAGCTTCAGTTCATTATTCACTGTGTAAGAGATTTAAAACATGCGATGCAAAATGACCACGTGACACCATCAAAACATCAACTGCTCCATATATATTATAATGCAAGGATGGGAACTTCAGAGATATGAATTGCTTCCAACGTGTGTTCATTAAAATGTTTTAATTTTAAATAGTACAATAAAAACAATATAGAACAGTTGTTTAGTTAAATACATAAAGTTATAATAATAAAACAATCCCGATAAGAAAATAATTGAACTTTTCAAATCGCCAAAAAATTCGCAGCCTTTGCGATTTGCAAATCGCATTGTTTAATATCGATTAATCGTTCAGCCCGGGCCGCCTTTGTCTCTCCCCCCCTCCCCTCCCCCCCCCGGGTGCTGATGTTCCACACGCCTCACAACGCCGTGCTCGATTTGAGGCTGAGTCGACCCAAGCGAGGCCCAGGGACCGCTTCGGAATAGTGATGGTTGTCCGTGAGCGAGCGAATCGAACTCCGTTCGCCGGGTTCTTAACCACAGCGCGCTCAGCCACTTCAACCCCTACCTACCACGTCGCACAAAGACAAAGGTCCAAGCGCGTTCGACTTTAACGGACTGTCGGGGCAAGTGCTTGTAGGCGAGCAAGCACCTGTGAAGGCCGGCACGGCGCAACGAAAGGGGGGGAAGGGGTGGGTGGTCAACAACCACGCACGGCCGCCTTTGTCTCCCCAGTGGCGGTGTTTGCTACACACCGCACCGGCTACTCATTTGAGGCTGAGTCGACCTAGGGGGAGACCCAAGTACCGGTTCAGATAATCGTCACCTGGTGGTGTTGGCCGTGAGCGAGAATCGAACTCGAGTCTGTGGGTTCATAGCGCAGCGCGCGCACACACACACACACACGTGTACACACACACGTGTACACACACACGTGTAAATACACACACACGTGTACACACACACACACGTGTACACACCCAGACGTGTAAATACACACACACACGTGTACACACACACGTGTACACACACAGACGTGTAAATACACACACACGTGTACACACACACACACGTGTACACACAGACGTGTACACACACACACACGTGTACACACACGTGTACACACCCAGACGTGTAAATACACACACACACGTGTACACACACACACGTGTACACACACATAAGTGTACACACACAGACGTGTAAATACACACACACGTGTACACACACACACGTGTACACACCCAGACGTGTAAATACACACACACGTGTACACACACATACGTGTACACACACACACGTGTACACACACACGTGTAAATACACACACACACGTGTACACACACACACGCACACGTGTACACACCCAGACGTGTAAATACACACACACGTGTACACACACACGTGTACACACACAGACGTGTAAATGCACACACACACGTGTACACACACACACGTGTACACACACACACGTGTAAATGCACACACACACACACGTGTACACACACACTGTTGTACACACATAGACAAAGATTCCCCGTATAGCCTTAACAGACTGTAGGGGCAAGTGCTGTTAGCGAGCACCTATGAAGGCCGGAACGGTACATGAGGGGGTGGGTGGCCAGTACAACGCCCGACCGCCTTTGTCTCCCCAGTGGCGGTGTTTGCTGCACACCGCACCAGGTACTCATCTGAGGCTGAGTCGACCTAGGGGAGGCCTAGTACCGGTTCAGATAATCGTCACTGGTGTTGGCCGTGAGCGGATCGCCGGGTTCATTGTACACACACACACGTGTACATACACACGCACAGGTGTGTACACGTACACACACGCGTGTACACACACACGTGTACGCACACACACTTGTACACTCACACACTTGTACACACAACAACAACAACAACCGCCATTCGCCACTAAGTGGCGGTGACGTCACCACGACGACGCTTGTGCCAGGCCATGTGCACCTTGAGGCCACGTGAAGTGTCGAACGCCCGCAGACAGGAGGTCACGGGGCAGACCCAGGTGCCACTGGTCGACTGACTGAGATGACTGGCTGGTGCACCACCTGTGCCCCCCTATTGTGCCAACACACACACACTTGTACACACACACACGTGTACATACACACGCACAGGTGTGTACACGCACACGTATATATACACACACGTGTACACACAAACTTGTACACACGCACAGGTGTGTACACGCACACGTATATATATACACACACACGTACAAGTGTGTACGCGCACACGTATATACACACACACGCTTGTACACACACACGTATACACACACACACACGCTTGTACACACACACACGCACGCACACGTATACACACACACGTGTACACACGCACAGGTGTGTACACACACACGTGTACACACACACGTGTACACACACACGTGTACACACACACACGCTTGTACACACGCACAGGTGTGTACACGTACACGTATACACATACTTGTACACACACACACACGCGTATACACACACACGCACAGGTGTGCACACGCACACGTATACACACACACTCGCTTGTACACACACGTATACACACACACGCTTGTACACACACACCCACGCACAGGTGTGTACACCCACACGTATACACATACGTGTACACACACACACGTGTACACACACACGCACAGGTGTGTACACGCACACGTATACACACACGTGTACACACACACGTGTACACACACACGTGTACACACACACACGTGTACACAAACACACGCACAGGTGTATACACACACGTGTACACACACACGTGTACACACACGCAAAGGTGTATACACACACGTGTACACACACACACACGTGTACACACACACACGCACAGGTGTGTACACGCACACGTATACACACACGTGTACACACACGTGTACACACACACGCACAGGTGTATATACACACACACGTGCACACACACACACGTGTACACACACACACACACGCACAGGTGTATACACACACACGTGTACACACACACGTGTACACACACACAGGTGTGTACACGCACACGCGCGCGCGCAGGTAAACAAATACGCAGGGCGGAATCTTTTACGGCGCCTCCTTTAAAAAAGAAAAATTTCGTCCACCACGGCGCGGAACCGAGATCGTGAGAACATCTGTGCCACTCTCTCCACCCCCTCTCTCCCTCCCTCTCTCCCTCTCTCTCTCCCTCTCTCTCCCCCTCTCCCCCTCTCCCTCTCCTCCCCCTCTCCTCCCCCTCTCCACGTCCTCCTCCTGCCCTCTTTGTGCCAACAGAGCGGCGGGCTCCTTTTCTCACGCGCAAGTGATCAGCGATAGCCCGGCCCTGTACGGCGTCTTCATTAAAACTAATTTGCTCGAGTGTGGGGAGCTGCGCTTGCGTGACGCGTCGCTTTGGCGTCGTCCGAAGAACGGCAAACAAGGGCCGCGTCAATTGATCCCGGGATGGCTGTCGCAGCAATACAAATGAAGAAGTATACGAGGCAAAGGGCAAAGATCCACACGCACACACACACACGCGCGCGCGCCTCATTACCCCCACCACCACCACCAAGTGCTGTTAACGAGCACCTATCGAAGGGCGTGCATTCAGGAACTCCCCGACCGCCGCTCCGGGAAATGGGATTATGAATCAGCGACCTCTGTGCACTTCGCGAATCCGGCAGTGGCTGATGAACAGATGTTGACTACCTCGCCTGGTGTACAGGAGGTCTCGTGGGTTCGATCCAGACCCTGATGCCTACTGTATATTTTGGAGTTTGCGTCGTCTGTGATGAGATGTTAACTACCTCGCCTGGTGTACAGGAGGTATCGTGGGTTCCACCCAGACCCCTGCTGTATATTTGGAGTTTGCGTCGTCTCTGTGATGAGATGTTAACTACCTCGCCTGGTGTACAGGAGGTCATGGGTTCGATCCCGACCCTGACGCCTGCTGCTGTATATTTGGGGTCTGCGTGTCTCTCTGTCTCTCATCATCATCACGGTGGCTATGAGATGTTGACTACCTCGCCTGGTGTACAGGAGGTCGTGGGTTCGATCCCGACCCTGACGATGCCTGCTGCTGTATATTTGGAGTTTGCGTGTCTCTCTCTCTCTCATCATCATCACGGTGGCTATGAGATGTTAACTACCGCGCCTGGTGTACAGGAGGTCGTGGGTTCGATTTCGACCCTGACGCCTGC
Source organism: Petromyzon marinus (assembly GCF_048934315.1). NCBI lineage: Eukaryota > Metazoa > Chordata > Hyperoartia > Petromyzontiformes > Petromyzontidae > Petromyzon > Petromyzon marinus. The sequence continues at coordinate 4,061,054 of NC_133725.1, read as the reverse complement.
TGCTGTATATTTGGAGTCTGCGTGTCTCTCTCTCTCCCCATGGTCGCGTGGATTTTTTTTCTCCGGGTCCTCCGGGTTTTTCCCGCCACATTTACAATCGGCGTGCATTTAGATTATTTAGAATCATTTTTGCCGCGATAAATTTACACGCGAAGAGCCATTTTGTTGATTTCACATTTGGAATCAACATCACGCGTCGAGATCAGCGGATCTTAGCCTCGCCTTTGGTTTTCAATCATTAACAAAATTTTAACATGTTAATAACTACATAGAGGGTTTTGATTAAATAATGAAAGTTGTAACTTAACGCTGCCCCGTGCTTAATTTTATTTTCGATTATTTACCTTCTTAAAAAAGAATTCTGGCCACGTCTCGCACACTCCCCCCCAGAAAGGGCAACTCACACCCCCAGCAGGTAGCGTGGCAACCACAGGTTAAGCAGAACCACTGGTGTAGTGTATAGTGTAGTGTATAGTACTGTAGTGTATAGTAGTGTAGTGTATAGTAGTGTAGTGTATAGTAGTGTAGTGTATAGTAGTGTATAGTGTAGTGTATAGTAGTGTAGTGTATAGTAGTGTAGTGTATAGTAGTGTAGTGTATAGTGTATAGTAGTGTAGTGTATAGTGTAGTGTATAGTAGTGTAGTGTATAGTGTAGTGTATAGTGTATTGTATAGTAGTGTATAGTAGTGTAGTGTATAGAGTAGTGTATAGTAGTGTAGTGTATAGTGTAGTGTATAGTAGTGTAGTGTATTGTGTAGTGTATAGTGTAGTGTATAGTGTAGTGTATAGTGTAGTGTATAGTAGTGTAGTGTATAGAGTAGTGTATAGTAGTGTAGTGTATAGTGTAGTGTATAGTGTAGTGTATAGTAGTGTAGTGTATAGTGTAGTGGAAAGTGTAGTGTATAGTAGTGTATAGTAGTGTAGTGTATAGTAGTGTATAGAGTAGTGTATAGTAGTGTAGTGTATAGTGTGGTATATAGTAGTGTATAGAGTAGTGTATAGTAGTGTAGTGTATAGTGTAATGTATAGTAGTGTAGTGTATAGTAGTGTAGTGTATAGTAGTGTATAGTAGTGTATATTAGTGTAGTATATAGTGTAGTGTATAGTAGTGTAGTGTATAGAGTGTAGTGTATAGTAGTGTATATTAGTGTAGTGTATAGTGTAGTGTATAGTAGTGTAGTGTATAGTGTAGTGGAAAGTGTAGTGTATAGAAGTGTAGTGTATAGTAGTTTATAGAGTAGTGTATAGTAGTGTAGTGTATAGTGTGGTATATAGTAGTGTATAGAGTAGTATATAGTAGTGTAGTGTATAGTGTAATGTATGGTAGTGTAGTGTATAGTAGTGTAGTGTATAGAGTGTAGTGTATAGTAGTGTATATTAGTGTAGTATATAGTGTAGTGTATAGTAGTGTAGTGTATAGTAGTGTATAGAGTAGTGTATAGTAGTGTAGTGTATAGTGTACTGTATGGTAGTGTAGTGTATATTAGTGTAGTGTACAGTGTAATGTATATTAGTGTAGTGTACAGTGTAGTGTATAGTAGTGTAGTGTATAGTGTAGTGTATAGTAGTGTAGTGTATAGTGTAGTGTATAGTAGTGTAGTGTATAGTGCAGTGGAAAGTGTAGTGTATAGTAGCGTATAGTAGTGTAGTGTATAATGTAGCGTATAGTGTAGTGTATAGTAGTGTAGTGTATATTAGTGTACTGTACAGTGTAGTGTATAGTAGTGTAGTGTATAATGTAGCGTCAATGAGTATAAAGAGTAACGCAGTGGTTCTTAATAAACACATAGAGGGATTGATGAAACAAAGTAAGTTGATACTCGAAGTTGCCCCGTGCTTAATTTTTGTATTTTCGAGTATTTACCTTCTAAAAATCATCTGGCCACGTCTTGCTACTCCCCCAGAAAGGGCATTTCGCACCCCCAGGGGGTAGAATGGCACCCCCAGGTTCAGGAGAAGAACCACTACCTTGAATCTCGCTTGGGGTTGTTGACTCAGCCCATCATCATTCCTCCTGGTGGTGGTGGTGGCAGTGGGGGGGTCGATCAAATTGACGCCACTTTGGGGGGAATGCACAGACTCTCCCCCTGCCACGGGAACGTGGAATGTCCACAAACTGGCTCAGGAGCAGCTGTGAGCAACCGAATGTGGCACAAAGTGCCACCTCGATTGCTGCTGCATTACATTTTCACGTGGTGATGATGATGATGATCATGGAAAGCCCGAACTTCGTTGGGCTATCATTACTTGATGGCCAGGTCGCTTCTCATAAAAAAAATGCCACCAACATCAGTGGAGCCCGTACCTGGTAAAACAAACATAAAGAAAGTTCATAGTTTACTATAGGCGCGTAGTTTAAATAATTGTCTATACGTTTTCGACTGATTTTGTGGCTGAATCGGACAGGGCGGGTGTCCTCATTAAAGCATCGTGGGTGTACGGCTTCAGGAGGGGGGGGGGGGGGGTCACTGAAACAGGCCCAATAATCCACGTTTGCCCTGCGCCTTTAAGGCTTTGGCTAAGGTAATATTTGGATCATGCATTATAGATACGCGCGCCCCTGTAATATGCAGTAAAGTTATTGAGTGGTTTTTGCCAGCGGGTGCTGCAGGGGGGGGGGGGGGTGGTGGTGGGGGGGGTTAGCTGCTGAGGGTCGCACAGGGAAAGCCCCCAGCCAAACGTTTGGCTGTCATTCATCATTCACCTCTACCCCGACTGCTGCAAAAGGCAAAGATGCCCCGTGTAGCCTTCGACAGGCGTGTCGGGGCACGTGTGAGCAGCCATGCGTTTTGTTGTTGTTGTTTGTTGACAACAACACGAAGGGGTGGTTGCGTTGCTCTGAGAGATTTCCGAATGGCCATGCATCACTATGCAACACACGTGCGTTGAACTTCTTTCGCACCGTACGTAGACAATCGTGCAAATCGGAGGTGCAGTGTTGAGTCTACGGGCAGTGTTGAGTCTATGATGCAGTGTTGAGTATATGGGGCAGTGTTGAGTCTATGGGCAGTGTTGAGTCTATGGGTAGTGTTGAGTCTATGGGGCAGTGTTGAGTCTATGGGAAGTGTTGAGTATATGGGCAGTGTTGAGTCTATGGTGCAGTGTTGAGTCTATGGGCAGTGTTGAGTCTATGGTGCAGTGTTGAGTCTACGGGCAGTGTTGAGTCTATGGGCAGTGTTGAGTCTATGGGCAGTGTTGAGTCTATGGGCAGTGTTGAGTCTATGGGGCAGTGTTGAGTCTATGGGCAGTGTTGAGTCTATGGGCAGTGTTGAATCGATGGGCAGTGTTGAGTCTATGGGCAATGTTGAGTCTATGTGCAGTGTTAAGTCTATGGGTAGTATATTCTTGGTTCTTTCGGTAAAGTCACGTAGAAGGGAAACAATGAAATAATAAAAATATAAAACAATAAAATCCTCACGACGTTTCGACTGCAACACAAGCAATCATCATCAGGTGTGAAAACCACAGCAAGAAAATATTTGGGTAGTGTTGAGTCTATGGACAGTGTTGAGTCTATGGGCAGTGTTGAGTCTCTGGTGCAGTGTTGAGTCTATGGGCAGTGTTGAGTCTATGGGCAGTGTTGAGTCTATGGACAGTGTTGAGTCTATGGGCAGTGTTGAGTCTATGGGCAGTGTTGAGTCTATGGGCAGTGTTGAGTCTATGGGCAGTGTTGAGTCTATGGGTAGTGTTGAGTCTATGGACAGTGTTGAGTCTATGGGCAGTGTTGAGTCTATGGGTAGTGTTGAGTCTATGGACAGTGTTGAGTCTATGGGCAGTGTTGAGTCTCTGGTGCAGTGTTGAGTCTATGGGCAGTGTTGAGTCTATGGGCAGTGTTGAGTCTATGGACAGTGTTGAGTCTATGGGCAGTGTTGAGTCTATGGGCAGTGTTGAGTCTATGGGCAGTGTTGAGTCTATGGGTAGTGTTGAGTCTATGGGCAGTGTTGAGTCTATGGGCAGTGTTGAGTCTATGGGCAGTGTTGAGTCTATGGGCAGTGTTGAGTCTATGGGCAGTGTTGAGTCTATGGGCAGTGTTGAGTCTATGGGCAGTGCTAATTCAGTATATGTGCTTTTCTTCTTTCGCAACAGGACAGACAGACAGGCAGACGAGGGCCAATTGCCCACGAAACGCTTTCAGCCTTCGGTGGAAAGCGGTGAGGCAAAAACAAAGTGCATCGCTCTTTTCTCAGCACGGTCCGATCCGATCACGCGAAAATTCCAGCTCTGAATGTAATCTCATTCCCCCTCCCTCCCTCCCGCCCCCTCCTCCTCCTACTCCTCCTCCTCGTGTCTCCATCCTCCTCCATCCTCCCTCCCATCCCCTGGAGGCTCTCTCTAAGTGTCTAATTTTGATTTTCTCAATAAACAAGCGGTACCCTACGGCAGGGGTCTGGAGGGGGGTGTGGGGGGGGGTCGACAGGGTTGGCGGCGCGGGAGGAGATACAGGGGAGAGGGGGGGGATAGGGGAGGGGGGAGGAGCGGTCAGCGTGTGGTAAATTATTAAGCAATACTCCCCTAGACTCCCACGAATTATTCTAATCGTTTATCTTAAATGCTCCGAGGCCCACCCACCCACCCCACCCCACCCCTACCCCATGTAATCCGATTACTGTGGTCGTTGCAGATCAAGGGGGGCTTTAAATAATTCACAGCTCGCTCCGGCATCCTTCCATTTGTCAATCTGCATTAGCGATGTGGGGGGGGGGGGGGGGGGGTGACCACGAGTCTCGAAACCGGTTACGGAGTTTGCGTGTCGCCGAGCAAGACGCCTCGTTGGGTGAGATCGTCTGCAGCGACTTAACGCTCAGCTCACATTTGGGATCCGTTCCAGTAGGTGGAACGCCGTGGTGGGTCAGTTTGTACAACGCGAGGCGTTCGCGATCGATATCAGCCACAGTAGAGGTATTTTTACATATTTTTTTGGGGGGGGGGGCGTGTTGGGGTTGGATCGCGTAAATGTATGAATGTGTCGTTGAACCCGCCACCACCCGACACGGCCAACTAGCGAGGTTGTGTCACGTAAAACAGAACGTGGACAATTCGTCACGAGTACATCACGCCGGCGTGTTGCTGTACTCGTGACGGATTTTGCACGTTCTGTTTACGTGGTAACCCTTACTAGTTGGCCGTGCCGGGGGTGGTGACGGGTTTCACGACACAGTTATATTTTTTTACGCGATCTAACCCACCCCCACTCACAAATGTGAATGTTAATGGCTTCGAAAAGTCAAAGAGTCTCCCACTTGTTCGCCAGCGTCGTGAACGCTGTGCCTGGAATATTCTCAGGTGGTCTCCAGAGGCACGGAGGCAGCAACATTTCTTGCGGCGTTGTTAGCAAATCTGTCGGTAGTGTTAACATATATTTGAAGCACCCTATATATGCAGAATCAGAGTTGCTGAAAGGAATCCGATGAGTTACGAAGCTCTTTGTATTCACAGATGTCCAGCACTGGAGCACAGATGTCTCCGCCACGTGTACCACAGGATCTGAACATTGCATTCATACCGCAGGAGAAATCCGATGAGCTACGAAGCTCTTTGTATTCACAGGTGTCCAGTACTGGGAGTACAGGTGTCTCCGCCACGTGTACCACAGGATCTGAACATTGCATTCATGCCGCAGGAGAAATCCGATGAGCTACGAAGCTCTTTTTTTCCCACACATGCCCAGTCAGGGGCATGAGGTCAGAACGTGGCAACAACAAGCAGTGACACAAACACGATAGAGCGTGCAAAGTAAGAGGAAAGGTAAACAAATAGCTTCAAAAAAATACACAACTATATTTGTTTTTGTAACTTACCAGGGAATGTCCGTCGCGGTGTTCGCTTATTTTTTCAGAAGCCACCTGGCCACAAATGACAGCTCAACAAAGTGGCTCATCACGTGGACATTTCGAGCAGCGAAATTATCTAAATAATCGAAATGCACGTCCATTGCAAATGTAAGGGGGGAAAAACCCGGAGGTCCCGGAGAAAGATCCCTGTGTGTATTTATGAACATCATACATTTTTTTTCAGGCTGCAGTGAAGGTTACGAATCGCTGGTTTAAGATTTGGCTCTTTGCTAAGAGATATTCAACCAGCAGTGGATTGATAATGGCTGCTGCTGCTGCTGTTGATGATGATGATGATGATATTGGAGATGCAAAATACACGTGTCTGTGTGTGCGTTTACACGTGGGGAACGGTGGTGTAGCAGCGGTTAGCGCTACGCTGCTGCTGCTACGAACCCGGCGGCCCAAGTTCCATTCACGCTCACGGCCAACACCAGCGACGATTATCTGAACCGGTCCTGGTCCTCCCCTAGGTCGACTCAGCCTCAAATGAGTACCTGGTGCTGTGTGTAGTAAACATCGCCACTGGGGAGACAAAGGCGGCCGGGCGTGGTGTGCTGACCACCCACCCCCCTCGTGTGCCACAGTGCCGGTAGCCTTCATAGGAGCTCGCTAACGGCACTTGCCCCAACAGTCTGTTACAGGCTACACGCGGGGTGGGAACTTTGTCTTTGTCTGAGCGTGGTGTAGATATTTATTTATTTATTCCCCAATATTTTATTGAGTTGGGGTTGGTGCGATGCAGAATGACGCCTGCGTTATGAAGTGGCCTTTGGGGTTCATATCGCGATCCACCACCACCCCTCCCCCCAACACCAGCCCTCCTCCGACTCTCTGGATCTGTGTTCGCGGTGGTATGCTGGACGGCGTACCTGGTATATCAGAGACACAAAGACGAGGATCCCCCCCCCCCCTCTCATGCCCCCAACCAACCTTACCAACCTACCTTTCCACCACCGTGTAGCCTCAACAGAGCGGTGGGGTGCAAATAAAAGTCGACTGAAAAAGAATCCAGATGCTTCTTTGATTCTTTCGGTAAAGTCACGTAGGTATAAAATAAAACGAATCACGACGTTTCGGGAGTGCAACACGAGCGTCCCCGAGACGCCGTGATTTATTTTATTTTCTTAACCTACGTGACTTTACCGAACGGAAACAAAGGGGTATGGATTCATCTTCTTCGGTTCTTTCGGTAAAGTCACGTAGAATGAGAATAAAATAATAAATTGATAAAATAAAATGAGGCGATAAAATTCTCACGACGTTTCGGCCACAACACAAGCGGCCTTCAACAGGTGAAGGGAGCTTCTCGCTCCAGCGCTGTCCTCCAGACAGTCTCGTCCCCTTCACCCGATGAAGGCCGCTTGTGTTGTGGCCGAAACGTCGTGAGAATTTTATTGTGTTATTTTACTTTACCAATGTATTATTTTATTCTCATTCTACGTGGCGACTTTACCGAAAGAACCAAAGAAGATGAATCCTTGCAGTCACGAAAGCTTTAAATCGAAAAAAGGGTATGGATTCCTGCAGTCACGAAAGCTTCAAATCATGATTTAAGATGAAACCTGCGCATGCGTGCGTGTGTTTTTAACCCCTTTTCTGCCAATACAACACGTGTGTGGGTGAAGACGTTCGCACACCGGAGAGACATATTTTTGCAAGGACTCAAGCTTACTGCATTGAGCACACACACACACACACGGTACTCGCCGTGGTACATGCAAACATGGCTCTGATAAATAATATATGATGCCGACTTAAAACTTTCGCGGCTGCAGGATTTTCATTTTATTGGTTCTTTCTGTAAAGTCACGTAGGTTAAAAAAAAAACAGAGCAATGAAATGAATTGTGAATTAAAAATAATACAAGCAAAAAAAACCCGCGACGTTTCGATCGCAACACAGGCGGTCTTGATCAGGCGGAGCAACACAAGGCGGTCTTAACATGAAGGCTTTCGCGAATTGCCCGATGATGCTGGATGTAATTACCAGCGAAACGTCGTACTCAAACTGTAAATGGTGTGGATTCACTCTTCAACACACCGGTGGGCTGAAGTGGTGAATTATTTGTCTTTTGTCAACGTGACACTTTTTTTGCTGATCGGCCGTGTCGGGTGGTGGAGGGTTACGACACATTCATAAATAACGCGATCTAACCCAAAAACCTTTATTATGAACAGGCGGTCTTCATCAGGCGGAGCAAGACAGGCGGTCTTCATCAGGCGGAGCAACACAGGCGGTCTTCATCAGGCGGAGCAACACAGGCGGTCTTCATCAGGCGGAGCAAGACAGGCTGTCTTGATCAGGCGGATGAAGACCGCCTGTGTTGCGATCGAAACGATCGAAAACGTCGCGGCTTTTTTTGCTCTTATTATTTTCAATTTATTACTTTTAATTTAATTTTAATACTTTTTTCATTTTCTATCTACGTGACTTTACCGATGGAACCGACAATATAATATATGATGCATCGTCTTTGAGGCTGATTGGCCTATACCAGAGCCAGCGGCGGGCCTTCTTCATATCCCAGTCTCACCACCGGTGTCAGACCACAGAACAACGCCACAAGGCGACCGGCACAAGGACAATGCCACTCGTGTCAGAGCGTTTATAGCTCGCTGTGAGTAGCAGCTACGTCGTGGCAAGTGCTGTCAGCGAGTAGCAGCGGATGAAGGCCGGCACGGCACACGAAGGGGAGTGGGTAGCCAGCACCACGCCAGGCCGCCTTTGTCTCCCCAGCGGCGATGTTTACTACACAGCGCACCAGGTGCTCATTTGAGGCTCTGAGTCAACCTAGGGGTGTGGAGGCCCAAGACCGGTTCAAAACCCGCACCCGGTGTTGGTGGCCGTGAGCGGGAATCGAACTCGGGCATCTACAGGGTTCGTAGCACAGCAGCGTCGCGTTAACCATTACACTAACAGCGCTAACCACTACCCCACCGCTCCCCACACACACACACACAATGCGCTAACCACTACCCCACCGCTCCCCACACACACACACACAATGCGCTAACCACTACCCCACCGCTCCCCACACACACACACACACAATGCGCTAACCACTACCCCACCGCTCCCCACACACACACAATGCGCTAACCACTACCCCACCGCTCCCCACACACACACACACAATGCGCTAACCACTACCCCACCGCTCGCCACACACAGCGCGCTAACCACTACCCCACCGCTCCACACACACACACAATGCGCTAACCACTACTCCACCGCTCCCCACACACACACACACAATGCGCTAACCACTACCCCACCGCTCCCCACACACACACAATGCGCTAACCACTATCCCACCGCTCCCCACACACACACACACACAGCGCGCTAACCACTACTCCACCGCTCCCCCACACATACACATAGCCACGTGCCTATGAAACACGTGCGGACCCAAGCTGGGAGCACTGGCCAGAGTCTATAGAAACGATAAATCAGAACTCTCACAGCTGAGCCATCTCCACCCACCCTAACCCTCACCCCCACAATTGTGTGACCCCTGTGCTAATACACACCTGCACAGGTAATATTTAAGCGCTGGGACAATACACACAACGTTGCACGAACCTAACGTACAACGTTGTGTGTGTACGGTGTTTTCCCTACAATATTGAATCAATCCTATGCCTATTTGTTTCGCAATATACCCCCTCCTCTATTCCCGCTTCGTATCAGCATTATTATTTCGTATCTGTATGAGTATGATTTAGTGCGGTACTCGGGATTCTTGGGTGATGTTGGAGGGGAGTGGAGTGAGATGAGAGGGGAGAGGCAGGAAAGTGCGTGGAGGGGAGTGGAGTGAGATGAGAGGGGAGAGGGAGGAGAGTGCGTGGAGGGGAGTGGAGTGAGATGAGAGGGGAGAGCAGGAGGGAGCGTGGAGGGGAGTGGAGTGAGATGAGAGGAGAGAAGGAGGAGAGTGCGTGGAGGGGAGTGGAGTGAGATGAGAGGGGAGAGGCAGGGAGGGATGAGTCAGTGGAAATCTTTGTCGACAGTGATATCTTAACATCAATCCCGGATTGGACTGGAAGCCAGTGGAGAGATTGGAGCACTGCATTGATGGCGTATATATACGCAATGTTTTAAGAGTTAGTACACCCGCAGAATTAACCAGGGTGGCCGCCCGGGTTCGAACCGCGGACCTGTCAATGAATTCGACCAACTGGCTCGCGCCTGGCCAGGTCACCAGCAATAAGATGTGGGGAGGGGGGGGGGTTGGAGAGCGCGTGTGTGCGTGTGTGTGCGTGTGTGTGTGTGTGCGTGTCTGTGTGTGTGCGCGTGTGTGTGTGTGACCACTGGGGAATTTAAAACATATTAACACTGTTAGAGGCCAAAGGCGATGCTGCGTAAAGTAGTTTGTGTTCTGGGCCTCCGTAAATGTTCAAATTTTTTTTTTCCTAAATCTGATAACACACGAAAAATCCACCCCGCCCCCCAACAGCAACCGAATAAAATATTCATGCATTTTATTTTTTTTAATATTGTTTATATTTCATGTACATCTGACATTTTGAGGTGATGTGACCTTTACATTTGGACTCCTTAAACGTGTTCTTTCTTTTGCACGACCAAAGTATATACTGCGCAAAGACAAAGATCCCCCGTGTAGCCTTTAACAGACTGTTGGGGCAAGTGCTGTCATCGAGCGCCTATGAAGGCTGGCACGGCACACGAGGGGGTGGGTGGCCAGCAACCACGTCCGGCCGCCTTTGTCTCTCCCAGTTGGCGATGTTTACTACACACCGCACCAGGAACTCATTTGAGGCCGAGTCGACCTAGGGGAGGCCCAGGACTGGTGCACATAATCGTCACCGGTGTTGGCC
>NC_133725.1:3990381-4047881 GCF_048934315.1 Petromyzon marinus | reverse complement strand
AATAAATAATAAATACCCCCCCTCCTCCTCCTCCAACCATTAAAGACAAAGATCCCCCGTATAGCCTGCAACAGACTGTTGGGGCAAGTGCTGTTAGCGAGCACCTACCTACGAAGGCAGGCGCCGTGTCACACGAGGGGGTCGGGGTGACCCAACAACCAAAAGGCAAAGATCCCCCGTGTAGCCTTTAATAGACTGTAGGGGCAAGTGCTGTTAGCGAGTAGCAGCAGCAGCATCATCTATGAAGACTACCGGTACCGTGGAACACGAGCGGGTGGGTGGGTAGCAACCACGCCCGGCCGCCTTTGTCTCCCCAGTGGCGATGTTTACTGCACACCGCACCGGGTACTCATTTGAGGCCGAGTCGACCTAGGCGAGGCCCATGACCGGTTCAGATAATCGTCACTGGTGTTGGCCGTGAGCGGGAATCGAACCCGGGTCGCTGGGTTCATAGCGCAGCGCACTAACCGCGACACTATCGCTCCCCACACACCGACACACACACACACACCTACACACACACCGACACACAAACCTACACAACAACAACAACCGCCATTCGCCACTAAGTGGCGGTGACGTCACCACGACGCTTGTGCCAGGCCATGTGCACCTTGAGGCCACGTGAAGTGTCGAACGCCCGCTGGCAGGAGGTCACGGGGCAGACCCAGGTGCCACGGGTCGACTGACTGAGATGACTGAGATGACACACACCTACATACACACACCTACACACTACACACACTACACACACACACGTGTGTATGTCGCCTGGCCACCTACATCTCAGGAGAACACCCCCTGGGTCATCATCCATCACTCCGCTTGGATTCCCTTTGAAGCACGCTCGAGTCACCAGTCCCAAAGCCAGTCCTGAACAACAGAGAGACAGCGAGAGAGGGAGACAGCGAGAGAGAGAGAGACAGCGAGAGAGAGAGCCAGCGAGAGAGGGAGACAGCGAGAGAGAGAGAGACAGCGAGAGAGGGAGACAGCGAGAGAGGGAGACAGCGAGAGAGGGAGACAGCGAGAGAGACAGCGAGAGAGGGAGACAGCGAAAGAGACAGACAGCGAGAGAGGGAGACAGCGAGAGAGACAGACAGCGAGAGAGACAGCGAGAGAGGGAGACAGCGAGAGAGAGAGACAGCGAGAGAGGGAGACAGCGAGAGAGGGAGACAGCGAGAGAGGGAGACAGCGAGAGAGAGAGACAGCGAGAGAGACAGCGAGAGAGGGAGACAGCGAGAGAGGGAGACAGCGAGAGAGAGACAGCGAGAGAGGGAGACAGCGAGCGAGAGCGTGAGACAGAGAGAGAGAGACAGCGAGAGAGAGAGACAGCGAGAGAGGGAGACAGCGAGAGAGAGAGAGACAGCGAGAGAGGGAGACAGCGAGAGAGAGAGACAGCGAGAGAGGGAGACAGCGAGAGAGAGAGAGACAGCGAGAGAGAGACAGCGAGAGAGGGAGACAGCGAGAGAGGGAGACAGCGAGAGAGGGAGACAGCGAGAGAGGGAGACAGCGAGAGAGACAGACAGCGAGAGAGGGAGACAACGAGAGAGAGACAGCGAGAGAGACAGACAGCGAGAGAGGGAGACAGCGAGAGAGAGAGACAGCGAGAGAGGGAGACAGCGAGAGAGACAGACAGCGAGAGAGGGAGACAGCGAGAGAGGGAGCACAGGCGAAGTTGGCGAGGTCATGGCGCCTGGTTAGCCAGGCAAGGCACCACCCCATATACGAAGCTGCTGTTGTAGAAGGGCACCTCCCCAGTTTCCTGAAGATGTCCCCCAAAAGGTGGAACATTGAGTTTGAGCGAGAGAGAATAAGATAGAGACCCTGAAAGAGAGAGAGAGAGCGAGAGAGAGACCCTCCGAGACAGGGAGGGAGCGATACTTTTTTTTTCACTTTTAAACCACTTTTAGTACTGCCAGCAACAAAAAGCACTGGAGCCGATTTCGACACAACGTCACAATCGACATGCAACGTCACGTGTGCACGTCACGATCGCTACCCGCGTGTCACGTGGCGCCGCACGTGCCACGCGCAACACAAACACCGCCTCGCTGCGCCACGCCACACGTAAGCTCGTCAGAATTAGACGAACTGAGAACTCGGATGTGTGAATGTTGTGGATTCACTCTCCGACACACAACCGGTGTGTGTGTGTGTGGGCTGTACCAGTAACGAATTGGCCACCTTCTGTATACGTGACACAACCCTTGCTGATTGGCTGTGTCGGGTGGTGGCAGGTTTGACGACACATTAATATTCATGCGATATAACCCCCCAAGTAACCTATTAGCACTAAGTGGCTCATCATCATCATATGCAGAGCAGCCAAATACGTTCAAACGCACGAATCTAAATGTGAAGGGACAAACTGGAGGACCCCGGAGAAAAATCCACGTGGCCACGGGGAGAACGTGCAAACTCAGGGTTGGGATCGAACCCAGGACCTCCTGTGTATCAGGCGAGGTAGTTAACATCTCGCCACCGCGGTGCCCTAGTCGACTGCAATGGCCGTTTAGTCTCTTCCACCACTGCGTTCCGGCAATATCGCATAATGCAGGACACAGCGACTCACTCATTCGCACACTCACTCACTCACCAACTCACCCACTCACTCACTCATTCACTCACTCACTCACTCCACCTCTCACTCACTCACTCCCCCTCTCAATCACTCACCCACTCACTCCCCCTCTCACTCACTCACTCACTCCCCCTCTCACTCACTCAGCCACTCATTCACTCACTCACCCACTCACTCATCCCCCCTCTCACTCACTCACTCACCCACTCACTCACTCCCCCTCTCACTCACTCAGCCACTCATTCACTCCCCCTCTCACTCACTCACCCACTCACTCACTTCCCCTCTCACTCACTCAGCCACTCATTAACTCACTCACTCACCCTCTCACTCACTCACTCACTCCCCTCTCACTCATTCAGCCACTCATTCACTCACTCACCCACTCACTCATCCCCCCTCTCACTCACTCACTTACTCCCCCTTTCACTCACTCACCCACTCACTCACTCCCCCTCTCACTCACTCAGCCACTCATTCACTCACTCACCCACTCACTCACTTCCCCTCTCACTCACTCACTCACTCCCCTTCTCACTCACTCAGCCACTCATTAACTCACTCACTCACTCACCCTCTCACTCACTCACTCACTCCCCCTCTCACTCACTCAGCCACTCATTAGCTCACCCACCCATTCACTCACTCCCCCTCTCACTCACTCACTCACTCCCCTTCTCACTCACTCAGCCACTCAATAACTCACTCACTCACTCACCCTCTCACTCACTCACTCCCCCTCTCACTCACTCCCCCTCTCACTCACTCACTCACCCACCCACTCACTCCCCCTCTCACTCACCCACTCACTCCCCCTCTCACTCACTCACTCACTCCCCCTCTCACTCACTCACCCACTCACTCCCCCTTTCACTCACTCACTCCACCTGTCACTCACTCACCCACCCACTCACCCGCTCACTCACTCACTTACCCACCCACTTCAGCCACTCACTCACCCACTCGCCCTCTCACTCACTCACTCACCCACTCACTCACTCCCCCTCTCACTCACTCACTCCCCCTCCCACTCACTCACTCACTCCCCCTCTCACTCACTCACCCACCCACTCACTCACTCACCCACCCACTCACTCACCCTCTCACTCACTCACCCACCCACTCAGCCACTCACTCACCCACTCGCCCTCTCACTCACTCACCCACTCACTCACCCATAACGGCACATTTATACCTACGCGATGTAACACAAACGAATCTCTATTATGCAAGCTCGTTAGAAGGTGAAATGCAGAACGCCGTTAGCGAGAAAGAGAGAGGCGAGGGAGATTGACTCGGCGTGTCGATCATCATCATCATCATCGCTCCAAAAGTCGAGGAGGTTATCTCAGACAAGGCGGACGGAAAAAAAACAGGAACGCGATGTTCAACTCCACGCAATTCCGCCGCGCGTACGGCCGTGACGCAAGCCTCGGTCGAGCAATCGGAGAGGGGTTCACGCCTGACTCTGCTGATGAGACACTGAATTGACGAAACCGGCCCTTGACCACGAACGTCTGGCAGTTCGCCTGCAGGATCAAGCCAAGCCTGGCTCTGCCGATGAGCCCCTGAATGTCAAAACCAGTCCTTGATTCTGAACATCCGCTGGGTCGTCCATCATTTGCTCAAGCCACAGCTGGTTCTGCTGATGAGCCCCTGAATAACGAAACCAGTCCTTGTCTATAGACTTCTGTAAGTTCGCCTGCAGCGATGGTTCAAGCGAGCCCGGCTCTGCTGATGAGACACTGAATGTGGAAACCAGCACTTGTTTATACATTTCTGCCATTGTGCCTGCAGCGTTGTTTCATGCGAGCCTGGCTCTGCTGATGAGACACTGAATGTGGAAACCAGTCATTGTCTATAGACTTCTGGCGTTTGACTTGGAGCGTTGGTTCAAGCGAGCCTGGCTCTGCTGATGAGATACTGAATGTCAAAAACCGGTTCGAGAGTTTCGCTCTGTGTTTGCCGAAAATGATGCATTACCCAGAAGGCCGTGCGGCTGACGGGATGCGTGCAAGGACAGACGAGCGAAGGAAGCCAACTGTATGATTATTTATATTTTGTAAATTATATATTCGTTTCAAGTATTATTCATTTAAACAGTAATTTAATTGGTGAGACAGTGCAGGGGGGTCGTGGCTAGTGGTGGTAGTGGTGATACAACATGGAGACACGTGAAACGCATGAACGTTATTTTTTTCAACTCATTTCTAATCTTTTTTTTTTCACCAGGTAAGGTCCCATTGAGCTGTACAGCTCTATTTGCCAGAATCGATCTGTCCACACGTTTTGGTATCTTAACGAAGCGGCTTATCATCATCACGTGGACATTTCTGGCAGCCATACACTCTAAACGCTGTGATGTCGTTTCTTAAATGCGGAGGGGAAAAACCCCCGAGGAACAGGAGAAATATTCCGCGCGAGCCCGGGGAGAGAGAGAGAGATGCAGACTCCAAATATACAGCAGCAGGCGTCAGGGTCGGAATCGAACCCACGACCTCCTGTACACCAGGCGAGGTAGTCAACATCTCCTAGCCACCGTGATGATGATGATGAGAGAGAGAGACACGCAAACTCCAAATATACAGCAGCAGGCGTCAGGGTCGGAATCGAACCCACGACCTCCTGTACACCAGGCGAGGTAGTTAACATCTCCTAGCCACCGTGATGATGATGAGAGAGAGAGACACGCAAATTCCAAATATACAGCAGGCATTAGGGTCGGGATCGAACCCACGAGCCTCCTGTACACCAGGCGAGGTAGTCAACATCTCCTAGCCACAGTGATGATGATGAGAGAGAGAGAGACGCGCACACTCCAAATATACAGCAGCAGGCGTCAGGGTCGGGATCGAACCCACGACCACCTGTATACCAGGCGAGAGAGTCAACATCGCCCTTGCCACCGTGGTTTTCGTGTGCTTTATGTATCTGGGAAAGCCCTCACTGAGTCTCAAGACCTCTTTTAAAGAGGGTCCCTGCCACATTGGCACATCTTTTCAAATGACCAGAGATCATTTTAGACGGTCAATTTTCCAGACAGGTAATTTGATCACCGGCGTTGATTTGAGCGTGACAACTCTGGACTGGTTTCGACCTTCTGGGTCTCATCAGCAGCAGAGTCGGGCACACGCTGTTGGCTTACCAATGATTATTGGGCATGGACGCGTTTCAAATGTTTGGTCCAGAGAGTCAATCGCAGGATGATGGACTCATCTTATAGAGATAATTGATTTTATATTCTTGGTTCTTTCGGTAAAGTCACGCAGAAGGGAAACAAGAAAATAATAAAAATATAAAACAATATTGTTTTATATTATATTTTGATTTAAAGCTTTCGTGACTGCAGGATTCATATTCTTGGTTATTTCGGTAAAGTCACGTTTCCCATCTAAATAATAAAAATATTAAACAATATTGCTTTATATTTTTATTATTTTATTGTTTCCCTTCTACGTGACTTTACCGAAAGAACCAAGAATATGAATCCCTGCAGTCACGAAAGCTTTAAATAAAAATATAATTGATCTTGTCCATACGAGAAGACGCAGCAAGGAGGCAGCTTTATTTATTTATGTATTTGATATTATTCCCAATAATCCACAGCAGGGCATCGTGAGTTTGTGTTCGTGTAACACATCAGTGTACCTACTCACCCACTCATTCAACCACTCCACTCACTTAACTGACTCACCAACCCCACTCAACTTAACCGACTCACCCACTCATTCAACCAGTCCACTCACTTTACTGACTCACCCACTCATTCACTCCACTCACTTAACTGACTCACCCACTCATTCAACCACTCCACTCACTTAACCGACTCACCCACTCATTCACCCACTCATTCACTTAACCGACTCACCCACTCATTCACTGCACTCAACTTAACTGACTCACCCACTCATTCACCCATCCACTCACTCACCCACCCACCCACTTACTCACTCACCCACTCACTCACTCACTCACCCACTCACTCACCTACTCACTCACCCACCTACTCACTCAGTCACTCACCCACTCACCCACCTACTCACTCACTCATCCACTCACCCACTGACTCACACACTCACCTACTCACTCACCCACTGACTCACCCACTCACCCACCCACTCACTCACCCACTCACTCACCCACTGACTCACACACTCACCTACTCACTCCCCACTCACTCACTCACTCACCCACCCACTCATCCACCCACTCACCCACTCACTCCACTTACTCACCCACTCACCCACTGACCCTACTCACCCACCCACTGACACTACTCACCCACCCACTCACCCTACTCACCCTCTCACTCACCCACTCACCCACGCACTCACTCACCCTCTCACTCACCCACTCACCCTCTCACTCACCCACTCACTCACCCACTCACTCACTCACCCACTGACCCACTGACCCTACTCACCCACTCACTCACCCACCCACTCACTCACCCACTCACTCACCCACTCACTCACCCACTCACTCACTCACCCACTCACCCACTGACCCTACTCACCCACCCACTCACCCACCCACCCACTCACTCACCCACCCACCCACCCACACACCCACCCATACAAAAAACAACCCGCCCCGGCCAGCGACAGGATATTACAGTAACGATTGCTCGGAAGAAAGTGTGTTGAACAAACAAGTCATCACAATGATAATGAACAACAGAAGAAGGAGGTTAATAACAGTGGTCTATGAAGAATAAATGGGCCAGAAGGTTCAGAATATATTTGCCCATTCTGCATGAGTTACTCAAAGCTCGAACGAAGGGGAGCTTTGTTTGTGAAGCGCTGCAAGTACAAAAAAAAATGTGTATTGTGAGCATCTGCGCAGAGCACATACTACACACACAGATAAAGACACACGCGCCCCGTGTAGCTTACAATGGATGTTGGGGCAAGTGCTGTTAGCGAGGAGCACCGAGGTAGGAAGAAATGGCATGGCAAGCGAGTGACCCTATCACACACACGCAAATATAGGTACAGACAAAGGTCCCCCGTGTAGCCTTAACAGACTGTTGGGGCAAGTGCTGTTAGCGAGTAGCGAGCACCTATGAAGGCCGGAACGGCACACGAAGGGGTGGGTGGCCAGCACCACGCCCGACCGCCTTTGTCTCCCCAGTGGCGATGTTTACTACAACACCGCACCGGGTACTCATTTTATGCTGAGTCGACCTAGGGGAGGCCCAGGACCGGTTCAGATTATTGTCACCTGGTGTTGGCCGTGAGCGGGAATCGAAGTCGGGTCGCTGGATTCATAGCGCAGCGCGCTAACCGCTACACTACCGCTCCACACACATACACACACGTGTACACACACACGTACACACACACACGTACACACGTGTACACACACACACGTGTACACACACACACGTGTACACACACATACGTACACACACACGCAAGCATCCAATTGCTTTCAGGCGAAACTCGGCAAATCAGAAGTGCGACAATTTGGGTTTGGAGGCGAGAAAGAGAGAGAGAGAGGGAAGGGGTAAGAAGGAGGAGAGCAGAGCGTGAAATCTTTCGTGAAATATTTCATTTAAAAAAGGGGGTAGGGGTAGGGGGCGCGCACATAAAGCAAAGCATTTAGAGAAAAAAACCGAAATGATGAACGAAGCAAAGTGCCGACTACACCGAGCATCTTCAAGTTTCCTCTGATCGTAAAAATAAAAAAGAGAGAGAGAGAGAGACGGAGGAGTGAGAGAGGAGAGAGAGAGGGAGGGATGATGCATATCGCGCTGGCTGAACGAACATTTGAGAAGCTGCGTTTGCCCATTGTTGAGCGAACACCTTGGAGAGAAAGCCGCCTCGCTCGAACCCTTGAACCGGTACGGCGCGCGTGCGTGCGCGCGTGCGTGCGTGCGTGCGCGCGCTTCGGGGAGGGGGTGGGGAGCGGTGGCGCAGCGGTTAGCACGCTCACGCTTATCGATGCGCGCGTGCAAGCGTTGAACTAACACACGGGATCGCACGCAATACAAAAAAAATAAGTTTCCGAAGAAATGAGTTCGTCGATTCGGGAAACGCGAGCGGGTTTCGATCCGGAGGCCTGTTGCGCGTTGCGCGATAATGCATTGATCAGCATCGGTGAGACAAAGGCGGCCGGGCGCGAAACTCGCCTACCCGCCTAGCCACCTACCCACCCCACATACCCTCCCTTGCTTGCACCCTCTCCGCTACGGACATTGCCGACGCAGAAGCGGGAAGACGCGAAGCGGGGTTACCTTTGCTAAATATTAACAAAGTGTGCGTGCCGTGTGTCCAATTGTTATTACCTGGGGACGCGCGGAGCGCGTGTGTGTGTGTGTGCGTTCACGGTCGATATAACTTCTGTGTGGCTATTGAATGTTCTGTGTACGCTGGGTATTTGTGTAGGTGTGTGTGTGTGTAGGTGTGTGTGTATGTGTGTATGTGTCGTGGGAGTGGTGGTGCAGCGGGTAGCGCTACGCAGCGCTACGAACCCGACGACCCGGGGTTCGATTCCCGCTCACGGCCAACACCAGCAGTGACGATTATCCGAACCGGTTCTGGGCCTCCCCTCTAGGTAGACTCAGCCTCAAATTAGTAGTTGGTGCGGTGGTGTTTAGTAAACATCGCCACTGGAGAGACAAAGGCGGCCGGGCGTGGTGTTGGCCACCCAACCCCATCGTGTGCCGTGCCGGCCTTCACCAGGTGCCGCTCGCTAACCGCACTTGCCCCGACAGTCTGTTGAGGCTACACGGGGATCTTTGTCTTTACATAAACATAGATGTATACATTCGTGCGTACATATATGCAATGTATGTACCTAGTATAAGTGTGAGGGGGGGAATATATGGAAATCATGAACTATGTGCACGTGTTTGATCGCATACGTATGCTTGTGTGTACGATTAAACCCGTACGATTGTTACATTATAGTTTATTTTATTATCGATTCGTATCGATTATAATCGTTCGATTATTACCGTTAATTTGATTAATGCTTTGTATCGTACAATTAAACCGTACGATTATAAACCGTAGGATTATTTTCGTTTATTTTATTATCGATTTTTAACGTACTATTATAACCGTGCGATTAGAACCGTACGATTATGATATCGTTTTTATTATCATCGATTTTTTTATCATACTATTACAATCGTACGATTGCAACCGTACCATTATTGCCGTCTATTTCATTATCGATCATTATCCTGTGCCGTGTCGACCTTCATAGGCGCGATAACAATCGTACGATTATTACCGCACGCAAATACATTGGTACGCGATCAATACACGTGCCCATTCGTGTGACGACGTTCACGTGTTCCCACACCCTCGCCACGTCTGATAGGTAGACACATCGCATCTATGTACGCATCTACATGTGTATGTATTTGTATATATTTATGTTTACGTGGAGATTATTTACAGCCTGTGACTTTGAGAACGCGTTCGTTACAATGGTATTGTTTAAATCACACGCGCGCGCGCGCACACACGCGCACGCTTATACAGATATTAAATGTTTATATTTAAATACCCATAAGGCTTTCGTTGCAAATATTATCGTTCGTATAACGCAGTTTTGGGGTTAAGCCGCGTAGAGGGTATGCACGTTGAACTTCTTTCGCACCGTACGTAGCCAACCGCGATAATAGGAGGTGCAGTGTTGAGTCTATGGGCAGAGTTGAGTCTATGGGCAGTGTTGAGTCTATGGGTAGTGTTGAGTCTATGGGCAGTGTTGAGTCTATGGGCAGTGTTGAGTCTATGGGCAGTGTTGAGTCTATGGGCAGTGTTGAGTCTATGGGTAGCGTTGAGTCTATGGGCAGTGTTGAGTCTATGGGCAGTGTTGAGTCTATGGGCAGTGTTGATTCTATGGGCAGTGTTGAGTCTATGGGTAGTGTTTAGTCTATGGGCAGTGTTGAGTCTATGGGCAGTGTTGAGTCTATGGGCAGTGTTGAGTCTATGGGCAGTGTTAAGTCTACGGGCAGTGTTGAGTCTTTGGGCAGTGTTGAGTCTATGGGCAGTGTTGAGTCTATGGGTAGTGTTGAGTCTATGGGCAGTGTTGAGTCTATGGGCAGTGTTGAGTCTATGGGAAGTGTTGAGTCTATGGGCAGTGTTAAATCTATGGGCAGTGTTGAGTCTATGGGTAGTGTTAGTCAATGTGCAGTATGTACGTATACGTACGTTGGACTTCTTCCGTACCGTACGTAGCCAACCGTGCTATACGGACTAAACACATGAATCAGTTCTGAAGAAATCAGCCTTCAATCAATTTCCAACACGGACAACTTTGTTTCGTGAAAACCCTTCGCCACCCGACGCAGCCAAACGAATTAAATTGTCACGTGGGTGAAGAAGGCTTTGAACGCCCGCATCGATGACTAAGGGGTCGTCCATAAATGACGTCACGCATCTGGGGGGGGGGGGGTGGGGGAGGGGGATCAGACATTTGTGACGATGTGTGACGAGGGGGAGGGGGGGGGGGTTGAGAAATGTGACGTCACATCAAAATGAGCAACTTTATAAATATAGACAACACGTTCTACTTAATTAAATATACTTTTTTTAATAAATGTTTTCTCCTACAGCATCAGATTGTAGCGCCACATTGAATACGCACTACAATGACAATAGTTTAAAGCAAATTGAAGCATGTTTTTTTTTGGGGGGGCAGACCTTTGTGACGTCATATTTGAGGGGGGGGGGGGTCGGACTTTTCGTGACGCCGTGTGACGAAGGGGAGGGGGAGGGGTCAAAAATCGTCCAAAATCGCGTGACGTCATTTATGGTCGGTACCCTAACTTTTATTGTTATAGTAGTCGTTGTTGATTTTCTCGCTCATCTCACCTGGTAAAAGACAAGATGGAGCCATTGGGTGGCCAGCAAAAAACGCCACACCTTTCATTGGAACTTGCGTGCATTTGCTTGAATGCCGTCTGCAGCGAACATCGCCACTCGGAGAGAGACAAAGGCGGCCGGGCGTGGTGCTGCCCACCCCTCCCACCTCGTGTGACGTGCCGGCCTTCGTACGTCCTGCTACTCGCTAACAGCACTTGCCCCGACAGTCTGTTACAGGCTATACTGGGAGACCTTTGTCTTTGTTATGCATATAAATAATGGGGGAGCGGTAGCGTAGGGGTTAGCGCTACGCTGCGCTACGAACCCGGCGAAATGAGTTCGATTCCCGCTCACGGCCGCGAACACCAGTGACGATTATCTGAACCGGTCCTGGGCCTCCCCTAGGTCGACTCAGCCTCAAATGAGTACCCTGGTGTGGTGTGTCAATATCGCCACTGGGGAGACAAAGGCGGTCGGGCGTGGTGTGCTGGCCACCCAAACCCCTTCCTGCCCAGTGCCTGACTTCATAGGTGCTCGCTAAGCGCACTTGTCTGCTGAAGGCTACACAGGGGATCCTTTGTCATTGTCTCTGTGTGTGTACGCCTGTAGGTCGACTCAGCCTCAAATGAGTACCCTGGTGTGGTGTGTAAACGTCGCCACTGGGGAGACAAAGGCGGTCGGGCGTGGTGCTGGCCACCCACCTCCCCCTCGTGTAACGTTCCGGCCTTCATAGGTGCTGCTCACTAACAGCACTTGCCCCTACAGTCTGTTACAGGCTCCATACTCTCTGGTTCTTTCGGTAAAGTCACGTCCGTAAAAAAAAAAAAATTATTAAATAAAATCAAACAAAAATTTAAAGCAACTCGATTAAATCACGACGTTTCGGAGGCAACAAAAGCTTCCTTCATCAGGTGTAAAAAAAAACAAAGCACAGCAACATTACTGTGAAGGCTATATGGGGGATCTTTGCCTGTAGGATTGCACGTGCACTTCGTGCTGTGTATATGTGCATCTATGTGTTACGCACGCAGGCGTGCGTGTGTGAGAGTGAGCCAGGGAGCGAGAGAGCTGCTTCAATTTCCTCTGTACAGACGTCGCCTGCCGCAGACAGATCTGATTGACGTTTCGCGGCCATGTTTAATAAAGGGAGAAGGAGAGGAGATTGTTTTAGGGGTTAGCAGGCGCCTCGCTAGGGACACGGGGTCTGCGGGGAGGAGGGAGGGGTTGGAGGGAGAGGAGGAGTGAGGGGAGGAGGAGGATGGAGGGGCAGGAGGAGAGATGGAGACGCGGGGAAGATGATGATGGGAGAGACGGGAGGAGCGGGTGTCGAAGGGAGGAGGATGATGGAGCGGCAGGCGGAGAGATGGAGGAGGTGGCGATGGTGTTCGCGGAGGGGTGATCGTTTGAAGGGTCAGCAAGCATCCCGTTAGTTAAGGCCGAGTTGACCTCGGTGAGATGCAGAACTGGTTCAAGAAAGCCATCACTGATTGTTATCCGTGAACAGACTCGGGTAGTCGGGGATTCGGAGCACGATACGTTAACCACTGCGCAAACCGCTTGTTGCACACAGCTCCTTGCGCGCACACACACACAGATACAACAGCACAGCGGACGTGTATATATGAGTGTGCAAGTGTGTTGGTGAGCACCTATCAAGGCCCGCACATTCACATTTATTGGCATCTCAACGTGAATACAGCTTCAACAAAGGAATAGAAATAGTGCAAACGCGTGGATCCTTGTGACGCATTCGAACGCGTATAACTCCAATTACGGATTGAGTTTGCAAGGATCTTCTAACATGGTATTCGCTTATAAGGGTGAGTTCAGAATAGCAAGACATCGCCTGGTATATAGGAGGTCGTAGGTTCGATGCCGACCCTGACGCCTGCTGCTGTATATTTGGAGTTTGCGTGTCTCTCTCTCATCATCATCATCACGGTGGCTAGGAGATGTTGACTACCTCGCCTGGTGTACAGGAGGTCGTGGGTTCGATCCCGACCCTGACGCCTGCTGCTGTATATTTGGAGTTTGCGTGTCTCTCTCTCTCATCATCATCATCACGGTGGCTAGGAGATGTTAACTACCTCGCCTGGTGTACAGGAGGTCGTGGGTTCGATCCCGACCCTGAGGCCTGCTGCTGTGTATTTAGAGTTTGCGTGTCTCTCTCTCTCATCATCACGGTGGCTAGGAGATGTTAACTACCTCGCCTGGTGTGCAGGAGGTCGTGGGTTCGATCCCGACCCTGACGCCTGCTGCTGTATATTTGGAGTTTACGGTGTCTCTCTCTCTCTCATCATCATCACGGTGGCTAGGAGATGTTAACTACCTCGCCTGGTGTACAGGAGGTCGTGGGTTCGATCCCGACCCTGATGCCTGCTGCTGTATATTTGGAGTTTGCGTCTCTCTCTCGCTGTGGTCGTGTGGACTTTCCCCCTCCACACTTACAATTAACATCACCACGCGTTGAAGAGTTACGTGGCTACAGCTGTAAATGTCTACACGACGACGACGATGATACGCCAACTTCGTTGCAGTGCCGGATGAAGCTAGCGCGGGGCCTGTAGCATGCGATGTTATAAAGTGGCCTTAAATAACAAAAAAAGACGTAAATATTAAAACACAAATGTTTAACTTGCATAGTAAAGTAATTTTCTTTTTTCATTTGCTATACAGCCAGATAATACGACAAATCGCTAACCTTAAACACCCGGTCGTTCGTAAAAGTTGAACGCGGTATAGTACTATAGTAATAGAGCAAGTGCAGAATCACTGAACCGGAATTGATAGCTTGAAAGCGTTTAGCACGGGGCCCTTGAAAGTGCGGGGCCCGTAGCTACTACTACATATAGTAGTAGCTACTACTACACGTGTAGTAGCTACTACTACACGTGTAGTAGCTACTACAAATGTAGTAGCTACGTACATGTGTAGTAGTAGCTACTACACGTGTAGTAGTAGCTACTACACATGTAGTAGCTACTACTACATATGTAGTAGCTGTAGAAGCTGTAGAAGCTACTACACGTGTAGTAGCTATTACATATGCAGCTACTTTTATTACTAGGATCATCCGGCACTACGCGATCTAACCCATATACCCGCCATCCCCTCCTCTATTGTCGATAATATTGGTCGCTAAATCATGCCACGTGTGACACAGGACATGGTATTTGCTCGTAGGGCCCACGGTGCGAAAGGCGACCCGTGTTCAAATTATACTCATTGGTTCTTTCGGTAAAGTCACGACGTGTCGATCGCAACACAAGCAATCGTCATCAGGTGTGACAACCACAGCAAGAAACAACTGCTGAAGTAGGCTCCTACTGCTCCTACTACTGAAGTAGGCTCCTACTACTGAAGTAGGCTCCTACTGCTCCTACTACTGAAGTAGGCTCCTACTGCTCCTACTACTGAAGTAGGCTCCTACTGCTCCTACTGTTGAAGTAGGCTCCTACTGCTCCTACTACTGAAGTAGGCTCCTACTACTGAAGTAGACTCCTACTGCTCCTACTACTGAAGTAGGCTCCTACTACTGAAGTAGGCTCCTACTGCTCCTACTACTGAAGTAGGCTCCTACTACTGAAGTAGGCTCCTACTGCTCCTACTACTGAAGTAGGCTCCTACTACTGAAGTAGGCTCCTACTGCTCCTACTACTGAAGTAGGCTCCTACTACTCCTACTGCTCCTACTACTGAAGTAGGCTCCTACTACTCCTACTGCTCCTACTACTGAAGTAGGCTCCTACTACTCCTACTGCTCCTACTACTGAAATAGGCTCCTACTACTGAAGTAGGCTCCTACTGCTCCTACTACTGAAGTAGGCTCCTACTACTGAAGTAGGCTCCTACTGCTCCTACTACTGAAGTAGGCTCCTACTGCTCCTACTACTGAAGTAGGCTCCTACTACTGAAGTAGGCTCCTACTGCTCCTACTACTGAAGTAGGCTGCTACTACTGAAGTAGGCTCCTACTACTGAAGTAGGCTCCTACTGCTCCTATAACTGAAGTAGGCTCCTACTGCTCCTACTACTGAAGTAGGCTCCTACTGCTCCTACTACTGAAGTAGGCTCCTACTGCTCCTACTACTGAAGTAGGCTCCTACTACTGAAGTAGGCTCCTACTACTGAAGTAGGCTCCTACTACTGAGGTAGGCTCCTACTGCTCCTACTACTGAAGTAGGCTCCTACTACTGAAGTAGGCTCCTACTACTGAAATAGGCTCCTACTGCTCCTATTACTGAAGTAGGCTCCTACTACTCCTACTACTGAAGTAGGCTCCTACTGCTCCTACTACTGAAGTAGGCTCCTACTACTGAAATAGGCTCCTACTGCTCCTATTACTGAAGTAGGCTCCTACTACTCCTACTACTGAAGTAGGCTCCTACTGCTCCTACTACTGAAGTAGGCTCCTACTGCTCCTATTACTGAAGTAGGCTCCTACTGCTCCTACTGCTGAAGTAGGCTCCTACTGCTCCTACTACTGAAGTAGGCTCCTACTGCTCCTACTACTGAAGTAGGCTCCTACTACTCCTACTACTGAAGTAGGCTCCTACTGCTCCTATTACTGAAGTAGGCTCCTACTGCTCCTACTACTGAAGTAGGCTCCTACTGCTCCTACTGCTGAAGTAGGCTCCTACTGCTCCTACTGCTGAAGTAGGCTCCTACTACTGAAGTAGGCTCCTACTGCTCCTACTGCTGAAGTAGGCTCCTACTACTGAAGTAGGCTCCTACTGCTCCTACTACTGAAGTAGGCTCCTACTACTGAAGTAGGCTCCTACTGCTCCTACTACTGAAGTAGGCTCCTACTACTGAAGTAGGCTCCTACTGCTCCTACTACTGAAGTAGGCTCCTACTGCTCCTACTACTGAAGTAGGCTCCTACTGCTCCTACTAATGAAGTAGGCTCCTACTGCTCCTACTACTGAAGTAGGCTCCTACTGCTCCTACTACTGAAGTAGGCTCCTACTACTCCTACTACTGAGGTAGGCTCCTACTGCTCCTACTACTGAAGTAGGCTCCTACTGCTCCTACTACTGAAGTAGGCTCCTACTGCTCCTACTACTGAAGTAGGCTCCTACTACTGAGGTAGGCTCCTACTACTGAAGTAGGCTCCTACTGCTCCTACTACTGAAGTAGGCTCCTACTACTGAAGTAGGCTCCTACTACTGAAGTAGGCTCCTACTGCTCCTACTACTGAAGTAGGCTCCTACTACTCCTACTGCTCCTACTACTGAAGTAGGCTCCTACTACTCCTACTGCTCCTACTACTGAAATAGGCTCCTACTACTCCTACTGCTCCTACTACTGAAGTAGGCTCCTACTGCTCCTACTACTGAAGTAGGCTCCTACTACTGAAGTAGGCTCTTACTGCTCCTACTACTGAAGTAGGCTCCTACTACTGAAGTAGGCTCCTACTGCTCCTACTACTGAAGTAGGCTCCTACTACTGAAGTAGGCTCCTACTGCTCCTACTACTGAAGTAGGCTCCTACTGCTCCTACTACTGAAGTAGGCTCCTACTGCTCCTACTACTGAAGTAGGGTCCTACTACTGAAGTAGGCTCCTACTGCTCCTACTACTGAGGTAGGCTCCTACTGCTCCTACTACTGAAGTAGGCTCCTACTACTGAAGTAGGCTCCTACTGCTCCTACTACTGAAGTAGGCTCCTACTGCTCCTACTACTGAAGTAGGCTCCTACTGCACCTACTACTGAAATAGGCTCCTACTGCTCCTACTACTGAAGTAGGCTCCTACTGCTCCTACTACTGAAGTAGGCTCCTACTACTGAAGTAGGCTCCTACTACTGAAGTAGGCTCCTACTGCTCCTACTACTGAAGTAGGCTCCTACTGCTCCTACTACTGTAGTAGGCTCCTACTGCTCCTACTACTGAAGTAGGCTCCTACTGCTCCTACTACTGAAGTAGGCTCCTACTACTGAAATAGGCTCCTACTACTGAAGTAGGCTCCTACTGCTCCTACTACTGTAGTAGGCTCCTACTGCTCCTACTACTGAAGTAGGCTCCTACTACTGAAGTAGGCTCCTACTGCTCCTACTACTGAAGTAGGCTCCTACTACTGAAGTAGGCTCCTACTACTGAAGTAGGCTCCTACTGCTCCTACTACTGAAGTAGGCTCCTACTGCTCCTACTACTGAAGTAGGCTCCTACTGCTCCTACTACTGAAGTAGGCTCCTACTGCTCCTACTACTGAAGTAGGCTCCTACTACTGAAGTAGGCTCCTACTACTGAAGTAGGCTCCTACTACTGAAGTAGGCTCCTACTGCTCCTACTACTGAAGTAGGCTCCTACTGCTCCTACTACTGAAGTAGGCTCCTACTGCTCCTACTACTGAAGTAGGCTCCTACTGCTCCTACTACTGAAGTAGGCTCCTACTACTCCTACTACTGAGGTAGGCTCCTACTGCTCCTACTACTGAAGTAGGCTCCTACTGCTCCTACTACTGAAGTAGGCTCCTACTGCTCCTACTACTGAAGTAGGCTCCTACTACTCCTACTACTGAGGTAGGCTCCTACTGCTCCTACTACTGAAGTAGGCTCCTACTACTGAAGTAGGCTCCTACTACTCCTACTACTGAAGTAGGCTCCTACTGCTCCTACTACTGAAGTAGGCTCCTACTGCTCCTACTACTGAAGTAGGCTCCTACTGCTCCTACTGCTCCTACTACTGAAGTAGGCTCCTACTGCTCCTACTACTGAAGTAGGCTCCTACTGCTCCTACTACTGAAGTAGGCTCCTACTGCTCCTACTGCTCCTACTACTGAAGTAGGCTCCTACTACTGAAGTAGGCTCCTACTACTGAAGTAGGCTCCTACTACTCCTACTACTGAGGTAGGCTCCTACTGCTCCTACTACTGAAGTAGGCTCCTACTGCTCCTACTACTGAAGTAGGCTCCTACTGCTCCTACTACTGAAGTAGGCTCCTACTGCTCCTACTACTGAGGTAGGCTCCTACTACTCCTACTACTGAAGTAGGCTCCTACTACTCCTACTACTGAAGTAGGCTCCTACTGCTCCTACTACTGAAGTAGGCTCCTACTACTGAAGTAGGCTCCTACTGCTCCTACTACTGTAATAGGCTCCTACTACTGAAGTAAAGATCGATTCGTCGTCATCTATTATTTTTATACCCACGTGACTTTACCGAAAGAACCAGAGAATATGGATTTCTGCAGTCACGAAATTTTCAAATAATTCGTGTTCAAATTGCCTGGCGAGTCTCCAACAAGCAACGCTACTTTACACCCCAAGTTCAAATTCGTATCGGGGGTACCCCCCCCCCCCCCGCGCCCCCACTCCCGCCACGTTACACACTGGGGAGACAAAGGCGGCCGGGCGTGGTGCTGGTCTACCCACCCCTTCGTGTACGGTGCCGGCCTTCAGGTGCTACTCGCTAACAGTCTGTTCCAGGCTATACGGTGTGTCTTTGTACATGTATGTGAGCGCTAACAGCACTTGACCCAAAAGTCTAGCAAGGCTATACGGGGGCAAGATCTTTGTCTTTGTACATGTATGTGAGCGCTAACAGCACTTGCCCCAACAGTCTAGCAAGGCTATAGGGGGCAAGATCTTTGTCTTTGTACATGTATGTGAGCGCTAACAGCACTTGCCCCAAAAGTCTAGCAAGGCTATGCGGGGGGAAGATCTTTGTCTTTGTACATGTATGTGAGCGCTAACAGCACTTGCCCCAACAGTCTAGCAAGGCTATACGGGGGCAATATCTTTGTCTTTGTATATGTATGTGAGCGCTAGCAGCACTTGCCCCCACAGTATGTTCCAGGCTATACGGAGGGAAGATCTTTGTCTTTGTACATGTATGTGAGCGCTAGCAGCACTTGCCCCAACAGTCTGTTCGAGGCTATACGGAGGGAAGCTCTTTGTCTTTGTACATGTATGTGAGCGCTAGCAGCACTTGCCCCAACAGTCTAGCAAGGCTATGCGGAGGGAAGATCTTTGTCTTTGTACATGTATGTGAGCGCTAGCAGCACTTGCCCCAACAGTCTGTTCCAGGCTATACGGAGGGAAGATCTTTGTCTTTGTACATGTATGTGAGCGCTAGCAGCACTTGCCCCAACAGTCTAGCAAGGCTATACGGAGGGAAGATCTTTGTCTTTGTACATGTATGTGAGTGCTAGCAGCACTTGCCCCAACAGTCTGTTCCAGGCTATACGGAGGGAAGATCTTTGTCTTTGTACATGTATGTGAGCGGTTGGAGCACTTGCCCCAACAGTCTGTTCCAGGCTATACGGAGGGAAGATCTTTGTCTTTGTACATGCATGTGAGCGCTAACAGCACTTGCCCCAACAGTCTGTTCCAGGCTATACGGAGGGAAGATCTTTGTCTTTGTACATGCATGTGAGCGCTAACAGCACTTGCCCCAACAGTCTGTTCCAGGCTATACGGAGGGAAGATCTTTGTCTTTGTACATGCATGTGAGCGATAGCAGCACTTGCCCCAACAGTCTGTTCCAGGCTATACGGAGGGAAGATCTTTGTCTTTGTACATGCATGTGAGCGCTAACAGCACTTGCCCCAACAGTCTGTTCCAGGCTATACGGAGGGAAGATCTTTGTCTTCGAAGCTTCCTTTCTTTATTATTTGTAACCTCTTTTTTATTATTTCTGAGAGTGCGGGGGGCGGGGTGGGTTTGTGTGTGTGTGTCTGTGTGTGTCTGTGTGTGTGTCTGTGTGTGTGTCTGTGTGTGTCTGTGTGTGTGTGTCTGTGTGTGTGTGTCTGTGTGTGTGTGTCTGTGTGTGTGTCTGTGTGTGTCTGTGTGTGGGTCTGTGTGTGTGTGTGTCTGTGTGTGTGTGTCTGTGTGTGTGTCTGTGTGTGTGTCTGTGTGTGTGTCTGTGTATGTGTCTGTGTGTGCCTGTGTGTGTCTGTGTGTGTGGGTGTGTGTCTGTGTGTGTGTGTCTGTGTGTGTGTGTCTGTGTGTGTGTGTGTCTGTGTGTGTGTGTCTGTTGGTGTGTGTCTGTGTGTGTGTGTGTCTGTGTGTGTGTGTGTGTCTGTGTGTCTGTGTGTGTGTCTGTGTGTGTGTCTGTGTGTGTGTGTGTCTGTGTGTGTGTCTGTGTGTCTGTGTGTGTGTCTGTGTGTGTGTGTTTGTGTGTGTGTGTCTGTGTGTGTGTCTGTGTGTGTGTCTGTGTGTGTGTCTGTGTCTGTGTGTGTCTGTGTGTGTCTGTGTGTGTCTGTGTGTCTGTGTGGGTGTCTGTGTGTGTGTCTGTGTGTGTGTGTTTGTGTGTGTGTGTGTCTGTGTGTGTGGTAATACCCCGTCGAGAGGTTTCGAGGGGTTTGAGAGGGTCACACCAAACCCCCCTGCCCCCCCCCTGTACACAACGAGGAGCTCGCGTATACTCAGAGCCCCCCCCCAACCTCACCCCCCCCCCCCCCCCCACGTCGTTTGACTCGCGGCACATTCGGAAGCTCAGCTCTGCTGGGCGCGCGAGGCGGTGGCAAGTGCTCAATAATTATTAACACTGTAACAAAATATATATATATAATATATATATATTGTTACGTGAAGGAATGACACAAATGCACACGTTTTCTCAAATATATATAAAATTCCCCTGAGTAGTAAGTTTTATTTTATTATTGCTTATGCCTCAAAAGTACAGAAAATTGGCTATTATTATTCCCCACAAACTTCGCTTTTGTGACCAGGACAGTGATGATGATAGGGGTTTCCCCCCTTTTTTTTCTGGCAAACAAAACAGCTGTGTTAAGATGTTGAAACATCAACAAGCTGAAACCGTTCACAAGGAATCGTGTCTTGCATTAACCACAATGCTCGTGGTCAGAATGCTAACAAACAAAAACGGCACTCTGATCATCTATGTGGCATTGTCTTTGAAACTGATTTGTCCACACCAGAGAAGGCTTTCGTTTAAGCCTCGTCTCAAAACGATGTTAGACCAGAGGTCGTGGCAAAGGAGATCCCATTAATTCAGGACAGTGATATTTTAAAAACCAACTATTGTCCATGAGAACACGTGGTGTCCATGAGAACACGTGGTGTGCGTTTGTGTCATTCCTTCACGTAAAGTCCCGGTCACAAAAGCAAAGTTCGGGTGGGAAAATAATAGCAGCCCACTTTCTATACATTTGAGGCATAAGCAATTAGAAAATAACACTTACTACCCAGGAACAAAAATCGTGTTACATCGCTGTGTACATGTTGTGATCTTGTCTCTCTCTCTCTCTTTATGGGAGTGGTGCCTTACCTGGCTAACAAGCGCCATGACCTCGCCAACTTCGCCTGCGCTCAGGCGAAGTTGGCGGTGTTACAGAACGAGAAGAGAAGACGCCGCAAGGTGACACTGACGGCTGCTCTGTGCTGCTTCCAGTGTCCAGGGGGGGGGGGCCTGCTCAAGGCGCGGCTCCGGCTGGAGCACGCCACGTACCACACACACGTGTCGGTGATGTGCAGCGCGTCTTCCTCGAACGCTGGGGAGCCGGACAAGCCCCTCTCTGTTACCAGCGTGGACGGCACCCCCCACGTGTTCACGTTCTGAAGCGCTCGCTCGTCACGTGGCGTGCGCGATGAACACCACCACTACAACCACCGCCACCACCACCACCACTGCCACCACCACCACCGCCACTACCACCACGTGACTTTTATTTCGTGTTGTGCGCGGCGCATTTAGCGCCACAGCGCGTGGATTTGTCGCGATTATTTTCATTCGTGTTGCTGGTGACTTTGTGTGTTTGTGTTGCTGGTGACTTTTGTGCGTTTCGTACCGGAATCGGCTCCAGTGCTGTTGCTGCTGCTGGCGGCAATAAAAGTTGTTTTTAAAAGTCAAAAAGTCTACCCCTGTCTCTCTTTCTTTCGAACCGAAATTGGAGGACGATGCAACGCAGCAGCTGCGCGTCGAATCCTCCGCGCAACGCGTGTCCAGGCGCCGCCTCTGCTCTAGGCACTGCTGGATGAAGACGTCCCGAATATTGCATTGGCGCGAAGAGGGGAAATTAAAGGCGCCTGGTGCCCAAGGATTTGGAGTTACCCCTTTTCCGTGACCCCCACCCACCCCGCCGAAAACCAGATATTAAAATTTTATAAAAACACTATACCTAACGATAAGACACATTACTCGGGGAATTGGAAAATACTGTACTGCATATCATGCAAATATAAATATATAGCAAGTATATACCAAGTAACGGTGATGTCGCCACAGCGCATGTGCCAGGCTAGGTGCCGATTGAAGGCCGTCACGTGAAGTGTGGAAGGTCACGCGACAGGCCCAGGTGCTATGGGTGGCCTGCTGTGCCAGGCTAGGTGCAGGGGTCACGTGGCAGACCCAGGCGCTATGGGTGGTCTGCTGTGCCAGGCTAGGTGCAGAGATCACGGGTCAGGCCCAGGTGCTATGGGTTGCATGCTGTGCCAGGCTAAGTGCAGGGGTCACGGGTCAAGCCCAGGCGCTATGGGTGGTCTGCTGTGCCAGGCTAGGTGCAGGGGTCACGTGGCAGACCCAGGCGCTATGGGTTGCATGCTGTGCCAGGCTAGGTGCAGAGGTCACGGGTCAGGCCCAGGTGCTATGGGTTGCATGCAGTGCCAGGCTAGGTGCAGGGGTCACGGGTCAGACCCAGGTGCTATGGGTTGCATGCTGTGCCAGGCCAGGTGCAGGGGTCACGTGGCAGACCCAGGCGCTATGGGTTGCATGCTGTGCCAGGCTAGGTGCAGAGATCACGGGGCAGGCCCAGGTGCTATGGGTTGCATGCTGTGCCAGGCTAGGTGCAGGGGTCACGTGGCAGACCCAGGCGCTATGGGTGGTCTGCTGTGCCAGGCTAGGTGCAGGGGTCACGTGGCAGACCCAGGCGCTATGGGTTGCATGCTGTGCCAGGCTAGGTGCAGAGATCACGGGGCAGGCCCAGGTGCTATGGGTTGCATGCTGTGCCAGGCTAGGTGCAGGGGTCACGGGTCAGGCCCAGGCGCTATGGGTGGTCTGCTGTGCCAGGCTAGGTGCAGAGATCACGGGGCAGACCCAGGCGCTATGGGTTGCATGCAGTGCCAGGCTAGGTGCAGGGATCACGGGACAGACCCAGGTGCTATGGGTGGCCTGCTGTGCCAGGCTAGGTGCAGAGGTCACGGGACAGACCCAGGTGCTTTGGGTTGCATGCTGTGCCAGGCTAGGTGCAGGGGTCACGAGACAGACCCAGGTGCTATGGGTTGCATGCTGTGCCAGGCTAGGTGCAGAGGTCACGGGACAGCCCCAAGTGCTATGCGTTGCATGCTGTGCCAGGCTAGGTGCAGAGGTCACGGGTCAGGCCCAGGTGCTATAGGTTGTCTGACTGAGATGACTGCCCGATGCACCAGCTGTGATCCCCACTGAGCCAACTCGCTGCGTTTTATCCGCCCGGCGCTCCGCTCGTTGTTGTGAGCATCGCTCCTCCGCCCTCCGTTGTTGTTGGAGGGCGACTGCCTCCAACTGCCCAGTAGCGTCCTTCACGAGCCTCCTCCACAGAGGCCGATCTTGACACCGCTGGTACCAGTCATCGGCAAGTCCACTCAGCTCCACGTCCTCCTGTACCACATCACTCCATTCGCTTTTCTAGCCCGTGCCGCGCCTGTTTAACCCCCTCGATGCGGCCAAACAGAAGCTGCTGTGCGTGCGGTGTCGCTGTGCGTGCGGGCGGCGTGAGCCAGCCAACGCAGACCTCGCCTGCTCGGCGGATTTGTGAGCTCCCCCAGACTGCTGTCCAGTCTGGGTTCAACCCACGGATGGACCGTTGGGCAGGCGAATCTGATTTTTTGTTTTGTTGTCAGCAGGCATAGGTGTTCCAAAAATACACGCACATACACATACATACACATACATACAAACACACATACACACACGTACACGCACGTACACACACACAACACACATACATTCAAACACACATACATACACAAATACACACACATAGACACACACAACACACACACACACATACAAACACACATACACACAAATACACACAACACACACACAACACACACACACACACATACAAACACACATACACACACAAATACACACACATACACATATACACACAATACACACACAAGACACACATGCATACACGCATACACATACATACAAACACACATACACACATATACACACACAACACACACACACAACACACACATGCATACACACATACAGATACATACAAACATACATACACACACACATACAACACACACACAACACACACATGCATACACACATACATACATACACACAACACACAAAGATCCCCCTCCCCCCACTGTGTAGCCTTCATACAGCTCGGGTCGCCGGGTTCGTAGCACAGCGCAGCGCTAACTACAGCGCCACCACTCCCGTGCGCAGCGCAGCGCTAACCACAGCGCCACTACTCCCCAACGCTAACCACAGCGCCACCACTCCCCGGCGCAGCGCAGCGCTAGTCACAGCGCCACCACTCCCCGGCACAGCGCAGCGCTAATCACAGCGCCACCACTCCCCAGCGCAGCGCTAACCACAGCGCCACCACTCCCCAGCGCAGCGCTAACCACAGCGCCACCACTCCCCGGCACAGCGCAGCGCTAACCACAGCGCCACCGCTCCCCAGCGCTAACCACCGTGCCACCACTCCCCAGCGCTAACCAGAGCGCCACCACTCCCCAGCGCAGCGCGCAATTACACGCGCTCACGATTCAATACAAATCGCATTATACGGAATTATTACCGTGACTTGGGTCGTGAGGGTCTCGACAGAGCGTTCGAGGACTCGTGCGCACCCAATCTGTCATCCCGAGCGGAGGAACATCAAGCGATCAATACACGGCGAGGTTCCAGTGAAATCAGTAAGCACAATCACGGATGTGATTGTGTCAGGCGGCTCGCGTGGTACAGTGTCATCGTAATCATCATCATCATCATTGGTAAAATTATTATCACAAATCGCGTGGTCATCATCATCATCAGCGGCAATAATATGGATGTGTTATCATCATCATCAGCAGCAATAATATCATCATCATCATATGCTATCATCATCAGCAGCAATAATAAAATGTTATCATCATCATTATCATCAGCAGCAGCCATAATATAATATGTTATCATTATCATCATCAGCAATAATATACTGTAATGTTGTAATTATCAGCAGCCATAATATAATATGGTATCATCATCGGCAATAATATAATATGGTATCATCATCAGCAGCAGCAGCAGCATAAATAATATGATGTTATCATTATCAGTATAATAATTAACATCGGCAGAATCGTGATTATAATCATCATTATCATCAGCAGTATCAGTCGCATATATTTTTAAAAAGAAAATATTAAATCATCGTCGTAATAATTTGTATCTGTAGCATCATCATCAATAATTTGTGAACTCATTATCATAATTTAACTATCACATCATCACATTATCAATAACACAATCATCATCAGTAGCATCATCATCATCACCATCAATTACCAATCACTCGTACAATAAGTGAAAACAACGTTTTATCGTGAAATGTTTTCTCGTAATTAAATGTAATTCTGCTGCAATGTTATTTATTTACAGCACGTTGTGGCATGTTATTGTATTGCTATTATAATAGCCATTGTAATAACTGACTCATGCGTTTGATAATAGCAAACAGCATAACATTCTGCGCAATTTAGAACGCGTAAGAACAGTTAAAACATAGTGTGCACTATACCTATATGTATATACACTAACGTGTGTATATACAGCGTACACAAACAATATAATTACTTTCAGCACACAACACCGGAGCGACGGAACATCGGAGTGACGCAACATCGGAGTGACGCAACATCGGAGCGACGGAACATCGGAGCGACGCAACACCGGAGCACGTGGTGGAGCGTCGTTGCACTTCTCCCCTTGTCCGCGTGCGATGTGACGACGGAAAATTATTTTTATTTTGGGGGGGCCGGGGAGCGGAGGGAGAAGGAATGAATAAAGGAATGAATGAATGAACGAAAGAATTAAGGCAGAATGGGCCTTCGTCCGGGCAAGTGGATCGACCGTGGCCGATTGATGATTCTGATTCTGATGATGATGATTTTAGCTTACGACGATGATGTGAATATTACATCGCGTGTAGACGTCGCTTATTATTTGTAGTCCATGACATTCAAGAAGGTTCCAATGTGGTAACAACAACAACAACAATAAGAGAAGCGAACTAAACGCTAATTAGTATGATGACGACAATAATAGTTTAACACAATGAACGTTCACGTTGAGCGTTTTGAGAAATATGCACGCCTATTTTATTTTTTTGCCAATGTGTTCGTGTGAGCGGTGGCGCAGCGGTTAGCGCGCTGCGTTACGAACGCGGCCACAATAAACCCGAGCTCCGGTCTTCCCCTAAGTCGACTCAGCCTCAATACGGGCACTTTACGGGGGTACAAAAAGGCGCTGGCCCACCCACCCCTCTTCTCTCGTGTGCACAAATGCCGGGTTGTGAAATCTTTCATTTAAAAATGGGGGGGGGGGGGGGCGGAGCGGCGGGGGGGGGTGCATATAAAGCAAAGCATTGGGAGAAAAATATCCCGAAATGATGAACGAAGCAAAGTGCCGACTACACCGAGCATCTTCTTGTCCCCTCTGATCGTCAAATATATAAATGCCGGTAGCCTTCGTAGCTGCTGCTGCTGCTACTCGCTAACAGAACTTGCCCCAACAGTCTGTCACAGGCTACACGGTAGGGGGGGGAGGGAGGAGGGAGATATCTGTCTTTGTGAGTGCGTGTGAGTGAGTATGAATATATTCTTTGGATCTTTCGGTAAAGTCGCGTAGATGGTTCAAAGAAAATAACGAAAAGTTGTTTTTTGTATTTTTTTTGTTTAACCTTACATTTTGGTTCTCTCGGTAAAGTCACGTTGGTAAAAAAAAAATGTTTAAATTTTATTTTCTACCTACGTGGCTTTACCGAAAGAATGGGTGAGTTGGTGAGACAAAGGCGGCCGGGCGTGGTTTGCCGGCCACCCACCCACCCCCTCGCGTGCCACAGTGCCGGTAGCCTTCATAAGGTGCTGCTGCTGCTGCTCGCTAACAGCACTTGCCCCAACAGTCTGTGACAGGCTACACGGGGGATCTTTGTCTTTGTGTGTGTGTTTTTTTTTGGTACGTATGCGTTTGTTGCTGCCGTTTATGCGTTTGTGTGTGGGATCTTACGAGCGTGTAATGTGTGTTGTGCATGTGCTTATGTATATACGTGTGCGCGTGTCTGCGTGTGCTGTATATATATGTGTGTGTATGCGCGCGGCTGATTGTGTGGGGAGCGGTGGTGCAGCGGTTAGCGCTACGCTGCGCTACGAACCCGTCGACCCGGGTGCGATTCCCGCTCACGACCAACACCCCGTGGAGACGATTATCTGAACCGGTCCCTGGGCGTCCCCTAGGTCGACTCAGCCTCAAATAAGCACTTGGTGCGGTGTGCAGTAAACATCGTCACTGGGGGAGACTAAGGCGCCCGGGCGTGGTGGCTGGCCACCCACCCCTTCGTGTACCATTCCGGCCTTCATAGGTGATCGCAAAACAGCACTTGCCCCTACAGTCTGTTAAGGCTACACGGGGGATCTTTGTCTTTGCCTTTGTATATATGTGTGTGTGCGTGCGGCTGATCGCGTGTCAAACGTGTATTCTGTTGTCACAATTGCGGTTTATGTTGTGGGTGTGTGTGTGTGTGTTCATCTGTTTATGTCTGTGTGATCATTGTGTACGCCTATGTCCGTACGAGCGTGACTCGAGACCACCCGAGTTCGATTCCCGCTCACGGCCACCAACACCACCACCACCACGCGACGATTATCTGAACCGGTCCTGAGCCTCCGCCTAGGTCGGCTCAGCCTCAAATGAGTACCTGGTGGCGGTGTTGTAGTAAACATCGCCACGAAGGGAGACAAAGGCGGCCGGGCGTGGTTGCTACCCACCCACCCGCTCGTGTTCCACAGTACCGGTAGCCTTCATAGGTGATGCTGCTGCTGCTGCTGCGGCTACTCGCTAACAGCACTTGCCCCTACAGTCTATTAAAGGCTACACGGGGGATCTTTGCCTTTTGGTTGTTGGGTCACCCCGACCCCCTCGTGTGACACGGCGCCGGCCTTCGTAGGTAGGTGCTCGCTAACAGCACTTGCCCCAGCAATCTGCGACAGGCTACCCGGGGGATCTTTGCCTTATTCGGCGATTGCTGTGCCCAGCACGGGCAACATTAATTATTTTTGTTTGCGCGGTGTGACCCCCCCAGTTCCATTCCCTCGCTCACGGCCACTTCGCGGCGAACAGCAAACCGCCTTTGTCTCCCCGAATTTAAGGCCGAGTCG
The DNA here is from genome assembly GCF_048934315.1 of Petromyzon marinus. Lineage (NCBI taxonomy): Eukaryota > Metazoa > Chordata > Hyperoartia > Petromyzontiformes > Petromyzontidae > Petromyzon > Petromyzon marinus. The sequence goes on along the minus strand of NC_133725.1, from coordinate 4,019,145 downwards.
AACTAGAGGAGGCGGGGGGGGGCTAAGGGACCGGTGCTGAGAATATTGGGGACAGCGTTGTTGGCCGGTCAGCGGAATTCGCGTGCTCGTCTGATCGGAGGTTTTGGAGCGCTGTGCCTCTAAAAAAAACCACTGCGTCTCACAGGCTCCGCATGTATCTTCCACAACCAACCAACCCAACCCACCCCCCCTAGGTCAACTCGGCCTTAAATTGAGTTGTACCCGGTGCGGGGTGTGAACCTGACCGCCGAGGCTTTACGGGAGAACTTTGGCTTTGGACGGCGACCTCGCAGCGCCGGTAAAAAAGGAACTTCGTTTCGATCATTTTCAATTTGCGAAAATTGGTCCGTGTCTTAACGTCGAAAGGGATCATTCAAAAGTTACGGACAATTAACGGAAAATGCGCAACGCGACCTCACGGTGCGCACGTGAATGTGTGTATACGCACGCACACACACACACACATATATATAGTCGTGCGTACAAATCTTAAACATACTACACGCGATCTTGATTCGGAGCTTTCGTGACTGCGAGGGAATCCACACCCTTTGATTATTTCGTTAAAGTCATCACGCAGGGTAGAAAATTAATAGACCACGATGTTCCGATCGCAACACACGAGCGACCGTCATCGGGTGAGACAAACACGGCATGAGAACTGCCGACGTTCATGTCTCACCTGATAACGGTTGCTTATTTTGCGATCGAAACGTCGTGGTCTATTAACTTGCGACCCACGTGATGACTTCAACGAAAGAACCAATGAATATACTACACAAAGACCCCCACCCCACCCCGTGTAGCCTACGCAGACTGTTAGCGAGCACCTATTAAGGTCGACGAGCTGCGTGGCCGTCTGCACGCCCGGCCGCCTTTGTCTCCCTACACAACGCAGAAGGTACTCATCTAAGGCTGAGCACACTCAAGGGAGACCACCCCTCCCTGCCGCAGCTGTTTCACATATCACTCGCCTCTGATGTTATTCGTGGTCGGTAATTGAACTCCAGGTGTGTGTGTGTGGGGGGGGCGGGGGGGGGTTACAGCGCGCTAACCATTCCGCCACCGCTCCGCACACACACACACATACAAAGACACACACAAAGACACACACACAAAGACACGGACACACAAAGACACAGACACACAAAGACACAACACACACAGACAAAGACACACACACAAAGACACACAAAAAGACACACACAAAAACACACACGAAAGAACAACACACGAAGACAAAGACACACACACAAAGACAAAGACACACGCCCAAAGACACACACAAAGACAAAGACCTCCCGTATAGCCTTAACAGACTGTAGGGGCAAGTGCTGTTAGCGAGCACCTATGAAGGCCGGCACGGCACACGAGGGGGTGGGTGGCCAGCACCACGCCCGGCCGCCTTTGTGTAGTGTTGTGTATTGTAGTGTATAGTGTAGTGTATAGTAGTGTAGTGTATAGTGTAGTGTATAGTGTAGTGTATAGTAGTGTATAGTGTAGTGTATAGTAGTGTATAGTGTAGTGTATAGTAGTGTATAGTAGTGTAGTGTATAGTGTAGTGTATAGTTGTGTATAGAAGTGTAGTGTATAGTGTAGTGTATAGTAGTGTAGTGTATAGTAGTGTATAGTGTAGTGTATAGTGTAGTGTATAGTAGTGTAGTGTATAGTAGTGTAGTGTATAGTAGTGTATAGTGTAGTGTATAGTGTAGTGTATAGTAGTGTATAGTAGTGTAGTGTATAGTAGTGTAGTGTATAGTAGTGTAGTGTATAGTGTAGTGTATAGTAGTGTATAGTAGTGTAGTGTATAGTGTAGTGTATCGTAGTGTAGTTTATAGTAGCATAGTATACAGTAGTGTATAGTGGTGTATAGTGTAGTGTATAGTAGTGGGGTGTATAGTCGTGTATAGTGTATACAATAGTAGTGTAGTGTATAGTAGTGTAGTGTATAGTAGTGTAGTATACAGCAGTGTAGATTAGTATATAGTGTATAGTAGTGTAGTGTATAGTAGTGTATAGTAGTGTAGTGTATAGTGTAGTGTATAGTAGTGTAGTGTGTAGTAGTGTATAGTAGTGTAGTGTATAGTGTAGTGTATAGTAGTGTAGTATGTCGTGTGTAGTAGTGTATAGTGTAGTGTATAGTGTAGTGTATAGTAGTGTCGTGTATAGTAGTATATAGTGTAGTGTATAGTAGTGTAGTATATAATAGTGTATAGTAGTGTCGTGTATAGTAGTGTAGTATAGCAGTGTATAGTGTAGTGTATAGTGTAGTGTATAGTGCCTCCATAGAGCCCAATGTGTTCGCTGACTGACCATTCCCCTGTTAACGACGGCTGCTATAGATACAGAAAATATTAATCAATTTATTGATTAACCATGTTTATTTGAATATCACGTGTCTATAACGTTGTTAGCATCCTTATGTGTTGATATCCATTGTTTAAATAGTAAAAAGTACGTTGTTTTGGTACGAATTAAGCCCTTTAACCTACATTTCCTCTCCTCGCTTAACGATCGGATTCATGGAACCAATCACTCTCGTGAACAGGACTTCTACCGCATACTGTATGTGTCACACCGCACCAGATGAATGCGTCACACCGCACCAGATGTATGCGTCACACCGCACCAGATGTATGCGTCACACCGCACCAGATGTATGCGTCACACCGCACCAGATGTATGCATCACACCGCAACAGATGTATGCGTCACACCGCACCAGATGTATGCGTCACACCGCACCAGATGTATGCGTCACACCGCACCAGATGTATGCGTCACACCGCACCAGATGTATGTGTCACACCGCACCAGATGTATGCGTCACACTGCACCAGATGTATGCGTCACACCGCACCAGATGTATGCGTCACACCGCACCAGATGTATGCGTCACACCGCACCAAATGTATGCGTCACACCACACCAGATGTATGCGTCACACCGCACCAGATGTATGCGTCACACCGCACCAGATGTATGCGTCACACCGCACCATATGTATGAGTCACACCGCACCAGATGTATGCGTCACACCGCACCAGATGTATGCGTCACACCGCACCATATATATGCGTCACACCGCACCAGATGTATGCGTCACACCGCACCATATGTATGAGTCACACCGCACCAGATGTATGCGTCACACCGCACCAGATGTATGCGTCACACCGCACCATATATATGCGTCACACCGCACCAGATGTATGAGTCACACCGCACCAGATATATGCGTCTCACACCACACCAGATGTATGCGTCACACCGCACCAGATGTATGCGTCACACCGCACCAGATGCTGCACTCTTTTGGGGCCGAGTCGACCTAGGGGGAGGCCCAGAACCGGTTCACGTGCCCGCTCGCCGCAACTCGACTCGCACCGTCGGACGCGGTCTACTCGCTGCTGGATGGGGGATTCCCCAGCTCGCCGACGACGCTTCGATTCCCGCGCGCCGCTCCGTCTCCAAATCGTCGACGTCCTCTCGAACGCCGCCCGTTCCTCGGCTGCCACTCCGTAAGAGATGTTGACTACCTCGCCCGGTGTGCAGGAGGTCGTGGGTTCGACCCCGACCCTGACGCCTGCTGCTGTATATTTGGAGTTTGCGTGTCTCCCTCTCTCTCTCATCATCATCATCACGGTGGCCAGGAGATGTTAACTACCTCGCCTGGTTTACAGGAGGGCGTAGGTTCGATCCCGACCCCTGACGCCTGCTGCTGTATATTTGGAGTTTGCGTGTCTCTCTCATCATCATCATCATCACGGTGGCTAGGAGATGTTAACTCCCTCGCCTGGTACACAGGAGGTCGTGGGTTCGATTCAGACCTTGACGCCTGCTGCTGTATATTTGGAGTCTGCGTGTCTCTCTCATCATCATCATCATCACGGTGGCTAGGAGATGTTAACTACTTCGCCTGGTTTATAGGAGGTCGTGGGTTCGATCCCGACCCTGACGCCTGCTGCTGTATATTTTGAGTTTGCGTGTCTCTCTCTCATCATCATCATCACGGTGGCCAGGAGATGTTAACTACCTCGCCTGGTGTACAGGAAGTCGTGGGTTCGATCCCGACCTTGACGCCGATACAATTTGAATTTTGGATGCTCTCCCCGTGTTGACGTGGATTTTTTCTCCGGGGTCCTCTGCTTTTTCCTTCCACATTTAGAATCATCAACATGCGCTCACGTTATTTGTCCACTGCTGTGAATGTCCACTATGATACGCGATCGTTTTGCGGGCAGGTCACTTCTGAAAAAAAGAGCGATATCGCTAAAGTTGGCCTTACCTGGTGACATAATCAAAAAATAGTTGGATTTACAATTTAGTAATTATAATTGTAAAATAAAAAAACAGGTCTCTGTAGGGTGGGCTGGTAGGAACATTGGAATTTTGCGCAATTTTATTTTTACACCCCAACAGCACGAGATTTCACTTCGTTAAAGTATTGAAAGGGGACGGACGTACGGACGGACATATTAATCTATTGCAGGCTGGTACACTCAGTTTACAACTTCGTTCCTACCAGTATAAAGCAGCTCATTATAAAAACGAGCTTTACTCTACCCGGCTTCGCCCGAGACTTGGATTATTGTCTTGGATTAATACACGGCCTATGCGGAGGGTGAATGGGGGGATGCGTGACGTCAGCAGGCACACTGCGTGACTCTACCGCATGCGGGTGACGTCACACTTGCCGTGCAAAATATATCCATTATTGCGCCCCCCCCCCAAATACAAAAGTGTATTTTTATACTTTTTGCATTGTGTACAGTCTGGAAGCTACCCACATGCCAAATTTCAAGTTTGTTGCATGTCGGGAAGTACGCTAAACATTTCGAACAGACACACATATTCACAAATTTCCCTTTTATATATATGGAGATATACAAAGACAAAGATCCTCCGTATAGCCTTGAAGAGACTGCAGGGGCAAGTGCTGTTAGCGACCAGCACCTGTCAAGGCTACCGGCACTGTGGCACACGAGGGGGTGGGTGGCCAGCAACCACGCCCGGCCGCCTTTGTCTCCCCAGGGGCGATGTTTACTACACACCGCACCAGGTACTCACACACACACACAACAACAATAGCATACACAGTCATATATTTGTCATGGAATGCAATTGCTAACCACACACACATATATATACACACAAATACTAGCTATACAACAATATATAAAGGCAAAGATCCCCCATATAGCCTTCACGGGCTATAGGGGCAAGTGCTCTAAGGGTGTGGGTGGGGGTGGGTGGGGGGGGGTGTGGGTGGGGGGTGGCGGTGTGTGGGTGGGGGGGGTGGGGGTGTGTGGGTGGGGGGCCTCTCTCAGGATTCATTCAAGAGGGCCTCGGCACCGTCGACCGTCGGACGAGAGGGCGAGAGGAGAGTTCAGTCTCGTTTGACTGCGGCGCCCCCACCACGGCTTGCCTGGGTGTGTGGTGGGACTGGTGTGTGATGGTGTGGGTGTGTGGTGGGATGGGTGTGTGGTGGGATGGGTGTGTGGTGGGATGGGTGTGTGGTGGGATGGGTGTGTGGTGGGACTGGTGTGATGGTGTGAGTGTGTGGTGGGATGGGTGTGTAATGGGATGGGTGTGTGGTGGGATGGGTGTGTGGTGGGATGGGTGTGTGGTGTGATGGGTGTGTGGTGGGATGGGTGTGTGGTGGGACGGGTGTGTGATGGTATGGGTGTGTGGTGGGATGGGTGTGTAATGGGATGGGTGTGTGGTGGGATGGGTGTGTGATGGGATGGGTGTGTAATGGGATGGGTGTGTGGTGGGATGGCTGTGTGGTGGGATGGGTGTGTGATGGGATGGGTGTGTAATGGGATGGGTGTGTGGTGGGATGGCTGTGTGGTGGGACGGGTGTGTGGTGGGATGGGTGTGTGGTGGGATGGGTGTGTGGTGGTGTGGGTGTGTGGTGTGATGGGTGTGTGGTGTGATGGGTGTGTGGTGTGATGGGTGTGTGGTGTGATGGGTGTGTGGTGTGATGGGTGTGTGGTGGGATGGGTGTGTGGTGGGATGGCTGTGTGGTGTGATGGGTGTGTGGTGTGATGGGTGTGTGGTGTGATGGGTGTGTGGTGTGATGGGTGTGTAATGGGATGGGTGTGTGGTGGGATGGGTGTGTGGTGAGATGGGTGTGTGGTGTGATGGGTGTGTGGTGGGATGGGTGTGTGGTGGTGTGGGTGTGTGATGGGATGGGTGTGTGGTGGGATGGGTGTGTGGTGGGGATGGGTGTGTGGTGTGATGGGTGTGTGGTGGGATGGTTGTGTGGTGTGATGGCTGTGTGATGGGATGGGTGTGTGGTGGGATGGGTGTGTGGTGGGATGGGTGTGTGGTGGGATGGCTGTGTGATGGTGTGGGTGTGATGGGATGGGTGTGTGGTGGATGGGTGTGTGGTGGGATGGGTGTGTGGTGGGATGGCCTGTGTGATGGTGTGGAGTGTGGTGGGATGGGTGTGTGGTGGGCTGGCTGTGTGATGGTGTGGGAGTGTGGTGGGATGGTTGTGTGGTGTGATGGCTTTGTGATGGGATGGGTGTGTGGTGGGATGGGTGTGTGGTGGGATGGGTGGTGTGGTGGGATGGCTGTGTGATGGTGTGGGAGTGTGGTGGGATGGGTGTGTGGTGGGATGGCTGTGTGATGGAGCGGGAGTGTGGTGGGATGGGTGTGTGATGGTGTGGGTGTGTGGTGGGATGGGTGTGTGTGGGATGGCTGTGTGATGGGATGGGTGTGTGGTGGGATGGGTGTGTGTGGTGTGATGGGTGTGTGGTGGGCTGGCTGTGTGATGGTGTGAGAGTGTGGTGGGATGGGTGTGTGGTGTGATGGGTATGTGGTGGGATGGTTGTGTGGTGTGATGGCTGTGTGATGGGATGGGTGTGTGGTGTGATGGGTGTGTGATGGTGTGGGTGTGTGTGTGATGGGTGTGTGGTGTGATGGGTGTGTGGTGTGATGGTGGTGTGGTGGTGGGTGTGTGTGGATGGGTGGTGGTGGGCTGGCTGTGTGATGGTGTGGGTGTGTGGTGGGATGGGTGCGTGGTGGCTCTCTCAGAGATTTGCTACAATTGCGCATCTTCACGGACCCGAGCGCTATCGTGTCAAAAGGGGGGCAATCCCCCCTCTCCACCACACCAGCCCCCCATAACTACGAACGCCGTTCTGCCTGAGTTCGATACCGGACCATCGTCTGGGGTTATCTTATAAGTAGTTACCCGCCCGGCCCCCCACCCCCGTCCACTAGCCTGCACTGACCAGGGTGGTGAAGTATGGTCAGAGCAATAGCCGCACGACATGACGAGGTGTGGGCAGGGAGGCCTTCATCCAGCAGTGGATTAACAAAGCAATGCAAATTTGATTCTTCACTTGTCAGCATTGACATTGGTTGAGGGGGGGGGGGGGCGGTTAAAGAGCTGTACTGGCACCGGCATGGGAATGTGGAATTTCCCACATTTTCCTCCCTCACCCCCGCTCCCCCACCCCCGCTGCACGAACCCAATCATTGCTCGCTAGATCGGGGGATCAATGGGACCGCGAGAGCTCCTACACAGCCGTCAACGTGCGAGCAACTCCAAGGGTGCCTCGCTCAGATCCTGGGGGCCTGCAACGCGTGGGAGTGGGGGGGCATTGGTCTGGCGGTAACGGGGGGGGGTGGTGGTGGTTGCTGTGTGGTTTGACCTTAGGGTACCCCCCCCAAGCCTTAGGGTACCCCCCAGCCTTAGGGTACCCAGCCTTAGGGTAACCCCCCCCCGTCTTGGGGTACCCCCCCCAGCCTTAGGGTACCCCCCCGTCTTAGGGTACCCCCTCCAGCTTTAGGGTACCCCCTCAGCCTTAGGGTACCCCCCAGCCTTAGGGTATCCCCCCAGCCTTAGGGTACACCCCACCCAGCCTTAGGGTACCCCCGAACCCAGCCTTAGGGTACCCCCCAGCCTTAGGGTACCCCCCGCCTTAGGGTAACCCCCCAACCTTAGGGTACCCCCCCAGCCTTAGGGTACCCCCCCCGCCTTAGGGTACCCAGCCTTAGGGTAGCCCCCCCCCAACCTTAGGGTAGCCCCCCTCCCCACCCTCCCTCCCTATCGGTGGCATCTGTCTCTGTGCGCGTGTTTATTAACGATTAACGATTGATTGGGGGGGGGGGGCGATAGCATCCAGGAAATGCACGGGACAAAATAATAACAAAAATGTATGGCACAGGCGCATCCCCATCATCGTCATAGTCATCGGCAAGCCGTGGCCTCTAATCTCTTACAGACGTGTATACACGCGTGTATATATATACATACACGTGTATGTATATATATAAAAAAAACAAATATTCCCCGAATAGCCTCAACAGACTGTTGGGCAAGTGCTGTTCGCGAGCAGCACCTATGAATGCCGGCATGGCACACGAGGGGGTGGGTGACCAGCACCTCGCCCGACCGCCTTTGTCTCCCCAGTGGCGATGTTTACTGCACACCGCACCAGGTACTCATTTGAGGCTGAGTCGACCTAAGTGAGGCCCAGGACCGGTTCAGATAATCGTCACCGGTGTTGGCCGTGAGCGGGAATCGAACCCGGGTCTGGGGTTCGGACTGCGGCGCGCTAACCGCTGCACCACCGCTCGATTGTATGCACACATTCAAAACATACACGATATATATAATGTACCTATCTGTCCACCACCTATCCACCACCGATCCACCAACTGTCCACCTCCTGTCCACCACCTATCCACCAACTGTCCACCACCTATCCACCACCTATCCACTTCCTGTCCACCACCTATCCACCAACTATCCACCAACTGTCCACCACCTATCCACCACCTATCCACCACCTATCACCAACTATCCACCTCCTATCCACCACCTATCGACCTCCTATCCACCTCCTATCCACCACCTGTCCACCACCGATCCACCACGTGTCCGACACCTATCCACCACCTGTCCACCACTTGTCCACCACCTGTCCACCACCTATCGTCTGACCATACTTCACCATTGTGGGCAGTGCGGGGATCGGTTCGTGTGCGATGGGGCGCGGGACCAGTTCCGATATTCACCGCTGGGGCTAATCCACAGTCAGGAGTCGAACTCGGTTGGCCGGGTTCCAAGGGCAATGCGCTAACCGCCGCACCACCGCTCCCCCCCTCCCCCCCCCCCAGCGTAAACCAAAACACGCGCGCGCGCATTCGCACTGTACAAACACATGCCAAGCACGTGCACACAACACATGTTATGTTATTGTGTTATATAACGATCCTTATTATTATAGTCAATGCGAGCGCAATTAATCCAAGTCGCCCGGGGACTTGGATTCACCACGCCCGGCCGCCTTTGTCTCCCCCAGTGGCGATCTTCACACACCACAACAGCAGTTACTCGTTTGAGGCTGAGTCGACCTAGGGGGAGGCCCAGGACCGGTTAAAATAATCGTCACCGGTGGTGGCCGTGAGCGGGAATCGAACTCGGGTCGCCGGGTTCGTAGCGCAGCGTAGCGCTAACCGCTACGCTACAATGCGTTACGCTTCCACACACACATACACACACACACAGACACACACAGACACACACATACACACACACACAGATACACACAGACATACACACACACAGACACACACAGACAGCGCGCTAACCGCTACACAACAATGCGTTACGCTTCCACATGCACGGGTGTCACGTGACAGATGTGACGTCACAGCTCACTTGCCGTGCAAAAAAATATGCATTATTGAGCTCCCCCCCCCCCCCCAAAAAAGTGTATTTTTATAATGTTTGCATGGTGTACAGTCTGGAAAGTACCCACATGGCAAATTTTAAGTTTGTTGCATGTCGGGAAGTACGCTAAACATTTGGAACAGACACACAATCACAACTTTGCCTTTTATATATATGGGAGATGCACTTTGGTGATTGTGCCTTATTGTATAATTCGCCCAGATACACAGACATATACATACAGGCACGTGTGCTGGGGGGGGTTGGGGGGTTGGGGGGCTGGGGGGGCTGGGGGCTGGGGGGGGGGGGGGTTGGAGGGGGTTGGAGGGGACTTGGGGGGGGCGGGTTTGGGGGGTCTACTGCACAACAAAACCAAGCCCTCGTTACTTACAAATCCTAGACCCCCCCCCCCCCCGCGTTCTATTCTCGCGGCCTAACGCAAGACCCCGCCAACTGATCGACCAGCGTGGTGAAGTATGGTCACGTAACAAGGGGAGGGGGGGTGCTCTCTGAAGACTCCCCTCTCGTAGAGGCTCTTCCGCTAGCAGCGGGACGAGCGAGACGGTGCAGGGCTGCGCCTGCATCCTTGCTTGCAGCATTCATTGCGAGTGGGAGAGAGAAAGAGAGAGCGTTAGGGGTGTGGGGGTGATGAGAGTCGATGGAGAGTTTGGGGAGAGAGGGAAGAAGGAGGGGAGAGAGAGAGAGACAGGAGAATTTCTTTTTTTTATATGACAAATATTACATAGAAAACAGGGGGAACATAGCCATGGAGTAGGGAGAGAGGGGGTAGAGAGAGAGGTGGGTAGAGAGAGAGAGAGGTGGGTAGAGAGAGAGGGGTAGAGAGAGGGAAGGGGTAGAGAGAGAGGGGTAGAGAGAGAGGTGGGTAGAGAGAGAGGGGGTAGAGAGAGAGAGGAGGTGGGTAGAGAGAGAGGGGGTAGAGAGAGAGGGGGGTAGAGAGAGAGGGGGGTAGAGAGTGGGAAGGGGTAGAGAGAGGTGGGTAGAGAGAGAGGGGGTAGAGAGAGAGAGGTGGGTAGGAGAGAGAGGGGGTAGTGAGAGAGAGGTGGGTAGAGAGAGAGGGGGTAGAGAGAGGGGTAGAGAGAGAGGGGGGTAGAGAGAGAGAGGGGGGTAGAGCGAGAGGGGGGTAGAGAGAGAGAGGGGTAGAGAGAAGGGGTAGAGAGAGGGGGTAGAGAGAGGGGGGTAGAGAGAGAGAGGGGGTAGAGAGAGAGAGAGGGGGGTAGAGAGAGAGGGGGGGGGGGTAGAGAGAGAGAGGGAAGGGGTAAGAAGGAGGAGAGCAGAGCGTGAAATCTTTCATTTAAAACGGGGGGGCTACATAAAGCAAAGCATTGAAAAAAACCCCGAAATGATGAACGAAGCAAAGTGCCGACTACACCGAGGAGCTTCTTCTTGTTTCCTCTGATCGTAAACAAAAAATATAAAAAAGAGAGAGTGCGGGAGAGAGGAGGGTGGGAGAGCAGGGAGGTGATGGAGGGAGAGAGAGCGAGAGAGAGGAGGGTGGGAGAGCAGGGAGGTGATGGAGAGAGCGCTAAGTAAGAGGGCCGGGAGGGAGGTGATGGAGGGAGAGAGAGCGAGAGAGAGGAGGGTGGGAGAGCAGGGGAGGTGATGGAGCGAGAGAGAGAGAGCGAGAGAGAGGAGGGTGGGAGAGCAGGGAGGTGATGGAGGGAGAGAAAGCGGGAGAGAGTAGGGTGGGGAGCAGAGAGGTGATGGAGAGAGCGCTAAGTAAGAGGGCCGGGAGGGAGGTGATGGAGGAGAGAGAGAGAGAGGAGGAGGGTGGGGAGAGCAGGGAGGTGATGGAGGGAGAGAGAGCGAGAGAGAGTAGGGTGGGAGAGCAGGGAGGTGATGGAGAGAGAGCGAGAGAGTGTAGGGTGGGAGAGCAGGGAGGTGATGGAGAGAGCGCTAAGTAAGAGGGCCGGGAGGGAGGTGATGGAGAGAGAGAGAGAGTGGGACGAGAGAAGAGATGCGAGGTTGGAGGACATTGTGGATGTGAGGACAGAGCGTGGCGCTCCAGAATAACAGAAAGAGAGAGAGGAGAGAGAGAGGAGAGAGAGAGAGAGGGAGGCAGGAGAGGGGGGGAGATGAGGGGGGGGGAGGCAGGAGAGGGGGGGGAGATGAGGGGGGGAGGCAGGAGAGGGGGAGATGAGGGGGGGGGAGAGATGAGAGGAGAGGGGAGGAGAGGGGGAGGCAGGAGAGAGGGGGGGCAGAGGGAGGCAGGAGAGGGGAGAGGGGGGGAGAGGGGAGAGGGGAGGGGAGAGGGGAGAGGCAGGAGAGGAGGCAGGAGAGGGGGGGGTCAGGAGAGGGGAGAGGTAGGCAGGAGAGGGGGGGGGAGAGGGGGGGGGAGAGGGGAGGGGGGAGAGGGGAGGGGGGAGGCAGGAGAGGGGGGGGAGAGGGGAGAGTTCGCGCTGCGAGCAGATGGAGGAAGAGCGGAGAGATTGTTGAAGTTCAGACAGGGCGAGGTGGGGCGAGGTGGCGAGATTGTGAGTGGCGGCGGCGGCGGCTGGGGGCGAGAGAGAGAGAGGGGGAGGGAGGGGGAGACAGTAAACAAAAGATGTCAGTGGGAGGAGTGAGAGGGTGGTGGTAGTGGTGGTGGTGCGTTAGGTGTAGGGGGTGGCTATGGAGGAGGAGGAGGAGTGAATGAGTGAGAGAGAGAGGGAGAGAGAGAGGGTGAGGAGCTTGGTGGAGTCAATACGCCTCGGTCCTCGCAGCTCAAATGGCGTTAGCCGCGGGTTCGAGGCTCCCCTCGCTGTGGTTCCACCAGCACGGCTTGCCTGCCGGGATGTTGCTGGACGCCACCAAAATGGAGGAGCTGCGATCGTCGCAGTCCCCGCCTGCGCTGGGCTCGCTCATTGGTGAGCCCGAGCGCGTGCTGTGACGTCGCGTGACGTTGTGGACTGTCGGCGACGACGTTGTGGACTGTCGGCGACGACGTTGTGGACTGTCGACGACGACGTTGTGGACTGTCGGCGACGTTGTGGACTGTCGATGACGTTGTGGACTGTTGACGACGTTGTAGAATGTTGATGACGTTGTGGGCTGTCCACGACGTTGTAGAATGTCGACGTTGTGGACTGTCTATGACGTTGTGGACTGTCGACGACGTTGTGGACTGTCGACGTTGTAGACTGTTGACGACGTTGTGGACTCTTGACGACGTTGTGGACTCTTGACGTTGTGGACTGTCGACGACGTTGTGGACTGACGACGACGTTGTAGACTGTCGACGTTGTGGACTGTTGATGACGTTGTAGACTGTCGACGTTGTGGACTATCGACGACGTTGTAGACTGACGACGTTGTGGACTGTTGATGACGTTGTAGACTGTCGACGTTGTGGACTATCGACGACGTTGTAGACTGTCGACGTTGTAGACTGTTGACGACGTTGTAGACTCTTGACGTTGTGGACTGTCGACGTTGTTGACTATCGACGACGTTGTAGACTGTCGACGTTGTGGACTGTTGATGACGTTGTGGACTGTTGATGACGTTGTGGACTATCTATGACGTTGTAGACTTTCGACGTTGTGGACTGTCGACGTTGTAGACTGTCGATGACGTTGTGGACTGTCGACGTTGTGGACTGTCTATGACGTTATAGACTGTTGACGTTGTGGACTGTCGACGTTGTGGACTGTTGACGTTGTGGACTGTCGACGTTGTGGACTGTCTATGACGTTGTAGACTGTCTATGACGTTGTAGACTGTCGACGTTGTGGACTGTCGACGTTGTGGACTCTTGACGACGTTGTGGAGCGTGGCAGGCCGTGCCCCTTCGCGTGGGGCTTCGCGAGTTCGAATCCTCGGCTCGATGCGTTTAAAAATCAAGCGAATAATAATAATGATGATGATGATGCTACTACATCCACTAATTATAATTTTAAAATACGTGTGTGAATGATATAAATCGAATTAAGGAATGTATTTTGTTGTTGTTGCATACTACGGTGAGTAATACTGTTCGTGTATATCGTAGATTTGGAAAAAAATATATATATTGTTAACTTTAAGGGGCGCCAGTGGAGCGGTGGCGGTTGGGTTAGCACACCACGAACTGCAACTACGAACGCAGACTCCCTGAGTTCGATACCGGACCATTGTCTGTGGATATTTAACAAGGGATTACACCCTCCCCCGCCCCCCCCCCCCCCACCACGCCTTTTTCACTAACATGCACTGACCAGGGTGGTGAAGTATGGTCAAACTCATACCCGTACGACTAACACGGCGTGAGCAGAGAGGCATTCATCCAGCAGTGGATTGACAAAGGAATGGAAATTATTAGTATTATTAAAGAGATGTACTGGCACCAGCATGGCAACGTGGAATTTCCCGCCACCCACACCGACCCGCATTTATTTTTCGTTAGATCAGGGATCAGATCGCTTTTTGGTGAGATTTTTTTTGTTCGAGTCCCTATTTGAGGTTAAGTCTACCTAGGGGGAGGCCAGTCTTATTGTCACACCTTAACGTTTAGTTGAATGTATTTATGTTTGTTCGCTTTAGCCCCAATCATTCGCGACGACTACGCGTTTGCGGTGCAGAGACGTGCGGATGATTTATATCTATTTATTTATTTATTTCGTGTGTCTGTTTGAACCTGACCCGGTGGTTTGCACGTGGGCGCTCTTACCAACAGAATCTGGTTAATCACGGCGGCATTTGTCTGACACGCCCGACTGCGCTGCTGATGAAACCTATAAGGGTGAAACCCATGAGGGTGAAACAGCTGCAGTATCATTCGTGAACAGAGCTCCGTAGTTTGTATATATGGGGTGCTCTTACCAACAGAATCTGGTCAATTACGGCGGCATTTGTCGAATAAGCCCGACTGCGCTGCTGATGAAACCTATAAGGGTGAAACCCATGAGGGTGAAACAGCTGCAGTATCATTCGTGAACAGAGCTCCGTAGTTTGTATATATGGGGCGCTCTTACCAACAGCATCTGGTCAATTACAGCGGCATTTGTTGAATAAGCCCGACTGCGCTGCTGATGAAACCTATAAGGGTGAAACCCATGAGGGTGAAACAGCTGCAGTATCATTCGTGAACAGAGCGCCGTAGTTTGTATATATGGGGCGCTCTTACCAACAGAATCTGGTTAATCACAGCGGCATTTGTTGAATAAGCCCGACTGCGCTGCTGATGAAACCTATAAGGGTGAAACCCATGAGGGTGAAACAGCTGCAGTATCATTCGTGAACAGAGCGCCGTAGTTTGTATATATGGGGCGCTCTTACCAACATAATCTGGTTAATCACAGCGGCATTTGTCGAATAAGCCCGACTGCGCTGCTGATGAAACCTATAAGGGTGAAACCCATGAGGGTGAAACAGCTGCAGTATCATTCGTGAACAGAGCTCCGTAGTTTGTATATATGGGGCGCTCTTACCAACAGAATCTGGTCAATTACGGCGGCATTTGTCGAATAAGCCCGACTGCGCTGCTGATGAAACCTATAAGGGTGAAACCCATGAGGGTGAAACAGCTGCAGTATCATTCGTGAACAGAGCTCCGTAGTTTGTATATATGGGGGGTGCTCTTACCAACATAATCTGGTTAATCACAGCGGCATTTGTCGAATAAGCCCGACTGCGCTGCTGATGAAACCTATAAGGGTGAAACCCATGAGGGTGAAACAGCTGCAGTATCATTCGTGAACAGAGCTCCGTAGTTTGTATATATGGGGGGTGCTCTTACCAACAGAATCTGGTTAATCACAGCGGCATTTGTCGAATAAGCCCGACTGCGCTGCTGATGACACCCAGAATGGCGAAACCGATCCGTGCAAATTGCCCCAAACACGTCGATGGACTTTACTGGCACCGCGGGGGGAGGGAAGGGGGGGGGGTGTCGAGGGGTTGGTGGTTCGGCATCCTGCGTTCTTCTGAGTCGCATTCACGCGCCTCTTCAAGGACCGCCGCTTTGTGACCAATTTATTGACTGGAAGATTCAAACTCCCCCCCCCCCACCCCACCCCTAGCGCCTCGTAGTCGCCACACGCGCGATTGTCATCATGATCATCAGCAGCAGCGGCATCGGCAGCAGCAGCAGCAGCGGTAGCGGCGTCATCATTGCTGCAGATTTTAAACTATCGAATGAATTCTCCGGGAAAGATAAATGGCCTTTATTGTTACGTCGGTTGCCGATTCACCCTGCCCCTCCCCCACCCCCCCTGGACAAGCACAACAAAAATAATGATGATTTTATTGGATTTATTCCCGGAGAAAGAGAGATGTTGCGTTTTGATTATAGCTCATTGTGTATGTACGTGTGTATATGTGTGTATGTACGTATGTGTAGAGCGATAGTGTAGCGGTTAGCGCGCTGCGCTATGAACCTGGCGACCTAGGTTCGATTCCTGTTCACGGGCAACACCAGTGACGATTATCTGAACCGGTCCCGGGCCTCCCCTAGGTCGACTCAGCCTCAAATGAGTACCTGGTGCGGTGTGTAAACATCGCCACTAGGGAGACAAAGGCGGTCGGGCGTGGTGCTGGCCACCCACCCCCTCGTGTACCGTTCCGGCCTTCATAGGTGCTCGCTAACAGCACTTGCCCCTACAGTCTGTTACAGGCTATATGGGGGATCTTTATCTTTGTTTTTGTATTTTTTTTGTTACATCTCAGTCAGCCAACCCACGGCACCTGCTGGGTCTGTCCCGAGACCTCCTGCACCTAGCCTGGCACAGTAGAGGGGTACGGCTGGTGGTGCATCTACCGGTCATCTCGGTCAGCCAACCCACGGCATCTGCTGGGTCTGTCCCGTGACCTCCTGCACCTAGCCTGGCACAGTAGGGGGTACGGCTGGTGGTGCATCTACCGGTCATCTCGGTCAGCCAACCCACGGCACCTGCTGAATCTGTCCTGAGACCTCCTGCACCTAGCCTGGCACAGTAGGGGGGTATGGCTGGTGGTGCATCTACCGGTCATCTCAGTCAGACGACCCGTGGCACCTGCTGGGTCTGCCCCGTGACCTCCTGCCAGCGGCGAGCTTTGGACACTTCACGCGGTAGTCTCACAGTGCACCTAGCCTGGCACAGGCGCCGTGGTGACGTCACCGTCACACATAGTGGTGAAATGCGGCTAATTCTGTTTAAGTGTTTTCGTTATTTCCGACTCGAAGAGACGAGGCGACTTTGGGATGCAACGTGGGGGGGCGGGGGGGTGTGGAATCGTTTTTGCAATTTGCTAAAATTGTGCTCAGCGTGTGTTTTAAGATTAATCAGCCGTTTAATTACAGAGCACACACACGCTCTGTGTGTGTGTGACAGTTAGTGTCCATGTGTGTGTGTGTGTGTCTGTGTGTGTGTCTGTGTGTGTGTGTGTGAAAGTTAGTGTCCACGTGTGTGTGTGTCTGTGTGTCTGTGTATGTGTCTGTGTGTGTGTCTGTGTGTGTGTCTGTGTGTGTGTGTGTGACAGTTAGTGTCCACGTGTGTGTGTGTCTGTGTGTGTGTGACAGTTAGTCTCCATGTGTGTGTGTCTGTGTGTGTGTCTGTGTGTGTGTCTGTGTGTGTGTCTGTGTGTGTGTGTGACAGTTATTGCCCACGTGTGTGTGTGTCTGTGAGTGTGTCTGTGTGTGTGCGCTATGAACCTGGCGACCCGGGTTCGATTCCCGCTCACGGCCAATACCAGTGACGATTATCTGAACCGGTCCCGGGCCTCCCCTAAGTCGACTCAGCCTCAAATGAGTACCTGGTGCGGTGTGTAAACATTGCCACTAGGGAGACAAAGGCGGTCGGGCGTGGTGCTGGCCACCCACCCCCTCGTCTACCGTTCCGGCCTTCATTGGTGCTCGCTAACAGCACTTGTCCCTACAGTCTGTTAAGGCTATACGGGGGATCTTTGTCTTTATCTTTGTGACAGTTAGTTTCCACGTGTGTGTCTGTGTGTGTGTATGTGTGTGTGTCTCTGTGTGTGTGACAGTTAGTGTCCACTGGTGCGTGTGTGCCTGTGTCTGTGTGTGTGTCTGTGTGTGTGTCTGTGTGTGTGTCTGTGTGTGTGTGACAGTTACTGTCCACGCATGTGTGCGTGTCTGTGCGTGTCTGTGTATCTATGTGTGTGTGACAATTAGTGTCCACGCGTGTGTGTGTGCGCGCGTAGCAAATATTTGAACCGGTCCTGGTGGACTCAGCCTCAAATGAGTACACGGCGCAGTACGTGAACATCGCCACTCGGGGAGACAAAGGCGGCCGGGCGTGGTGCACGATGCGATCCCCTGGGGGGTGCGTGATGCTCCTTCTTGTGGGGGGGGGAGGGGTTAGCGAGACATATGTCAGAAATTTGTGGGGTTGTTTAATGGGTAAATCATCGCAAAGACAAATTAAACACGGCTCCACAACTTACTTTGTTTCGATTTAAAGCTTTCGTGACTGCAGTAATTCATATTCTTAGTTCTTTCGGTAAAGTCACGTTAATATATTTGTATTATTATTACAATAATTCGTGAGCATTTTTATTGTTTTATATATATTTTATTATTTTATTGTTTCCCTTCAACGTGACTTTACCGAAAGAACTAAGATTATTACTTTGTTTCATCAAAGGCAATATGTGTTTATTAACATTGTACTCTTATTTTTTACGGATTGATAACCAAACGGGTTGCAAGGCTGCAGTCAATGTTCAGAGAGCACTCCCCGCTAGAGTGATCTTTTTCCATGTGCTGGATATATCTTGCCCCCCAAATAGTGTTTGGAGGTATATTCTTGGTTCTTTCGGTAAAGTCACGTAGAAGGGAAAGAATAAAATAATATATTTGTATTATTATAAATAATAAATTTGTATTATTTTATTCTTGTCTAAAACAAAGACAAAGATCCCCCGTATAGCCTGTGGCAGACTGTTAGGGCAAGTGCTGTTGGTGTGTCACACCTATGAAGGCCGGAGAAAAGCACGAGGGGGTGGGTGGCCAGCCCTACGCCCGTATGTGTGTGTGTATATAAATGTATGTGTGTGTGTGTAATATACGTATGGTGGGGGAGCGGTTGTGTAGTGGTTAGCGCTACGCTGCGCTACGAACCCGGCGACCCGAGTTCCATTCACGCATCACGGCCACCGACACCGGCGACGGTTATCCGAACCGGCCGTGGGGAACTCCCCTAGGTCGACTCGGCCTCAAAATTAATACCGAGTGTGCGGTGTGGAGTAAACATCGCCACTGGGGAGACAAAGGCGGGCGGGCGTGGTTGCTGGCAACATCACCACCCCCCCCCCCCCCCCCCGCTCGCTAACAGCACTTGCCCCAACGGTCTGTTAAGACTATAGGGGCAAAATCTTTGTCTACTATATATATCTCTACACGGCTATATATGTATGTATTTATTTTAGAATGTGTGTATGTGCGGATGCACTAGCATCGTCTAGTGCTTAGCGCGCTACCTGAACATATAATCCAATGGGGGAGGGGGGGGGGCTCTGGATCGATTGTATTTCCCGGCGCGGCAATTGGAATCATTGCGAAAATTTGCAGTTCAGTGATTAGAGCGTATTAGCCTCCACGCATGCACGTTTCACATGCATGCGTATGCATTTTACACATATGTGTGCTTGTGTGTTGTACAGCAATGTGCGTATGTACATGTATAATTGCTGTATTTGTATGCGCGTTGTATATGTGTGTGTGTATGTGTGTGTGTATGTGTATCTGTGTATGTGCTGTGAGAGAAGCGGTAGTGTAGTGGTGAGCGCTACGCTGCACTACGAACCTGGCGACCCGCGTTCGATTCCCGCTCACGGCCAACACCAGTGACGAATATCTGAACCGGTCCTGGGCATCCCCTAGGTCGACTCAGCCTCAAACGAGTACCCGGTACGGTGTGTAGTAAACATCGCGACTAAGGGAGACAAAGGCGGCCGGGCGTGGTGCTGTCCGCCCACCCCCTCGTGTGCTGCAGTGCCGGTATCCTTCATAGGCGCTGTTACTCGCTAACAGCACTTGCCCCAACAGTCTGGTACAGGCTACACGTGGGATCTTTATCTGTGTGTGCTAGCTAACAGCACTTGCCCCAACAGTCTGTTACAGGCTACACGGGGGATCTTTATCCGTGTGTGCTAGCTAACAACACTTGCCCCAACAGTCTGTTACAGGCTACACGGGGGATCTTTATCTGTGTGTGCTAGCTAACAGCACTTGCCCCAACAGTCTGTTACAGGCTACACGGGGGATCTTTATATGTGTGTGTTAGCTAACAGCACTTGCCCCAACAGTCTGTTACAGGCTACACGAGGGATCTTTATATGTGTGTGCTAGCTAACAACACTTGCCCCAACAGTCTGTTACAGGCTACACGCGGGATCTTCCTCTTGTAGTATCTATATATGTATTAACGTGATACACATTAATATATGTGTCTGATATATATATATGTAAGGGATTATGCAAGAGTTTATTTTATCAGTGTGCTTTATTCTGAAAGCTTTGTCGGTAGGATCATTGCCCCGGAAACGTCGCCCGTGACACATGCATAACGTTTAAGGTTCACGGTCTATTCTTGTGCGTCCCTACGTATTTATGCATCTCGTGCGTACGCCTGATTATCATCATCATCATCAGAGCACGTGGCACGTAGCGCCGTTTCTTATATTTGTGCGTCCCTACGTATTTACGCATCTCATGCGGTTCGCGTAATGATCATTATTTTCTGAACACGTGGCGCGCGGCGCCGTGACTTATTTTGCCACCCATAACGCCATCGCGTTGCGTGGAGCATCGCGACTGCGGTGACTTCCTCCGAGCTAATCGCGACGCGCAAAAGCGAACGAGCTTGGACGAGCGTACTGCGAGAGGCGCGACGCTCGAACCGTCTGCTCGGTGACCACCTCCCCCCCCCTCTCTCTCTCTGGGGGGACCGGTGGCAACGCTACCAAGTCGGACTCTGCCTGATCCAATGCTGCTGACCTGACGCATTCTATCTATCTATTGATATATTTAAAATCTTAACTTTTTTTTGTTTGATTGGCAAGAAAGCATTTTTTTCCTGTGGTTTCTTGAGATTAATATTTCATGTCCTATATATATATTTACGTGTGTGTATATATACGTGTGTGTATATATTTACGTGTGTGTGTATATATATATATATATTTACGTGTGTGTGTATATATATATTTACGTGTGTGTATATATATCTACGCGTGTGTGTGTATATATCTACGTGTGTGTATATATATACGTGTGTGTATATATCTACGTGTGTGTGTATATATCTACGTGTGTGTATATATATATCTACGTGTGTGTATATATATCTACGTGTGTGTATATATATCTACCTGTGTGTATATATCTACGTGTGTATATATATCTACGTGTGTGTATATATATCTCTACTTGTGTGTGTGTATATATATCTACGTGTGTATGTATATATCTACGTGTGTGTGTGAATATTTCTACGTGTGTATATATACGTGTGTAGATATATCTACGTGTGTGTATATATATATTTACGTGTGTGCGTGTGTGTATATCTATGTGTGTGCGTGTGTGTGCGGGGAGCGGTGGTGCAACGGTTAGCGCGCTGCGCTGTGAACCTGGGTTTCCCCGAGTTCGATTCTCAGCTCACGGCCAACACCGGTGACGATTATCTGAACCGGTCCTGGGCCTCCCCTAGGTCGACTCAGACTCAAATGAGTACCTGGTACGGTGTGTAGTAAACATCGCCACTGGGGAGACAAAGGCAGTCGGGCGTTCTGCTGGCCACCCACCCCCTCGTGTACCGTTCCGGCCTTCATAGGTGCTCGCTAACAGCACTTGCCCCAAACAGTCTGTTACAGGCTACACGGGGGATCTTTGTCTTTGTCATATATATGTGCGGGGAGCGGTGGTGCAACGGTTAGCGCACGCTGCGCTGTGAACCCGGGTCTCCCCGAGATCGATTCCCGCTCACGTCCAACACCGGTGACGATGATCTGAACCGGTCCTGAGCGTCGCCTAGGTC
The DNA here is from genome assembly GCF_048934315.1 of Petromyzon marinus. Classification (NCBI taxonomy): domain Eukaryota; kingdom Metazoa; phylum Chordata; class Hyperoartia; order Petromyzontiformes; family Petromyzontidae; genus Petromyzon; species Petromyzon marinus. Next base: position 3,997,498 of record NC_133725.1, on the reverse strand, counting down.
GACTCGGCCTCAAATAGGTACCTGGTGCCGTGTGTAAACATCGCACCTGCTGGGGGCAAGTGCTGTTTGCGAGTAGCAGCACCTGTGAAGGCCGGAACTGCACACGAGTGCCGCCTTTGTCTCCCCAGTGGCGATGTTTACACACCGCACCAGGTACTCATTTGAGGCTGAGTCGACCTAGGCGAGGGCCCAGGACTGGTTCACATTATTGTAGTCTGGTGTTGGTGGCCGTGAGCGGGTCATAGTCCGGGTTCATGGCGCAGCGCGCTAACCGCTGCACCACCGCTCCAAAGACAAAGCCTCAAATGAGTACCCGGTACGGTGTGTAGTAAACATCGCGACTAACTGAGACAAAGGCGGCCGGGCGTGGTGCTGTCCGCCCACCCCCTCGTGTGCTGCAGTGCCGGTAGCCTTCATAGGCGCTGCAACTCGCTAACAGCACTTGCCCCAACAGTCTGTTACAGGCTACACGGGGGATCTTTATCTTTGTGTGTGCTAGTTAACAGCACTTGCCCCAACAGTCTGTTACAGGCTACACGGGAGATCTTTGTCTTTGTGTGCTCGCTAACAGCACTTGCCCCAACGGTATGTTACAGGCTACACGGGGGATCTTTGTCTTTGTGTGTAATCGCTAACAGCACTTGCCCCTACAGTCTGTTAAGGCTATACGGGGGATCTTTGTCTTCTTTTTAACGTGATACACATATTAATATATATGTATCGGATACATATATGCGAGGTTTTGTGTTTTATTATTCATCAACGCGCTTTCTTTTGAAAGGGTTTTGTCGATGGCTGCTATTAAGTGGATAGCTATTGAACAAACAAACCCAAAAACTCGGTCATCAGAAGTCAAAATTATTTTATTTTAATATTTTTTTTGGGGGGGGGGGGTGTTTAACGTCGTTTTTATTTTCTCACGAGCCTCCGTAATTAGAGTGAAAGTAAGCGAAACGCGGGTCTCCAACTCGCACCATCCCACTCTGGCTCTCTGCTGGCCTCGCTCTCTCTTTCTCGCCCTTCGCGTGCTTGCAAAGAAGCAAGGCCTTCGCCCGAAACGTCGCCCATTCGCTTATTTTGCTGTTGTTGTTTTATCGTAACGTTATCGTGGCGTCGACGCAGTGCGCTGAGCTTCGTGTACCTACACGCCTCTGACGTGGAGTCTAAGGGTAGTGCTGAGTCTATGGGCAGTGTTGAGTCTATGGGCAGTGTTGAGTCTATGGGCAGTGTTGAGTCTATGGGCAGTGTTGAGTCTATGGGTAGTGTGGAGTCTATGGGCAGTGTTGAGTCTATGGGCAGTGTTGAGTCTATGGGCAGCGTTGAGTCTATGGGTAGTGTGGAGTCTATGGGCAGTGTTGAGTCTATGGGTAGTGTTGAGTCTATAGGCAGTGTTGAGTCTATGGGTAGTGTGGAGTCTATGGGCAGTGTTGAGTCTATGGGCAGTGTTGAGTCTATGGGCAGTGTTGAGTCTATGGGCAGTGTTGAGTCTATGGTGACACACAGCGCCTGAACCCCGACACACAGCACCTGAACCCCGACACACAGCGCCTGAATCCTGACACACAGCACCTGAACCCCGAAACACAGCGCCTGAACCCTGACACATAGCACCTGAACCCTGACACACAGCGCCTGAACCCTGACACACAGCGCCTGAACCCCGACACACAGCGCCTGAACCCTGACACAGCACCTGAACCCCGAAACACAGCGCCTGAACCCCGACACACAGCGCCTGAACCCTGACACACAGCACCTGAACCCCGAAACACAGCGCCTGAACCCTAACACATAGCACCTGAACCCTGACACAGCGCCTGAACCCCGACACACAGCGCCTGAATCCTGACACACAGCACCTGAACCCCGAAACACAGCGCCTGAACCCTAACACATAGCACCTGAACCCTGACACACAGCGCGTGAACCCTGACACACAGCGCCTGAACCCTGACACACAGCGCCTGAACCCTGACACACAGCACCTGAACCCTGACACACAGCGCCTGAACCCTGACACACAGCACCTGAACCCTGACACACAGCGCCTGAACCCTGACACACAGCGCCTGAACCCTGACACACAGCGCCTGAATCCTGACACACAGCGCCTGAACCCCGAAACACAGCGCCTGAACCCTGACACACAGCGCCTGAACCCTGACACACAGCGCCTCCATGCGCCCTGACGCACGCACCCCTCACTGTGTGTGTGCGTGCCCGCGTGCGTGCGCGTGCGTGTGTGTGCGTGCGTGCGTGCGTGTGTGTGTGTGCGTGCGTGTGTGTGTGTGCGCGTGTGTGCGTGCGTGTGTGTGTGCGTGTGTGCCCGCGCGTGCGTGTGCACCGCAGACCCGGAGCGGCCGCGCGCGCAGCTGTGCGAGGGCTGCGCTCGCCCCATCTGCGCGCGCTTCTTCCTGCGCGTGAACGACGCCTCGTGGCACGAGGAGTGCCTCCAGTGCGCCGCCTGTGCCCAGCCGCTCGCGCGTTCCTGCTTCGCGCGCGACCGAAAGCTCTACTGCAGGCGGGACTACGAGAAGTGAGTTGGCGGCGCGGAGCGGGCGACGTGGCGGCGAGGAGAGACCACCACCCACCCACCCACCACCCACCCACCCACCACCCACCCACCACCACCACCCACCCACCACCACCCACCACCATCCACGGGCTCGCACAGAGATAACGTAATCGCGTGGCGTGCTGCGCTGGGAAAAAAAAACTGAGACGAGAGAGAGAGAGAGAGGGGGGTCGCCTGTCACGCATCACACCCGGTTTGACGCACGGCACTTGCCCGTGGTTATAAATTCCACGGCGGTCGACTCGGCCTCAGATGAGTACCTGGTGCGGTGTGTCGGGACATCGCCACTGGGGAGACAAAGGCGGCCGGGCGTGGTTGCAATGCTGTGCTTGTCTGAACCATATACTTGAACCTCAATCGCTCGAGGCCACCAGCCCCGTCCTGCCCCCCCCCCCCCAGCCCCCACCCCCACACACACAAAGACAACACTGCCTTAGTGGAATTCAGAAAACCATGAAGATACCCACAGACTCGCACAGAGACCCATATACTCACACAGAGACGCATAGACTCGCACAGAGACCCATATACTCGCACATAGACCCATATACTTACAAAGAGACGCATAGACTCACACAGAGGTCCATAGACTCACACAGGGGTCCATAGACTCGCACAGAGACCCATATACTCACACAGAGACTCATAGACTCGCACAAATGCCCATAGACTCACACAGAGACCCATAGACTCGCACAGAGACCCATAGACTCACACAGAGACACATAGACTCACACAGCGGTCCATAGACTCACACAGAGACACATATACTCACACAAAGACACATATACTCGTACAGAGACCCACATACTCACACAGAGGTCCATAGTCTCACACAGAGACACATATACTCACACAGAGACCCATAGACTCACACAGAGACGAATAGACTCACACAGAGACACATATACTCACACAGAGACCCACATACTCACACAGAGACCCATAGACTCACACATAGACCCACATACTCACACAGAGACCCATAGACTCACACAGAGACCCATAGACTCACACAGAGACCCACATACTCACACAGAGACCCATAGACTCACACAGAGACCCATAGACTCACACAGAGACCCATAGACTCACACAGAGACCCATAGACTCACACAGAGACCCATAGACTCACACAGAGACCCATAGACTCACACAGAGACCCATATACTCACACATAGGTCCATAGGCTCACATAGAGACACATAGACTCGCACAGACACCTCTCGAATAGAAACTTGCCCTGCTGTGTCTCTCTGTGCCCACTCTCGACTCGGATGATTCCAGCAGTGTAATTGTGTTGCCTTGGACGTGCCTTGACCACGTTTGGCAGAAGATTGATGCGACTTGTGAGTCTAATGTATATACACACATTCTCAGCGTTAGTGAGAGATAGTTTGGGAGTAAACACGATACTCGCTACCCGTGATGTAATGGTCAGGACACCGGACTTGCACCGAAAACTCCACATATACATGGTCGGGATCGAAACCACAACCTCCTGTATACCATGCGAGGTAGTTAACATCTCCTAGCCACCGTGATGATGATGAGAGAGAGAGAGACACACTAAACTCCAAATATACAGCAGCAGGCATTGTCAGGGGTCGGGATCGAACCCACGACCTCCTGTACACCAGGCGAGGTAGTTAACATCTCCTAGCCACCGTGATGATGATGAGAGAGAGAGACACACTAAACTCCAAATATACAGCAGCAGGCATTGTCAGGGGTCGGGATCGAACCCACGCGCTCCTGCATACCAGGCGAGGTGGTTAACACGTACTATACTTTACCAAGACTCAATACTGTTGAATAAAATATAAATATAATGGTGATGCTATTAGGTTACGAGCCAAGCCCCATTGTGAGTTGATGGACATCTCGACTGCTCCACCTCCGACATCAGCCCCCGGAGGTTCAAGGAATGAGTCTCAAAAAGTCCGAGTTTACACGTGTAACATCCACGTGTGTGTGTGTGGTGTGTGTGTGTGTGGTGTGTGTGTGTGGTGTGTGTGTGTGGTGTGTGTGGTGTGTGTGTGGTATGGTGTGTGTGGTGTGTGTGTGTGGTGTGTGTGTGTAGTGTGTGTGTGGTGTGTGTTGTGTGTGTGTGTGGTGTGTGTGTGGTGTGTGTGTGGTGTGTGTGTGGTGTGTGTGTGTGTGTGGTGTGTGTGTGGTGTCTGTGTGGAGTGTATGTGGTGTGTGGTGTGTGTGGTGTGTGTGGTGTGTGTGGTGTGTGTGTGTGTGTGGTGTGTGTGTGGTGTGTGTGTGTGGTGTGTGTGGTGTGTGTGTGGTGTGTGTGTGGTGTGTGTGTGGTGTGTGTGTGGTGTGTGTGTGTGTGGTGTACGGAGTGTCCGTTGAACTTCTTTTGCACCGTGTGTAGCCAACCGTACTGCTACTCAGAGGTGCAGTGTTGAGTCTATGGGCAGTGTTGAGTCTATGGTGCAGTGTTGAGTCTATGGGCAGTGTTGAGTCTATGGGCAGTGTTGAGTCTATGGTGCAGTGTTGAGTCTATGGGCAGTGTTGAGTCTATGGGCAGTGTTGAGTCTATGGGCAGTTTTGAGCCTATGGGCAGTGCTGAGTCTATGGGCAGTGTTGAGTCTATGGTGCAGTGTTGAGTCTATGGGCAGTGTTGAGTCTATGGGCAGTGTTGAGTCTATGGTGCAGTGTTGAGTCTATGGGCAGCGTTGAGTCTATGGGCAGCGTTGAGTCTATGGGCAGTGTTGAGTCTATGAGTAGTGTTGAGTCTATAAGTAGTGTTGAGTCTATGGGCAGTGTTGAGTCTATGGGCAGTGTTGAGTCTATGGGCAGTGTTGAGTCTATGAGCAGTGTGTTCGTACGCACATTGAACTTCTTTCGCACCGTACGTAGCCAACCGCGCTAATAGGAGGTGTCGGGGGAGCGACTACAAACTAAACACACAAAGCACTTCTAAAGAAACGAGCTTGCCAATCGAGATGATGATGATGTTAAAGTGCATCACAGCTCCCCAGTGGCTTTCCTGATAACATGGCCACCGGGAAGAGAACGTTCCAGACGGCCGCGGAAGCGGCGCAGTCCGAAAGCGCCGCGGCGACGGCGGCGGAATCCACCGCCGCCGTCGCCGAGCCAGCTGCGAGGATGTCACGGCAGTGTCACGTGGTGGTGATGATGATGGTGATGATGGTGATGGTGGTGATGATGATGATGGTGGTGATGATGATAGATTTAAAGCTTTCGTGACTGCAAGGATCCATACTCTTTGGTTCTATTCGGTAAAGTCACGTAGGTAAAAAAAAACAAGAAAAAATCACAACGTTTCGGCCACAACACAAGCGGCCTTCATCAGGTGAAGGGATCAGGCTGTCTCGAGGGCAGCGCACCACTCCAGCGCTGTCCTCGAGACAGCCTGATCCCTTCACCTGATGAAGGCCGCTTGTGTTGTGGCCGAAACGTCGTGATTTTTTGTCGTTTTATATATTTTTTTTACCTACGTGACTTTACCGAATAAAACCAAAGAGTGATGATGATGGTGGTGGTGGTGATGATGGTGGTGGTGGTGGTGGTGATGGTGGTGGTGGTATTGGTGGTGTTGGTGGTGGTGGTGGTGGTGATGGTGGTGGTGGTTGTGGTGGTGATGATGGTGGTGGTGGTGGTGATGGTGGTATTGGTGGTGGTATTGGTGGTGTTGGTGGTGGTGGTGGTGGTGATGGTGGTGGTGATGGTGGTGGTGGTGGTGATGGTGGTGGTGGTGGTGGTGATGGTGGTGGTGATGGTGGTGGTGGTAGTGGTGGTGGTGGTGATGCTGGTTTAGAACTCCTTGACGGGATCAGCGAGCCCAGCCGACGTCGGTCCGCTGTGCGCCAATTGCGTCGACGGCAACCGAGCGGGGCTGTGAGCTCTCGGCGGCCAATCCGTTACCGGCAACTGGAAGCGCCAAACGCGACTCGGCGGAGCGCCCGGGATCTAGCGGTGAAGCCCCCCCCACCACCCCACCCCGCCCCCCGCCCCCCCCTTTAGTCGCGACGCGATGCCGGGAACGCCGGGGGTCGGCCGCCGCTACGCCGTAGCGATGAAAGCGGCGTGGCAGGATCGAGAGGTCGACTTCAACATCGGCGGCGGATTGAACGGTCGCGCTAACGCGATCCGGCTCGTTTGACAGCGGCGGGAACATCGACGGCGAGCAAATCTAGACTGGACACGTGTCCTGCGTCAGTGATGGAAGCAGTAGTAGTAATAATAATGATGATGATGATGTGTGTGGTCTTAAGAGGTAACAAACATAGAAACAGACAAACAAATCGGAAAATGTATTTCTAACTGGAGGAATCCGATGAGCTACGAAGCTTTTTTTTTGTTCCACAGACGTCCTGTACCGGAGTACACACGAGGTGTACACACGAGGTGGCCCCGCGTTCCGTGCGGTGGTGGTGATAGCAGTAGTGGTAGTAGTGGTGGTAGTGGTAGTAGTGGTATTAGTAGTGGTGGTATTAGTGGTGGCAGTAGTGGTGGCAGTAGTGGTGGTAGTGGTGGTAGTAGTAGTGGTGGTGGTAGTGGTGGTAG